>NC_048222.1:111035123-111066479 GCF_002007445.2 Ailuropoda melanoleuca | reverse complement strand
AAATCTTTAAAAAAAAAAAAAAGAATCTTATTCTGGGATGTCAGTACCCCGCAAAGCTTCCTACCTTCACGTGTAGAACAAATGACTGTTAGTTCTTGGCCGGCGTCTCCAGACCGTCTTACTGGAATCAAAAGCTCTCCAACATGCTCCTCTATTTTGTATTCTGCTTCCGGAATATAAACTGTTGATTCTAGAAAAGATGGTAGAAGACACTTCAGCAAGGCTTCAAGTGGACTGGTGATACTGGTGATATTTTAACCTGAGTAGAAATGTACATAGTCTTTGACCCCTCTATTTTTCGAACACGATTAACTGTATGAGATACAGTGGGAATAGGAAATGTTTCTTATTCAGTGAGGCTGGAGAGGCAGTGGAATTGGGTTTCGGAGGCTTTTGAAAGGTTAAGAAGGAAAGCTAGCACTAAAATGGAAAGGAAAATCTTGCAGTAATTGCGTCTTTTTTTTAATCTGTGTGAGATCAAATTTTAGGTCTTCTAAATAGAGATCACACATTTCTACCTTTGCTTTACTCTTACTGCTTATTATTACTGCTTACTGCTTTGCTTTACTCTTACTGCTTTACTCTTACTGCTTATTATTATTATTATTTTTATTTTTTTTTATTATTTTTTTTAAAGGTTTTATTTATTTATTTGACAGAGATAGAGACAGCTTGCGAGAGAGGGAACACAAGCAGGGGAGTGGGAGAGGAAGAAGCAGGCTCACAGCACAGGAGCCTGATGTGGGGCTCGATCCCATAACGCCGGGATCACGCCCTGAGCCGAAGGCAGACGCTTAACCGCTGTGCCACCCAGGCGCCCCTATTATTATTATTTTTAATGCTTTTAACAGTCAGGTGACCCAGTTCATTAACACAGAAAAATTTTTTTCCTGCTTTATTCAACAAACATTTTATTCAACACTTACTGTGCAGGTATTGTGTGGAAGACCCTGGCCAATTAATATTTTGGGAAAAAATAAGTTACTGGTTCTCCCTTAATTTTTTTATTAGGCTTTTTAATTCTGGTATCATTGACATACTCCTACCCTTAATCTTTAAAATAACATTTCCATTGGAATTTGCCGAGCCACGTGTGCGGTGTTTGCACCTGTGTGCATGCACATGTGTGTATATTTATGGATGCATACATATCAGAACATTCACTGAAATATGAATGTGAATATTGGTCATCCCTTGTTGATGGAACTGTATGTACTATTTTTCTTTGGGCTTTTCAATGTTTGCCAAGGGTTTTCATTAAGCATGCATTGTGCAATGAAATATATGTGTTTGTTTAAAAAAATAGAAATTTAAAGTGGGTTGTTCTTACTCAGAGTCAAGTGGACAACTGATCAAATCACACTTAACTTCTTTAGTTCTCTCCTTCATAACATATATATATATATATACACACACACACACACACACACATATATACAACATATATACACACAGATTCTTCCTCTTGGAAGCAAGAAGGAAAAATATTGTAGTAGACCATCATTTCTTCTTTTGGAACTAAGTGATAACCCAGCATTCAAAGTTGAATTGTCTAGTTATCATGAGTTAATTTTTTTTCTTCTTTATTTTGCAGCCTAAATTAGTTTCAACAGGTACTGGTATCTACCTCTAAGAAAACAGTAGTCCTGATTTACAGAGGAAAAGACCAGTGATAATTTTCTTTCTGCCGTTTTACCCTCCTATGGTAGTCTACTGTCTGACATCTCTTGATTCAAAAGGTTGGCATCATGGAAGAAGCTAAAAGTAAGTTAAAATTATTAATATCATGTGAAAAAACTGGAAAAATACATTAATACTGAGTTGTTCAGACATGTTCTCTATTTTCCATTTTGAAAAGGCTGCTCCCTTCTATCTATGAATCCAAATCCCATTTATTCTTTAAGACTCAGCTCAAACGCTTCCTCCTCCAGGAGGCTTAACTGCTTAGGACTCTGGTGATCTTTCCACTTTCTTACCTCAGAACTCTTGACTGCTTTAGCCATATATCCTAACATGGGGCTTTCCTAGTTGATTCATGTGTCTAAGTGTTGTTATCAATAAAACTGATAAGATACCTTGTTCCTTGGGTAATGGGGCAATGTTTTCTACTTTTGTCTACCAAAAACCAAAGTGTATAGAAGAGTATTTCCCAAATCGTATTTAGCGGAAACTATAACTAAGAGATTTTATAGGATATTCCTTGGAGACAATAAATTAAAACAAAATCTGTGGTCTATTTGGGAAAACTGATTAAACAAAGTTTAACAGGTTTCTGTGTGGGAGAATTTCTTAGGAAGTTTAATATGCTAGCGTGAATTATGATGCTTTGAAGGAAGGAAGATATTTGAAACAATTTCTAGATTTATTTGGTCCATGGAAAGCTTTCTGATCCTGTTGTAGAAATTCTATTACACTACTGTTCTTTGTTATGCAGTTTGGGACATACGAATACAGAGGACTTTCCATGCATTCTTGTGAATTTAACTAAAACTTATGCGCTGGTAGTTAAGTCATGCAATTCTAGGGGATGCCTGAATTCTTTCAACTATTATGACAATCAATGTGTCTAATTAAAATTCAAAGCTGAACACTAAAACATTCCTTAAGGGAGTATTCTTGTCCTTTCACGAAAAGGGGCAGCCAATAGCACAATTACTAGTTAAAACTTCTTTTTCCCTTTTAAATTTATCTTGGGAGATATTTGCTGTATGAATGAATGAATAAATGAATAAAATGAGCCTATGAATTCAAGAATATGATCCACAACTTTGTGGAATGCATACTAAAGCCAACAAGTTGACTGACGCCCAGCAGCCACATCTAGGACAAGTATATCTAAAGTCCCTCCCTGATCTGGTGAGGTGCTCCCAGAAAATGGTGAGAAGATAGCAGACCTGGAATGAGCCCTGAGGATCAGCCCTCTGGGGGCAAAGCTGCACCATATTGAGGGTGTAGAGAGCTAACCATGAGGGCTTATGCATATTTTAAAGGAATGCTGGTAAAGTCATGTCTATTTCAATCTCCTATATTCCTTTTCAAAAATCCAAAGAGCAAAGGAAAACTTACTGCCTCAAAGCGATTCCTAAGCTTTAAATCCTAAATGGTATGAACACGTTCAGGGGTTTATGGAGCCCGAGGGATGTAGGAACACCTGAAATGGATGCAGGAACATGTACTGGTTAATAAATCATATCAACAGAAACCACATACCATCTTCAGGGTCCACAATTTCAACAGTTGCCATTTCTGGAAACTCCAGTGCAGCCTTGACAGGGTTCAACAGAATGATCTGGAAGGTCTCTGAAGCCTCGTATTTATTGTCAGATATAATTCTCACTCTCCATGTGGCCAAAGTCTGTCCAGGATTGAAATGGACCTGTTTCTGGGACTTTCCTTTAAAATCTTTGTCTTTCTTCGCAGTTTCATCTTTGGTTACAATGCCTAAATAAAAAGTGGGAAACTATGAATGTAAGCCAAGTCACTGAAGAAAGATTCTTTCAAAGTGGATTCTTTTTTTGATGAAAAGCAGATAACATGGAAGTTATTTCTTCTAATGCTCCCAAAAGACATTTATAAATTAGACTTATTGGCTAAGAGTGTGTACGTAAGTAGAAGTGGAGGGAAGCGAGAGGAAAGCAGAGAAGGAGAGACAAAAAGGGAGAACAGAGAACAGTCATTAACTTATTTATTTTACAAATATTTACTGAGGTCACCTGATATGCCAAACTTTACTAGGTGCTCAGGATTCAGAGACGAGTATGAAACTGTTCCAGCTTCCAGAGAAGCCACTAGAATGGGCACCATATGGAGGTGGAGATCTTTGGCTGTTTTGTTCACTGAAGCACTCCTGGTGATTACAACAGTGCCTGGCATGGAATAAGGATTTCATAAATGTTTTTTGAGTAACTATTTTGTATCTAGTAATTTCAATAGTTTTAATTAACAAAATTAATATTTTTCTCATGTGGATCTTTACTCATGGTGGCTTGAATCCTTCTGTGGTTAGTAATTTATAATTGTAAGAGGATTGGTAGTGATTTTCCAGACACGTAGGGCGCTGTTGGTAAAAATGGAGAGGTGGGGATAGGTTTGAGGTCTGTTAGGAAATAAAAATTAGTGACTCACTGAAGAAACTGAATGACAGCAAGATAGTGTTAAAAGGACCCAATGTGAGATACAAGGTGAAAGGTGCTACCCCCTCCGGACTGAATAGAGCCTCCCCTCACCACAAAATGTTCAATAGTATTCTAGATTGTTTGGTTCTGATTTTTTTTTTTAAGATTTTATTTTATTTATTTGACAGAGAGAGACAGACAGACAGCCAGGGACAGAGGGAACACAAGCAGGGGGAGTGGGAGAGGAAGAAGCAGGCTCTCAGCGGAGGAGCCCTATGTGGGGCTCGATCCCAGAATGCTGGGGTCCCGCCCTGAGCAGAAGGCAGACGCTTAATGACTGAGCCACCCAGGCGCCCCATGTTTGGTTCTGTTTTTAATATCCTAATGAAGGCCTAATGAAGGAAGAATACCTGTACCTCACCACTTTGGGTCTCATTATATGGTGAAGACTGCAGTTGCCTGAATGTGTGAAATCAAATATTACCACCTGACCCCAGCTATTGTGAAAAGCTTTACATAAAATGAGATGAATAGCTCCTTTTGCTCTTTCCTCTGTCTCATGCTCAGAGAATCTGCTATCTTGTAAAAGACATCCAAGCCTATAAAGTGTGAAAATAATTTCCAAGATAAGAGAGCTCACGTTGACTTTTTACAACTGTTCGAAGGAAACTTGCATCGGTACTAGTTTGGTAACTGAATGAACGTCCGATATTTAGGAAGAGCCTCTTCAGGCCCTGTGTTGGACTTGGAGAAGATAAGGAAGAGGGAGTGGTGTCCTCGGCCACAGCTGAAGTATAAGTAGCGGGCACTGCTGTCTACACTGAGTAGGCACGTGACCATTTAATACTTGGTGAGCATTGGCTCTGTGTGAGGCACTGAGGGGGCGATGTGGAATTCCGTAGGGACACTACTACCCCAAGAGGTTTACGAGGGGAAAGAAACAAATGATTTCAATTCTGTTTGATGAGTGCCACGGTCCAAGAATGAGAGTTAACATTTACTGAGTATTTAATGTATGGCAGGGACTATGGTAGATTGATGTATACTCATCATGTTTAATCCACAAACAACTCAGCATGGGGTGGGGTGAGGGGATTAGGAGGGCTTCCTGGAACACCGAGTAAGGTTCTCTGGGGTGGTGTTGATGTGGTTTTTAAGGAGTTTTTTGTAGAACAGAAGAGTTGATTATATGTAGCTCACTTCACAACACGTATTGGGCGACTACCATACACCCCGTGTTGTTTTCGGTGTTGGGCATAACCCAGGTTGTAGTGTCTGCCCTAATGGAGCTGGAAATCTACTGAGGAGGACAGACACTGAACAGATGGACATATGTTGCAGGCCAGGGACGCTCAGTGCTATGAAGAATAAGGCAGACCCTGGGGAGAGCACCTGTGGAGGGGCTGGTTCAAGAAGGGAAGCTGGGGGCATCTCTCTGAGGAGTTTCCTCCACCACCATCCAAATGGTTCTGGGCAGGTAGATGAGTTCTTTTTCTGGAGTAGGATATGAAAATACTCCTTGACATAATAACCCAAATCTCGTGCCCACGAGAAATCCCTACAGTAAAGGATTATAAAGACAAAACTCTACAAGAGAAAGGAGGCATAGTTCAGTTCAAGTTCCTGTGGCAAGTTCCACTGTGGGTTGACAAAGTAACCTGCAGTGTAGACTGAGGGCCACCCAGAAATCAGAGTGCTCTTTCGCTGACCTCTTTTAGGGGAAGAGTCCTATCCCAGAGCCTCGGCCCTGGAGAGGAGACTGGGGAAATCTTGCCTTTTCTTGATCGCCTGTTCTCGGCCATCTCCCTCCTGGCTTCTTTCCAACAGTTTTGATATGTTGGCAGGTCTCTGACTGGATTCCAAACGTCTGGGAAACTCAGAACACTCATTTATAAAATGAAGATAACACACTCCTGTCTTCTCAATAGGTTATGAAAATAAAGACAAAATGATCTCTGAAAGTTTTGGCAGCTAAAGATGTCATAAAAATCTAATGCATTATTAGAACAATTATTATTAATTATTAATGATGATCATGACATGGATTATGTAGGCATTTTATATCTGTTTATCCCAAGGAGGCATAGGCCTTTGTAGCCCATGGAAAAATTTGACGCTGTACATGTTTTGGAAGAATTTAGAACCTAATTGCAGGGAGAAAACAATTATGTATAATCAAAAGAAATAGCTACAGCAAAACATAATAATATATCATGTACTCACAAATAATTTTTCAAAAGAAATAGCTAGAACTACGCATGTATCATATATTGTATGCTTAAAAACAATTTTAAAAGAAACTGAGTGACTTGGGGATTGTGGTATATGGCTATGAAATATTTTATTTTTCCTGGTGTCTTTTGCATTGAAACAGAAGGACAGTAACCTTCTAGTAGGGGGCAAACAGGAGGAGGAGGGTGAAAAGTTGGAGGGTATATTAAGTGTGTAACGCACGTGGAGTAAAAACTATGGCACAATTTCACACATGTTTTTAGAGGTTTCCTGAAATCTGTTGTTGATTCTCTTCCAATGTATTATCTCATAATTATTTTTAAACTTAGATTTCACGTTCCCATTACCTATTGCCAACAACCAATCTAAATTTACTTACTGATAAAGGATGTTTCTTCAAGATACCCTCTACGTGTGAGGGTCACTTCTAGGAATGTGGTATCTTCATCCACAATGTAGTACTCTTTCTCCAAAGAAATCCAAGCCCAGTTCAGATGGAAAGGTTGATGTGTTAGCTTATTTCCTTCTGTAATTGATAGGGGGAAAGGAGATGTTGGATGAAAGCTGGAGAATTAGATGGAAATATCATCTAATGCAGGGTTTGCACTTTGCTTCTAGAGCCAAGGGTTTCAAAATATATGCTCCTTTTTTATACAGAGGGAAGTGCTTTGCTTTTCTAGAGAGTGCCATGAGCACTACTGAAGGTCCTGTTCCCCTGCTTAATGTGGGATTATTCATCTGGGTCTATTCCTAAAAGGCTAATGTGCTAGAGTTCCAAAGAGCCAAAGCTTAGTAGCTTAAAAATTCCACTCATATTCAGCACTTCCATCCTTTGCTCATGGCTTCCTTTGTTTGCTTCCTCTCTCCCTGCCTCCTTCCTTCATTTTCATCCTCTGCCCTCTGACTTACTCCTTTGTATTGTTCGTGTATCCATTTGCTTTCACAATAGGCTAGAAGTTCCTTAAAGACAGTGCCCACATGATATTTCCTTATTTTATCACTGTGAGGGTCTGGTATGGTGTCTTGAACTCAGATTCTTAATGTTTAAAAACTGTCCAAGTGGAGGGCAAGAGACAAGGACATAAGACTCTATCTGCTTTGTTCTTGTCCACACTAGATCACAGGCCTCTTTGATGGTGGTAACCCATCCCCGCATTGGGGCTGTGCCATGTGTGTGGATTGGAAGAAAGAACAGGTCTACCTCAACTGGGGAGCAGCTGTTACAAATAATCACCTGTAAAAGGATGCTGAAACAGGACTCTCTGGGACTCAGCTTCAACCGACGCACTAGCGTAATAGATATCAGATAGCAAAGTGAGTGTGGGCAGACTACCATTTGCAATGTTTACAACAGAAAGCTTTACTAACCAGTTCTACAATGACTGAACCCCTAAATCAGATCAAGCATATTACAAAAGGGCAACACAGAGACAAGAAAGAAGGATTTGTGAAGAGAGTACTTTAGAAAAAGCTGCTGGACATCTCTACCACCACCCAAGGGGGGTGCGGGCATGGGGTATGGGTACAGTCTTCACCTCCAGGTTAGAGGGTGTGAGCTTCATGAACCTTGTGGAGAGGAGACACATCCTTCTGTAATTGTAGGTCCGTGTGACTAATGCATTATCAAAAAAGCTTACGTGGCCTTGGCAGGGTAAGGAGAGTGGAGGGGCCTGCCTTTGGGAAGTAATTAAGTATCAACAAAGAGTGAGACAAAGAAAGCATGCCTGTGGGTCAGAGAGGGGTCATCTGTCCAACAGAACCTGTTGAGGACGCAGGGGTATCTCAGCGGAAGGAAGCTGGAAGCAGGCCACCAGGTTTCCATCAACTGCGGGAACAGTAAAGGACAAGGGCCTACAGATTTCAGAGTCAGGAATCTCTGAGGAACTCATGAAAACACCAACTAAAGAAAAAGTCACTGGTAAATAGTTGCCATCCACAGGCCCCAACATCAGAGGACCACAATAGTTCCCCTACCAGACTGTGCTCTATCTCCCGTCTCCTCTCTCTCTGGGGCCAACGCAAGGATCCAAACCTTGCTAGGAAGCTAGGGGAACCGCGGGCATGGAGAGAGTGGAAGCCGGCCTCTGCTCTCCCCCGTTGGCACAGGCTCCTGCTAAAAGCTACAGGGAAGGCTCAACAAAGAGCAAGTTCTGAGATTTGATTATCGCTTGGGGCTGTTCATTCTAATGACCAGATTGACACAGTGTTTGATTTAATATGACTGTAAGATGTTTTTATCTGAGAGTGATTCGAAAAGTTGTGTGACCCACCCAGGTATCCAGTGTAGGAGGAGGGAAGAATCCGTGCCTCCCAACACCACCACTGCATAGTAAAAGGACAGACAACTAAAATTATAATTTGATTATATCACAAATCAGTTCGTTTGGCATCCCGGGAACTCACTGAGGTATAACTGCAGGGTAAATGCATCTGCTGGATTTCATATGTTTATTCTCCATCTGTCTCCGCTCTCTCTAGAGATAACATTATTGAAATTATTGTGGGTATTCCAATAAAATACAGAAAAATGTAAGACAAATATATCAGAAATTCTTTCATGTTATTAAAAAATATGATCTTTGTCTTTTTTCTAGTTTGAAACCACTTTAATTCTTCCAGTGTACTGTTTTTTGGATTTTGAAATCCTGAGTCAAAGTAATAGTTTATGTTTACTGACTCTTTTTCAAAGCTCTCTCATGTAATCTTTCTTTTATTCTGACAACCACACTTCAGAGTAGCACAAATATTAGTCTCATTGTACATCAAGCAAACAGTTTCAGGCCAATGAAGTGGCTTGACCAGGTCCATTCAGGGTAGTGGCAAGGTCCTGTCTTGTCTGGACTGCAGACTTCTAGATCCGTGCTCTGCATTTGACTCCGAGCTGCCGCTCTTATGATCAATACTCCTGGATCAATGCAACCCAAATACTTCAAAAGGGAACTGGGCAAAATCTATGGCAAATAAGACCCTTTGAATCAACACATCTATGATAAAAAAGGATCAGCAATTAGAGACAAAACCGTTTTCACAGCCCAAATGTTTATGATATGGATTTCTCAAAAAAGTGGGCCTAAGTACTGAAAATCTTCAGACCCTAGCAGCTCCCCTAAGCCTCTGCCCCATGGAGCCATATGGTTTCTTGTTAAGACTCCTCTTGGGGTGTTTGCTTCAGTCTGTGTTCTCTGAAGGCCAGCTGGCTTTCTCCACCTGTCCATGCATGGGGCCCCGCTCATCTTGAGTTTGCTTATCTTTATATCACATGACCAGCAGAGAAAGAGTCACACCTGGGCACCTCAGTGGCCAAGTCTGGGTCTGTTTAGCTATGGTGTGGTTAGCCGTGGCTTTGCTGCCCTGTGAGAGTGAGGAGGAAGGCAGTTCTCAGAGAAGAGGGCTCAGAGATCTAGAGATATCTAAATGGTATTTATCTTTAAGATTCAAAAATGAGGTGAAAATAGTAGAGGGCCCCTTTGACATTCCTGTCTCCGGTAATTTTTCTATACTCAGATTCCTAAAGTAAAATGTGCACATAATACAAAGAAACGAGGTGACATAGAAATAGCAGGGACTTTAGTGTGCCACTAATTAGCGAAATGGACTGGAAAAAGTTACCAAGTACCTTTGAGTGTCAGATTCCTGGACTGTTAAATAAGCATAATAACAATAACAAGGACAGGAATAATATCTTCATCACTGAACTGTAAGGATTACCCCGGATAGTGAAGGTGGAAATAAGTAGCGGGGTGCCCGGCACACGGTAGGCTCTCAAGAAACGGGTCACATGAAGGTTATTGTGACATTGATGCATGCATTTTAATGGAGACGCAGGAGAAAATAAGTACAAATCAGTATTTTTTTAATGCATACAATTAGGTACAGAGGACCATTTACTTGCTCATTTACACATCCTATAAATAATGACTTCAAATCAGCAGACACAGTGCAAGCACTGTGTTAAGTGCTGTGGATCAAAAGACACAGAAGTGATAAAGTTGATTTGTACGTCAGGACCCACAACATGGAGGCCCCCCCAGTGGCCCGGTCGATGTCACAAATCTAAACCTGAGTCAGCCTGTGTTTACCCGAAACACCTGTCAAGGAAACCCAACGTACACCAGTCACAAGACTTCAACTCACCTTTAGCTAGTTTGCCTTCCTCTGGAAAATAGAACCTGCTCAAATCTTATAAGGAAATCTCAACCTCCTAGCCAATCATACTCTGTCTCTGGGCTGCCTCTTCTAGTGCTCTGGGAGACCTGCTCTTGCCCCACATCCCTCGGGAGCAGTGCTCCGCTCCCCGTGAGCTTCTCTCTCCCCAGTCCATGAATTGCTTTCCCTGGAACTTAAATAATATCAAACTGGTTGCTCAATTGTGTTATTTTTGTCATTTGACCCCAGGTATAGTTTCTTCAGAGAGGATGTGGACAGATTTCATGAGGCACTAGAGGCTTACACGCTGGGCAGTGATAGTGGAGAGGAAAAGGACGGTTTAGGGAGAATTAAGGGAGAATCGAGAGATTTGGGGGACGGGAAGCCAGCACTCCGGAGAAGGGCTGTCAGAGACGACTCAGAGCTCAAATCAGGCAGCTGGAGGAATTGCGTAGCGTGAGCACATAGAGAGAAGTCAGGAGGGGAAGACAGCTTGCGAGTTTAATTGCAGATTTGGCTTTGAACGGATGATAGAAGTCCAAGGGAAAAAAGTTCATCAACTATTCGGATATGTAGATACATGAGGGAAAGTTCTGGGGGAGGGACAAAGGCAAAAAATGTATATTTGGGTGCACTGTGATACAGGGGGGTTTCTGAAACGGTGTTTTAAAGTCCAATTTTTGAAAGCGTAACAAAAGAGAGCTAAGTACATATTATACAATCTTTGGACTTTGTCTGGCGCTGTCTCCCAAAGGCTCCGTGCAACGGTGGACGTGGGTAAGAACACTTATAGTGTTAGGGTCCCGGCTGAGCACTGGACAGCAGGCGTCCTAGGGCCCTGAAGAAGCCGGTTCAGGCCTTGCCCTTCACTACCCTCAGACCTGCTGGTCCCTGGACTTTGACACTCCAAGCCGGGGTGATGTGGACCAGAGGACTTGGTCTCAGTCAGCCACTTTGCCTCTGGAAGTGCGGCTCTGATTCAGTGTCCCGAGTTGGTTGGCCCGGCACCATCCCTTGCTGGGGAAGGGGTTGGAGGGGGAGGGGAGAAGGGAATGCAATGGGAGAAAGAGGAGGCGGTTGGAACGGCCAGGGAACCCCTGCTAAGATGGAGGCCCACGTGCGAGGGTCCGTTTCGGGGCCCTGGCTTTTGAAGTCAGGGAGGTCTGAGGGGGAGAGGAGGAGGGGACCCGACGATGGTCCCGTCCAGTGGGGGCAGAGACATGGTTGCCTAGGCTTCAGCTCTGCCCTCACAGGCTTCCGTTGGGCGCACTCTGCACAGGTGCAGCTCCTCGCTGGACCCAGAAGCAGGCAGCCAGCCAGCGGGTGCATTAACGATTACACTCCAGCTAAGGAGAGCTGGCTTCATGTATCGTGAATACGAGGGCACAGTCTGGATTGCAGGAAAGTCCAATTTATGTAAGACTCTGCGTACAGGATGTTCTGTACTGCAATGAGGACATAACTGTAAAAAAAAGAGGACCAAGCACTAAACTCTAGGGACAGTTGCATTTGGGAGCCAGTGAAGGAAAATAAGTAACAGAATGGAAAATAAGGAGGCTGTGAGTTAGTTTTATGACAGTGTGCAAGGCTGATAAAAAACTAGCATCTAGAAGTAAGAAAACAGTTTCAAGCAGAACTATAATCTCCTTATCCAAGGATGATACCTTGTTCTGTGCTGTATCAAACCGCCATAGCTACATATCTAGCTATACCCTAGGGCGGCATTATTCAACCTCAATACTACTGACATTTAGGCTGGATAAGTCTTTGTTGCGAGAGGTCATCCTGTGGATTGTAGGATGTTCAGCGGCATCCTTGACCTCTAGCTACTAGATCCCAACAGCAGTCCCTCGCCCACCCCTGTCCTCCAGCTATGACAATAACAAAAACTAAAAAAAAAAAAATGTTTCCAGATATTGCCAAATTCCCCGAGGGAGAAAAATAACCTCCAATTTAGAACAACTGGTATAAAGGATTTTACTGCATCTCTGATAAAAGTCTTCCTGTGTTTCATAATCCTGTTTTAGGAGAATGACAAAAGAAACCTTTGGATTTGAACTTGGCATTGATAATCAAACAGTTCTTATTGACTTCGGAACGTAACCTGTTCTAAGTCAATCTGATTAAAATCAGAAGGACACAATATCAAACACATTAAAACTATTTTTCCTGTGGGGAAATCAGAGTTTAAAGTTGGGGACAAGAGCTATATTCATGGGCTCTGGTTTCCCATCACACTTTTCCTGGGCAGCTTTTGAAGAGGAAGCACGGGGTTGTCAGGTTTAGGAGGGAAGACTGGAGGCTGGCCTCCCACAGGTGATCTCTATGCCCTAGGCAAGTGCCTCCGTCCCTGTTCTCGCATCTGTGAGACTGAGGTAAAGACAGGAACACAGGGGACACTGGATGGGAGAGGCCTTGTAGGTATGGAAGTGTGGGTGTGTCGCTTTGATGGTTTGAGCTATTAATATCAAGTTCCTTTCTTTCCTTCATGAGTCAGGAGAATGAATTATTAAGAACTATGTAGAACCAAGTTAATGTTGAAATGTTCTAAATAGAACCTATAAGCTCATAATGGGGGATGGAGGATGGTGGTAAAGAGGGACCAACATGTACCAAGTGCCTGATATGTGCCAAGCGCCAGGCTAGGAAGTGTGCAATAGGCCAAAGAAAAATAAAAAGTAAAACAAGAGACAAATGAGATGAGGCAGACGGGAGTCGGGGAACAGGAACTGATGGGACTGGTCTGGACAACGGAAAGATCTGAGTGCCCAGTCAGGGGAAGAGAAGTAGAAAGCAACTATGGAAATAATAATGGAGAAAAACACCCAACAGCAGAATTTCTAACTTCATGAATTGAATAGCATAATACATTTACATTTTCACCTTTATGTCCCGTTGGGTTAAAAAAAAAGAAAAAAAGGAAAAATACACTAAGGATTTATCCGAATACTATATTCAGAAAGAATTAATTTTGACGTAACTTATTTACCAATTCTAGTTTCTGATATAATCTCTTCTTTTAAAAACTCAATAATTCAAAAAATAAAAAAAACCTTAAAATGAAAAAGAGATTATATATTGCTAAGGCACAATTTTGAAAATACATCTAATAAATGCTTACTCTCACGCTCACTTTGGCAACACATGCACTAACATTGGAACGATACAGCAAAGATTGGCATGGTCCTTGTACAAGGCTGACATGCAAATTCATGACGCGTTCCATATTAAAAAAATAAAAAATAAATAAATGCCGACTCTCAAATGAGTAAAATAAAGTACTGGATGATAAGGTAGCCACTACTGTCAAATGTGAATGGCTTACGACCTTGAACCTCAAAACAAGATTTAATTGACTAGGATATTTAATCTTAAATATTTAATAATTACCCAAAGGAAATCTAATATTATACTTATGTTTTTTAATACTCCATGACATTTTCAAATAGCTTCGTCATCATAAGCATTTAGCTTCTACAGCTACCCACTTTAACATGTCTCTGAACTCCTTAAGCACCCCCTCCTCATAATACTTACAGCTATCGACAGTCACATAGTGTCAGTTAATATCATTCGTCTTTGGAAAATGCTTCTGGTGTCTCCTTGTGATGAAATGTGATGAAATTGTGGCTTGCTGTGTACAGCTAAGCTGTATGTCTACAGGATATAAATATACTAAATATAACATATTCTCCCCCAGGAGAGTTATAATTTCAGGGAAAAGAAAGGAACTTGAGATAGAAGAATTAGCAAAATTAGGTAAGAGCAAAAGTCACATTGCCTGTCAGATGGATCTCCGTTTTCTTCCCCTAGCTGTCTCCAGTGCTCCTGGCGCTGTGGGCAGCAATTTGAAAGATGTACCTTGTTGGGGTGAGATACGCTACATCCCCTTCCCGCACAAGGATACCATTCAACCCCCATTTCTTTTGCAGAATGCACTTCTCTTCAATAATTCCCCAGGCCTGCCTGATTCTCCCTTTGGTGCTTTAGGGTACGACCACCCAAGACCCAAAGCTGGGAAGGAGAGGGGGCCTTCTCTTGGCATCTCCAACACACAGGTGCATGTCTGTTCTCCTCTTGAGGAATAACAGGTTGTTTTGTGCAACCACACAGCAGGTTTTTCAGGAAGTGGGGGTGGGGGACTAAAGAAAAGGACACAGATGAGACATCTGCAGTCCTTTCTCTCCTTGTGTTTTTCTAAGCTACAGCAATGTTACCTCCCAGACCATGTTTCTATATCTACTTCTGCAATCTTTGGAAATGCTGGGGCAGGTGGGCGGGTGAGGCAGCAGGTGGGGGGTGGTGGTGGCAGGTGCAATGCAGTTTGAAAGAGGTGTTTGGTATATTCTTTTTGGGGATGTCCCCAAACTGTCTTGATGATATATTTGGCTCTCCATTTTGAAGAATAAAAACCCAATATGTTACTGCTATGTATAACAATATAGGTTTTCTGTGCCTTTTTTCGCTTTCCTAAAATAGATTTCTTCAATATTAGCACAGTGGAAGTGGTGGGAAAAAATAAAGACCAGAAGCTTTTTAAAGATTCTTTTGCATGCCTCAATAGGGGCACCACATCCTGCTCTTGTCACAAAACAAAACTACCCAAAGTACTCTCAGAGCAAGATTTTAGAGAATTAAAAAAAAAGGATAAGACTGAATTAGCAGAGGGGCGCCTGAGTGGCACAGTCGTTAAGCGTCTGCCTTCATCTCAGGGCGTGATCCCAGCGTTCTGGGATCGAGCCCCACATCAGGCTTCTCTGCTGGGAGCCTGCTTCTTCCTCTCCCACTCCCCCTGCTTGTGTTCACTCTCTCGCTGGCTGTATCTGTCAAATAAATAAATAAAATCTTTAAAAAAAAAAAAGACTGAATTAGCAGAAGTTTCCAACTACTAGGAAAGTAAAAATATATGGATTTTATGATCACATGCAATGACCATTTCTGTGTGGGATTTGGGGCTCCCCATGGCTTAACTGGAAGGGAGAAAATTGTGCCTCCTTCATTCTCAAGACTGTATGGGAGTCAAGGAGGATGTTGAAGCAAACTTTTCCTTCCAGAGAATGTAATGTAATATAATGCAATGCAATATATACAGCAAAGTCCTCTTTGGAGGTCAGAATAATGATTCTAGTTTTTGGATACAATCTAGTGAGAGCCAGAGAAAGCAACTGGGTCCGTCAGAACCTTCTTCTTCTCTCCCATGAAGGATGTGAATTAGAACCTTTCTGAGTTCCTTCCAAGTTTAACATTCTATGTTTTCTGCCCCCCTCGGCAGGGGGCACTGTCACACCAATAAAGAAAACATATACACTTATTAGGTCCCAGTTTGGAAAAAGAGTATTACTCAGCATAAGTTGGTGTATAAACTTGATAAATTAAGTGAGAACTTCAAGCCCTCAGGAGGACGAGTTCTTGGGAAGGCGCACAAACTGTCTGGGGACAGAGGTGCTGGGCAACGTCCCGAGGTGTGATCTTAGCCCCTCTGCGTGTGATCATCAGACCCTTTCATATCTGCGCTGTCATGTGAAAATCCAATGCTTACCGCCGCCCTGAAGAGTGCGAGTGGGTGCACGTGACATTCGACAAGCGAAGTCCCTGCGGTTCTGTAGTTGTGCCTCATTCAACGTCCCAGAGCTCGGCGATACATTTAAAAGAGTGCAATGCCCCCCATGATCTGGATCCTTGCTACCTCCCCATCATCTCCTAGCTCTCTTGCTGCCTTTGGAGTCTGTGAGAACTTATTCTCAGTTACGTGCACTTTGGGAAGCTAACAGTGTGGCTTCACAGCTCTGAAAACTCTTAGTCAGCCCTCAAGGCTCAGTTGGAGCCTTGCTCCTTGGAAAACCTTCCCCGGGTGATGGCTCACCTGTGCCACTCATGCACGCACCTGTCCTTGCGAGTGCTGCTCTCACGGTCCTGCCGTGAATCGTCTCTATGTCTGGTTCTCACATCAGTAGCTGCTTTTCATCATGGAGTCCCTAGTGCTTGGCACAGAGCCTAGAAATTACAGGGGCTCGTTAAATACCTGTTGAACGACTGAAAGCCTCCTGGAGAAAAGCTGACCTAAACACAGATTTAAAGGAGAATAGAAGCAGCACTGGTAATAATTTAACCCATGTACAATTTGTAAATCTATTACCTTGCTTCATAAGAACGTAGATAATGGTGTTTAAAAATCTGGTGATATCACAGTATAGACCTGTAGTTTTATTCTAGTCAGAAAGACAGCCAGAACCACACTCCAGCTTCTTACACTCTTAGCTCAGAGCGTCTTCTATGCAGTACTGTGTGTACTGGCTCTGAACCGATCTTCAAGCTCGAGGATCTAGTTCTAGAGAGACTTCTAAAAAATAATAAAAATATGATTTTACATTTCCATAGTATGTATTATTGAACTCCCCCCCCCCACAGTCCAGTGTTCTGCTTATGTTCTAGAAACTGATCACATCACACTGGGCATAGACATTTGGGCTTGATTAGCATTAGAAATGAGATAGTATAATACAAATTATACATGTATATAATGAAAAGCAGTATTTCCTACGAAGCCATAATGCACTCTGTATCTTAGGAAGACCTAACCAAAGAAGTCCCCTACAATTTTTTTTTAAGATTTTATTTATATGAGAGCGAGAGTGAGAGAGATTGAGAGAATGTGTGGGGGGAAGGGCAGAGGGAGAGGCAGACTCCCTGCTGAGCAGGGAGTCCGACGTGGGGCTCAATCCCAGGACCCTGGGATCCTGACCTGAAGGCAGACACTTAACTGACTGAGGCACCCAGGTGCCCCTATACCTCTACAGTTTCTTATAGGTGTTCAACACAGGACACATCCCCCAGGGGGTCTACTCTAATGTCGGTGACTAGCAGCTTGGAAAGAGTGGCTGTGAAAGCTAGAATCACTTATTCTCCTACGAAGAAAGAGATAAATGTCACATCCCCATCCCAGCGTATGTCCACGGTTAACTCAAAGGAGATATAAGACTGTTCCAAGAGCAATTTGATTTGTAAGTGTTGGGAAGGAAGGAGCTGCGTAAAAAAACTGTCAAAAGGAAGCTTTGTGTAGGCATAAAAATAAAGTTCTCATCACAGCCCAGACTGTAGAACCCAGTGGGTTCACACACTCTTGTAAGGGGCTTTGGCCAAACCTTGGAACCATCTAACCAAGCTCTAAGTGAATGGGGAGTGGCCTCCGGTAGCGTTCTTAAGGTCTGACAAGACAATAATTAGGGAGGAAAGTTTGGAAGTTAGAGTAAACCACAGCCTAGCTCTGTGTCATCTCCATTGTTAGTTATCCCAGGCGTTATAAAAATGGGCAAGCTGGAGAGCCAACAGATGTCATTAGCTTAGTTCTTGGCAAGCACTTATCAGGCAAAGAATATAAGCTGAGCTTTTCTTCCCCCCAGGGAGGCATTCCGTTTGTCAGCAATTTTTTTCTGCCAGACCACAGATCAACAATTGCTAGATAAATGAAATGCTTCCACTCAACTTATAAACTCTTGGGTAAAGTATTTATTTTCTAGAAATAAAAATGCCTTTTTTATAGCACAAGCTATAAACGGTCCCAGTGGGTTTCACTCAAGCAATCAAATGCCAGAGCCATAAATCTTATAGACCCTTATGGAAAATGGAAGTGGCTCTGTTAGGCATCACGTTGAATGATGCTATGGGTTCACAGGATAAAAAGTAGCAGAATAGGTCATAGCTAATAGGTCAGCGACAGACTGAACCCATTGCTGTGGAAATGGTAAGGGAAATTCAGTGCAACAATCGCCCAAGATGTATTTTATGACGACAGCATTTGTTTTGAAGACTTTGGATTACATATTTTTTGAATTATGCTTCTGCATAATTTGACATTGGATATACTATTATATAAATGATCAGGAGACATTCAAATGTGGAAAGAAATGTGACTGGGGGTTAATACATAGTCTAGGCTTTCTGTCTCTCTGGGTCTTCCCTTCACACTTATTCCTTCCTGCTCTGTGTGTTTGTGTGTGTGTGTGTGTGTGTGTGTGTGTGTCTGTGTGTGCTTTGTCAAAACCCCTCCCTCCTTCCTTCATCTTGCCCTTCCCACATATCTGCCTCTCCTGTATTTTACTACGTCTTTGTGCTTGCATGAGCTCTTTCCAGCTTCTAGAAGACTCGTTAGCATTTGTATACACTATATTTAAAACATTTAAAACATAAGGAATGGTGAGTCCATAAGCAGCATCTACACAAAGGTTTCTCGATTTATCTTTGCCTGTACCATACCAAATGGAATCCAGTCTGGTAGCTCCCTTGAGGTTTATGATAAAATCTCAAGGTAAGGCTTCACTCCCATATCTTTCATTGAACATGCTGAAATATAAAACTGGGTATAAAACTAATAAAAGTTTTAAAAATTAAAAAAATGGATACAATCTCTGATTGTATTTTGGGTCTTCGGGTCTATGACTCTAAGTGGGTAACGATTATACTCATAATTGCTTTTATAATTTTGCTCTTTTTAAAATAAGAAGATGAAAGCTCAATCTACAAGGTGTATTCATTCTTTTAAAAAGTGCTCCTTGGGGTCTATAAGGAAAGGAAACATTTTCGTCCTCAGAGCATATGAATTTTATGGCGCCAGCAATAGAGCAGAAATACGATGGCCCCTTAAGCCAGGGCCCTTTGCCCAGCATGGAGTTTCCACAGTTACATTCGACTAACTGGCCTTTTGGTTTCCCTAGGCAGGCCCAGGCAGAAGTCATGAGTCAAGGATTAAAACATGCTGTTTCTATCAAGTCTACCCTTTCCAGAGTGATTATTTTCATAATTTTCCAGATCCTGGGTTTCTTTCTGTGTATTAATAATGGGTGACCAACAAACTGGGAATGAGTATCACTAGGGAGAAGAGGAGAAACAGGTCTTCAGTCACATGACGCTGCTTTTCTCTTGCAATGTGTGCATGAGATTTCAGGGCTGCCGAGGGGGGTCTGCAGTCGGCCTCCAGACCAGAGCCACCCAGCACCGGGGGGAACAGTGGGAGAATCCGGGAAAGCAGTGGGGTTTTGCTGGGGGTGAGTCAAGACAGGAGCGGTCTCTGCAAATGCTTACTAGTCTTCTGCACTCCCCTAGGAGTTAAGCCTGGGAAAAAGAAACACTGTTACGCCTGATTGTCTTTTCATCAACTGGGGGTACTTGTACTTGGTTCAGGTTAAAACTTTTTGGCAGAACTGTTGCTGTGATGGTTACTTTTATGTGTCAACTTGGCTGGACGACAGAGCCTAGCATTTTTGTCGGACGCTCGTCTAGACGTTGCCGTGAAGGTATTCTTTAGCTGTGATTAGCATTTGCAATCAGTTGAATTTAAGTAAAGCACAACATACAGGGCCCTCATCCACTCAGCTGAAGGCCTTAAGAGCTTCCCCAAAGTGATTCTACGTCAAGACTGCAACATAGAAACCTGCCTCAGTTTCCCACCTTCTGGCCTGCCCTGAAGATTTCAGACACAAAACTGCAACTTTTACCTGAACTTCGGATTAGCCAGCTCCGCAGCTGTGTGAACCAATACCTCTCTCTCTCTGTCNCTCAGTTGGAGCCTTGCTCCTTGGAAAACCTTCCCCGGGTGATGGCTCACCTGTGCCACTCATGCACGCACCTGTCCTTGCGAGTGCTGCTCTCACGGTCCTGCCGTGAATCGTCTCTATGTCTGGTTCTCACATCAGTAGCTGCTTTTCATCATGGAGTCCCTAGTGCTTGGCACAGAGCCTAGAAATTACAGGGGCTCGTTAAATACCTGTTGAACGACTGAAAGCCTCCTGGAGAAAAGCTGACCTAAACACAGATTTAAAGGAGAATAGAAGCAGCACTGGTAATAATTTAACCCATGTACAATTTGTAAATCTATTACCTTGCTTCATAAGAACGTAGATAATGGTGTTTAAAAATCTGGTGATATCACAGTATAGACCTGTAGTTTTATTCTAGTCAGAAAGACAGCCAGAACCACACTCCAGCTTCTTACACTCTTAGCTCAGAGCGTCTTCTATGCAGTACTGTGTGTACTGGCTCTGAACCGATCTTCAAGCTCGAGGATCTAGTTCTAGAGAGACTTCTAAAAAATAATAAAAATATGATTTTACATTTCCATAGTATGTATTATTGAACTCCCCCCCCCCACAGTCCAGTGTTCTGCTTATGTTCTAGAAACTGATCACATCACACTGGGCATAGACATTTGGGCTTGATTAGCATTAGAAATGAGATAGTATAATACAAATTATACATGTATATAATGAAAAGCAGTATTTCCTACGAAGCCATAATGCACTCTGTATCTTAGGAAGACCTAACCAAAGAAGTCCCCTACAATTTTTTTTTAAGATTTTATTTATATGAGAGCGAGAGTGAGAGAGATTGAGAGAATGTGTGGGGGGAAGGGCAGAGGGAGAGGCAGACTCCCTGCTGAGCAGGGAGTCCGACGTGGGGCTCAATCCCAGGACCCTGGGATCCTGACCTGAAGGCAGACACTTAACTGACTGAGGCACCCAGGTGCCCCTATACCTCTACAGTTTCTTATAGGTGTTCAACACAGGACACATCCCCCAGGGGGTCTACTCTAATGTTGGTGACTAGCAGCTTGGAAAGAGTGGCTGTGAAAGCTAGAATCACTTATTCTCCTACGAAGAAAGAGATAAATGTCACATCCCCATCCCAGCGTATGTCCACGGTTAACTCAAAGGAGATATAAGACTGTTCCAAGAGCAATTTGATTTGTAAGTGTTGGGAAGGAAGGAGCTGCGTAAAAAAACTGTCAAAAGGAAGCTTTGTGTAGGCATAAAAATAAAGTTCTCATCACAGCCCAGACTGTAGAACCCAGTGGGTTCACACACTCTTGTAAGGGGCTTTGGCCAAACCTTGGAACCATCTAACCAAGCTCTAAGTGAATGGGGAGTGGCCTCCGGTAGCGTTCTTAAGGTCTGACAAGACAATAATTAGGGAGGAAAGTTTGGAAGTTAGAGTAAACCACAGCCTAGCTCTGTGTCATCTCCATTGTTAGTTATCCCAGGCGTTATAAAAATGGGCAAGCTGGAGAGCCAACAGATGTCATTAGCTTAGTTCTTGGCAAGCACTTATCAGGCAAAGAATATAAGCTGAGCTTTTCTTCCCCCCAGGGAGGCATTCCGTTTGTCAGCAATTTTTTTCTGCCAGACCACAGATCAACAATTGCTAGATAAATGAAATGCTTCCACTCGACTTACAAACTCTTGGGTAAAGTATTTATTTTCTAGAAATAAAAATGCCTTTTTTATAGCACAAGCTATAAATGGTCCCAGTGGGTTCCACTCAAGCAATCAAATGCCAGAGCCATAAATCTTATAGACCCTTATGGAAAATGGAAGTGGCTCTGTTAGGCATCACGTTGAATGATGCTATGGGTTCACAGGATAAAAAGTAAGAGAATAGGTCATAGCTAATAGGTCAGCGACAGACTGAACCCATTGCTGTGGAAATGGTAAGGGAAATTCAATGCAACAATCGCCCAAGATGTATTTTATGACGACAGCATTTGTTTTGAAGACTTTGGATTACATATTTTTGAATTATGCTTCTGCATAATTTGACATTGGATATACTATTATATAAATGATCAGGAGACATTCAAATGTGGAAAGAAATGTGACTGGGGCTTAATACATAGTCTAGGCTTTCTGTCTCTCTGGGTCTTCCCTTCACACTTATTCCTTCCTGCTCTGTGTTTGTGTGTGTGTGTGTGTGTGTGTGTGTGTGTGTGTGTGTGTCTGTGTGTGCTTTGTCAAAACCCCTCCCTCCTTCCTTCATCTTGCCCTTCCCACATATCTGCCTCTCCTGTATTTTACTACGTCTTTGTGCTTGCATGAGCTCTTTCCAGCTTCTAGAAGACTCGTTAGCATTTGTATACACTATATTTAAAACATTTAAAACATAAGGAATGGTGAGTCCATAAGCAGCATCTACACAAAGGTTTCTCGATTTATCTTTGCCTGTACCATACCAAATGGAATCCAGTCTGGTAGCTCCCTTGAGGTTTATGATAAAATCTCAAGGTAAGGCTTCACTCCCATATCTTTCATTGAACATGCTGAAATATAAAACTGGGTATAAAACTAATAAAAGTTTTAAAAATTAAAAAAATGGATACAATCTCTGATTGTATTTTGGGTCTTCGGGTCTATGACTCTAAGTGGGTAACGATTATACTCATAATTGCTTTTATAATTTTGCTCTTTTTAAAATAAGAAGATGAAAGCTCAATCTACAAGGTGTATTCATTCTTTTAAAAAGTGCTCCTTGGGGTCTATAAGGAAAGGAAACATTTTCGTCCTCAGAGCATATGAATTTTATGGCACCAGCAATAGAACAGAAATACGATGGCCCCTTAAGCCAGGGCCCTTTGCCCAGCATGGAGTTTCCACAGTTACATTCGACTAACTGGCCTTTTGGTTTCCCTAGGCAGGCCCAGGCAGAAGTCATGAGTCAAGGATTAAAACATGCTGTTTCTATCAAGTCTACCCTTTCCAGAGTGATTATTTTCATAATTTTCCAGATCCTGGGTTTCTTTCTGTGTATTAATAATGGGTGACCAACAAACTGGGAATGAGTATCACTAGGGAGAAGAGGAGAAACAGGTCTTCAGTCACATGACGCTGCTTTTCTCTTGCAATGTGTGCATGAGATTTCAGGGCTGCCGAGGGGGGTCTGCAGTCGGCCTCCAGACCAGAGCCACCCAGCACCGGGGGGAACAGTGGGAGAATCCGGGAAAGCAGTGGGGTTTTGCTGGGGGTGAGTCAAGACAGGAGCGGTCTCTGCAAATGCTTACTAGTCTTCTGCACTCCCCTAGGAGTTAAGCCTGGGAAAAAGAAACACTGTTACGCCTGATTGTCTTTTCATCAACTGGGGGTACTTGTACTTGGTTCAGGTTAAAACTTTTTGGCAGAACTGTTGCTGTGATGGTTACTTTTATGTGTCAACTTGGCTGGACGACAGAGCCTAGCATTTTTGTCGGACGCTCGTCTAGACGTTGCCGTGAAGGTATTCTTTAGCTGTGATTAGCATTTGCAATCAGTTGAATTTAAGTAAAGCACAACATACAGGGCCCTCATCCACTCAGCTGAAGGCCTTAAGAGCTTCCCCAAAGTGATTCTACGTCAAGACTGCAACATAGAAACCTGCCTCAGTTTCCCACCTTCTGGCCTGCCCTGAAGATTTCAGACACAAAACTGCAACTTTTACCTGAACTTCGGATTAGCCAGCTCCGCAGCTGTGTGAACCAATACCTCTCTCTCTCTGTCTGTCTCTCACTCACACACACACACACACACACACACACACACACACACCTCCTACTATTCTGTGTTTCTGGGTTCAGAACCGTNACACACACACACACACACACACACACACACACACACACACACACACACCTCCTACTATTCTGTGTTTCTGGGTTCAGAACCGTGACTAATACTGTCACCATAATACCTGCCCCCTCCCCTCTTTTTTTTTCTCTGATACATTAAGCTTTTCTGAAACTATTCTAGATGCAAGCATCTCCCAACATGTCCCTCTAATCATATTTAGATGTTTGGACCCTGTCTTCCTGTTTTGTTTGCTCGTTTTAATCCAGGCAGATGCATTCAGCACATAGCCATTGCAACATGAATTCTCTGGGAAGAACTTTTCCCTTTCACCAGTGACAGAGATGAACCATTTTAATCTACCTAATTTGCCCAAAGGGCTTTTATGAAGCTTTAAACTCAGGTCCTTCAAAAAAGGCAACATTAACAAATGGAAAAGAAAAATCTACATTTCCAAAACTGACTGAACCTTTACCACTGCTTAAAAATGCTAGGAAAGATCAGAAATACAGCACAAGGTTTAAGAGTGTTTTTACATAACATATACCTAATATACATTCAAAAATCCTCCAGGGTAAAACTTGAGTTGTAGAAGAGATGTATTAGCAAGCATTACTTCAAGTGTTAGGATATATCCTGATGTATTTTCTGGAGCCAAGGATTAGGTTATTGTTGTTGTTGTTGTTGTTTAACTTGAATTCTGTGGCTTGCAAATCTTCGTTTTACAAAACAGAGTCAATTTCACATTTGAACAAGGATAGTAAAATGAGAATCTCATTTACAGGAAAAAAAAAATCATCAGAACAAGATTCAATGACTGATAAATTTCCCTGTGAGGTCTAAATGCATTTGATTGCAGTTATAGATTCGGCCTCACCAGTGTGAAACATTGTAACTAAATTTTCTTTTGTTATACTCATGTTCCAAATGCCATATTCTTCATCTGCTCAATGTGTTCATCAGGCAACCTCTGATCAGCACGGAGGCTTTTGGAAAACCTCTGCATTCCTCCTGATACATACATGGGTGTATAGAGGCTCTTGTTTATTTTTCCTTTGTGAAAGTTCAATCTATTAATGCCAACCCACGGAAAGAGAAATGTCAATTGGGGAATGTTNTTGGGGAGTGTTAATAACACCCTTTGCAAGATTTAAATTTCTCATTATCTTGAGGCACCAATAAATACCCAGTGACCATATTTTCTGTAATTCTTTACCCATACTTCCCCACTGCCCCTTCCTGCCCAGTTTGAGAAAAGTTTAAGGTATACAGCATGATGATTTGATTTACATGTATTGTGAAATGATTTCCACAATAGGTTCAGCTAGCATCTATTTTCTCAGATAGGTACAATACAAAGAAAAGAAAGAAGAAAAAAATTCTCCTTGTGATGCGAACTCTTAGGATCTATTCTTATGACAACTTTCCTGTATGCTGTACAGCAGTGTTAACTGTGGTCACCATGTACATTACATCCTAGTGCTTGTTTATCTTGTAACTAGAAGCTAGTACTTTTTGACCATCTCCCTCTAATTCCCCCCTCTCAACAATCCAGCTCTGTAACATAAGTCTGATCTCATTTCCTGTGAGATGTTTTTTTTTTTTGAATATTCCACATTTAAGTGAGATCATACAGTATTTCTGCATCTGTTGAGTTGATCATATGANTTGATCTCATTTCCTGTGAGATGTTTTTTTTTTGAATATTCCACATTTAAGTGAGATCATACAGTATTTCTGCATCTGTTGAGTTGATCATATGATTCTTTTCTTCCATTCTATTATTGTGACATATCACATTGATTGATTTGTGTATGTTGAACTCCCCTTGCATCCTCAGGAGAAAGCCTGCTAGACCATGGTGTGTGAGGCTTTTAATGTGCTGGTGAATTTGGGTTGCTAGTATTTTATTGCATCTACATGTAGACACTGGCCTGGAGTTTTCTTTTCTAGGTGTCCTTTTCTCTGACACGCTTTTGAGGATAGGTAGGCCTTCTTGGAAGGGTTGAAAACACTCATCACTTTTTCTTTTCTATGAGGATTTTTAACATGGCTCAGAGTACCTACATTAGAACACTGTATACAAATCTTCCTCTTGCCTTGTCTGTCATTGCATATGAAGCTATACATGCCGTACACGGTTCAGACATGAGCTTCCATGTACTCGCCATGATGGTACTAGATAGCAGAATTGCTCCCGTTTATTCACTGGCAAATCAAGGTTCTGTGCTCACACAGGTGAGCATCTTTGGTCGCTTCTGAGGGAAAAGTTTTAGGACCAGTTCATAGGACTTGCATAAAATTTAGAACAAAACAACTGGTTGTTAAAATTGAACAAACCAATCTATGGCATCTACTTTCATGGCTTGGGCTTGTCGAAACAGGAAGCTGGTTGGGGGTATTCTATACACATTAGTTATGCTCTTTCTATCCGTGTTCCTAATTATTGCTGTTGTCATGTCAATTGCTAACAAAATCATACATGTTGTTGTACAGTCCCTATTCCAACTGTTCATACATCTGATGGTTATAGAGCAAAGGGAGTCTGAAGGGACTCTGATAAAGACAGTGATATTGGATTAAATTAGCCCCCTCACCAAAATAGTGGTGTAGAAGAAAATCTGATAATTTGCCTATCCTTCTGTAGTCACTGTATTTTGTCTGGATAGATGAAGTCAATAGGAGGGACTGTAAATGACCTTTGCACTTGCAGCAGCTCTTGCCCAGGAGGTAGCAAAAGTGGATGCTGGACGTCCCCCAGTGGGTTCTAACCAGCCATAGCTGATGAGCTGCTGTGAATGTAAAGCACCCACTAGCTAAAGACGATCAGTGACGGGTATGCTATCTTCCACGGTCAGTGAACACGGGACTTGTTGTAATCAGTTATATCCATTCTATGGAATCATTTCACCCTCTCCTATGTGTAGGATTTAACCCTCAATTAACACACAGTGAACTTCCCCTTCCTGGGATATATGGGTCCCTCACTCTTCCTCTTCAGCGAACCACTCTGAATTTCCTCATTGACGTGGACCTCCTTGCCTGCAAGTCAGTAAACTCGGTGTTCATTTATTTGACCACTGCAGTGGTCTCAATGGTTCTTTTAGTAATCTTCATATGTCTCTATATTACTCATTATTTAAATAGGAAATAATCCTATCTAGTTTTGCTTGTTTTGTTTTTTTGTTTTTTGGTTTTGTTTGTTTTTTGTGCCAGGTAAGTAATATACCTCCACAGTGTTAAATCAGTACTTAAAAAAACAACAGGATTCTTGAGTGCTTTTTAAAACACATCCCACTCCCCGCCCCCCTTTAAAATGTTGCTAGTTTTCCTCCAATTGTCACAGACTCTAGCAGCAAAGAGTTAATGTTCATCATTAGACAGTTTCTCTATCATTTGCTAAATTTCTTTAAGCATTTAGCTTGCTGTATGTGAACAGAGCAAGACAGAAACTTTTGATTTCCTATGGACTCAATAGGAGTTCTGAAGATGGGTGAAAACATACATTTCAAAAGATCAACGTCCCATTTCTCAAATGCCAAATACTTCAGATAAGATGGCTCAGAGCTTCACTGGAAAGCACCCGAAGCCCGTGATAGGGATGTGCAAATTCAGAGGGAGAGCATGGGATGCTGGCACCTGGAAGGCTTAGAATTCATTTACTAACAGAGGGTAACTTTGCTTTCATTTCAGTGGGTACTGATTAGTAAAATCGTCAACTAAAATACTATATGTCTGTTTCTTTTATTCACGAGTTCATGTGACCCGCAAAAGAACTGGTTTCTATATTAATCAGAATTGTGAGCACCTAATAAGGACATTAGAGAATCCTTTGACCCGTGAAGAAATAAAAGCCATCCTAAAATCAAGTCTCTTTCTCTCTATACTTCTTAGAAGATAAAGGAGGAGAGCAAGGTACAGATAGTATAGGGCAAGGGGATCCATTAAGCACTGAATGGAATTGTGTACTTTAATTCAATATTATTATAATTTCATTTCAATGGACCAGTTCTTAGTGCTACATTTATTTTAGTCTCTGAAGAACTAATGGTTTAACATTTTTTTTCCTATCTTTTGTATTTTTGCATAAGTCCCCAGCTGCATATAGCATCTCACTGTTTTGTGCTTAATATCAAATGTTGCCAGTTTCCTCCCTGTTTATTTGGTTTTGCTGGTGTGCTCTAAAGACATAAATTTAAAAATAACTAAACTATTCCTTCAAATGGACTTTTTCTTACCTTTAGAAGAAAATAATAATATATAAGAGTTTTAAAAGCCATGATGAACAATAGAAAATAAAGCTGGGAAATTTAATGGGATATAGAAGTGAATCCCATTCAGCTCTCTGGACTCAGACCTAGTTTGTGATGACATGGCTAAAGGCACCAAGAAGGTCAGAATCATCGGTAAATACGGAACCCATTATGGTGCCTCCCTCAGGAAAATGGTGAAGAAAATTGCAATCAGCATGCTAAGTACCCTTGCTCCCTCAGTGGCTAAACCAAGATGAAAGACAAGCTGTGGGGATCTGGCACAGGGATTCCTGCACAAAAACAGCAGCTGCAGCACCTGAGCCCCCAAAAACCACTTGTGCCATCACAGTGACGTCGGCCATCAGAAGCCTGAGGGAGTTGAAACACCAGCGGAAGCTCACGGTTTGAAACACTGCGATCCTATCATAAATGAGTTAGTTTATGTAACAACAACGAAAAGAAAACAGTAAGGGAAGGAAGGAAGGTAAGAGAGAAAAGGAAAATATAAGACAGGAAAGAGAAAAAAGAAAGAAATCGTGTTCAGTCCCCTTGGGTATTGTCAGTTGGACAGACTGAGGTGAAGACCATGCATGCTTGCTGTAATTCTGACACCGGTTCCAATGTGTAATTTTTCCAGGACTACCAAGCAATTCTCTGACACCAGCTGGGTGTCCTACAAGTCAACTTACTTCTGACACTCTCTATCCTGAGATAGCATCCGGTCCCACAGGTTAAGGGCTCTGTCCCACAAGATGGCCTTCACTTTATTTTTTTAAGATTTTATTCATTCATTCATTCATTCATTCATTCATTCATTCATTTAGAGGAGAGTGGGGGGAGGAGGAGAGGGACAAGCAGACTCCCTGCTAAATGCAGAGCCCGATGTGGGGCTCGATCTCACAACCCTGAGATCATGACCTGAGCTGAAATCAAGAGTTGGACGCTTAACTGACTGAGCCACCCAGGCACCCCTGACTTTAGATGCCAGTCACAAGTCCAGGCTGTCACCTGGGTTTCTGACCAGCTGGCTATAGATGGGAAGTTCCAATGACTCCCTCCTTGGGTTTGATTAATTTGCTAGAGTGGCTCACAGAACTCAGAGAAACATTTTACTTCCTAGATGGCTGGTTTATTAGAGAAGGGTATGACTCGGAAACAGCCAGATGGAAGAGATGTATAGGGCAGGGTACCTGGGAAGGGGTGCAGAGCTCCGTGTCCTCTCGGAGGGCACCGCTCTCCTAGTAACTCTACCTATTCACCAACCTGGAAGCTCTCCTGAGGGACCTTCTGGGTTTTTGTGGAGGCTTCATTACATAGACGTAAGTGATTCAATAACTGGTCATTGATTGATTGATTTGGCCCCTCTTCCCTCCCTGGAGTTTAGGGGGAGTGTAGAGGGGGTGAACTGAAAGTTCTAAACACAGGGTTGGCTCCCCTGGCAATCAGCCCCTATCCTTAGGTGCTTTCTGGAGTCACCTCATTAACATAACAAAAGACACCTTTATTGTTCTCACCACAGGAAATTCAAAGGGTTTGAGAAACTCTGTTCTAGAAATGGGGAGAAGACCAAATATATAGTCTTACTATACATCACAATATCACACTTGCCTGCTTGTTCTTAATGACACAAGAGCTCAGAGAAAAAGGCTGCAGAGTGGACCCCAGCATCCAGCAAATCAGAAGGTCACCTCTATTCGTTTATATTCTGGGCAAATCTTGCAAGTCGTTGGTGGTAAAACTGAAACACAGATGCTCTGACATAATTATTAGAAAGTGGGTCCTGTGTTCATTTTCTACTGTCATGAAAAATTGCCCCAAACTTAGAAGCTGCATAAAACACATATATATTGTCTTATAGTTATGGTCGATCAGGAAGACAGACATGGCTTAGCTGGGTCGGTGTTACCTGGACTGCATCCTTATCTGCTTCTGAGCTGTTCTGTAGGGATAGACGCTTCCGGGATTTGTCCGGCATAACCAAGCACCGGGCCTGCACGTACACAGACCAACTAGGGAATGTCGTTTGTGAGGCTCACCCTGTGTGAATAACCTTGGGAGTCTGGCTATTTAAAATATATTATCTGGCCTCCAGGTCAGAACGGCCCTTCTGTTGTGGATGCCAGGAGCTATAAGTCTTGTCTCACATCCCCTCCGGCCCCAGGGGGGCTGCTCCCCCAGAATGGAATCAGGAGGACAGGCAGACACACAGCCCAGAATCCTTGGAAATCTAGAAACATGGTAACATGGAAATGCAGCTCGCTCCTACCTGCACATAGGTGAACAAATGTTTAATTTCAAACCCTGTTATCTGTCCCATAAATATAACCCTTATGGGGACGGTCAGTTGGAAGTCTCACCTGAGAGGGGGACACTCCGCTGAGGCCTCTCAGTCGGGACCCCAGCCTGCCAGTCTCCACGGGGCTTCCCCAGCTAACGAGTTTGGATGTTGTAAGTACCCAGTTGGATGTAACTTTGCCTTATTCTCATCTCTTGCCTACTATTCCCCTCATCTATGTGTAGATTCCTTTCCTCTTCTGTTTCGATTAGGTTTCCATAATAATAATAATAATAAAGTGTTCTTTCCTTTTCGAAACCAAAACATGGCTGTTGTGAATCTTTTGTTCCAAACACAAGCTAATTCAGATTATTGACAAAATTCATTTTCCTGTTGTTGTGGGACTGAGGGTCCCAGCTTCATACTGGCTATTGCTGGTTGCTGCCCTCAGCCTCTTGAGGCCTCCTGAACTTTCCTGCCGCGTGGGGCTTTCAACAGGTACTTGGCAACATGGCCGTTTGCTTCTTCAAGGCCAGCAGAGAATCTCTCTAGTAGGTGCTAGCAAGAGAGACACTGATTTAAATTCAGGCTTCAGAACAACAAATTAAATAATCTTTTGTCTACAAATTAACATTTTGGAACTTGGAGTGAAGTGAAAAAAGTAATAAAATGGTTGGTAAGAATAAAAGGAAGAGATAAACTAGAGTGGATCCAATTCTTTCCAATCTCCTAGCTGTACTTACTTTCCATTAAATGCACCTTATATGTTTTGCCATATAGTTTATAACCAGGTTCTCCCTAAACAACCGTGAGTAAAGCAGTGAGGTCCACTCATCTAGAGTGGCCCTGTTCTCCGTGGCATGTGAAACTCCTGCCAAAGAGAGGGAAGAGTCAACTTTCCTAACCTTACCATACAACCACCCTTCAAAGTATTTCCACACTGGTGTTCTATAAATCACCATACTGCTTTGCAG
>NC_048222.1:111028464-111031788 GCF_002007445.2 Ailuropoda melanoleuca | reverse complement strand
TTGGTGGTAAAACTGAAACACAGATGCTCTGACATAATTATTAGAAAGTGGGTCCTGTGTTCATTTTCTACTGTCATGAAAAATTGCCCCAAACTTAGAAGCTGCATAAAACACATATATATTGTCTTATAGTTATGGTCGATCAGGAAGACAGACATGGCTTAGCTGGGTCGGTGTTACCTGGACTGCATCCTTATCTGCTTCTGAGCTGTTCTGTAGGGATAGACGCTTCCGGGATTTGTCCGGCATAACCAAGCACCGGGCCTGCACGTACACAGACCAACTAGGGAATGTCGTTTGTGAGGCTCACCCTGTGTGAATAACCTTGGGAGTCTGGCTATTTAAAATATATTATCTGGCCTCCAGGTCAGAACAGCCCTTCTGTTGTGGATGCCAGGAGCTATAAGTCTTGTCTCACATCCCCTCCGGCCCCAGGTGGGCTGCTCCCCCAGAATGGAATCAGGAGGACAGGCAGACACACAGCCCAGAATCCTTGGAAATCTAGAAACATGGTAACATGGAAATGCAGCTCGCTCCTACCTGCACATAGGTGAACAAATGTTTAATTTCAAACCCTGTTATCTGTCCCATAAATATAGCCCTTATGGGGACGGTCAGTTGGAAGTCTCACCTGAGAGGGGGACACTCCGCCGAGGCCTCTCAGTCGGGACCCCAGCCTGCCAGTCTCCACGGGGCTTCCCCAGCTAACGAGTTTGGATGTTGTAAGTACCCAGTTGGATGTAACTTTGCCTTATTCTCATCTCTTGCCTACTATTCCCCTCATCTATGTGTAGATTCCTTTCCTCTTCTGTTTCGATTAGGTTTCCATAATAATAATAATAATAAAGTGTTCTTTCCTTTTCGAAACCAAAACATGGCTGTTGTGAATCTTTTGTTCCAAACACAAGCTAATTCAGATTATTGACAAAATTCATTTTCCTGTTGTTGTGGGACTGAGGGTCCCAGCTTCATACTGGCTATTGCTGGTTGCTGCCCTCAGCCTCTTGAGGCCTCCTGAACTTTCCTGCCGCGTGGGGCTTTCAACAGGTACTTGGCAACATGGCCGTTTGCTTCTTCAAGGCCAGTAGAGAATCTCTCTAGTAGGTGCTAGCAAGAGAGACACTGATTTAAATTCAGGCTTCAGAACAACAAATTAAATAATCTTTTGTCTACAAATTAACATTTTGGAACTTGGAGTGAAGTGAAAAAAGTAATAAAATGGTTGGTAAGAATAAAAGGAAGAGATAAACTAGAGTGGATCCAATTCTTTCCAATCTCCTAGCTGTACTTACTTTCCATTAAATGCACCTTATATGTTTTGCCATATAGTTTATAACCAGGTTCTCCCTAAACAACCGTGAGTAAAGCATTGAGGTCCACTCATCTAGAGTGGCCCTGTTCTCTGTGGCATGTGAAACTCCTGCCAAAGAGAGGGAAGAGTCAACTTTCCTAACCTTACCATACAACCACCCTTCAAACAGTATTTCCACGCTGGTGTTCTATAAATCACCATACTGCTTTGCAGGGAACTGTGCGGGGGGATGCTGGGCCTTGTAATGAGACAGGTCAGAGTTAAAGAGATGTAAACGAAGGAATCCGAGCTCGCAGGGAGGAATGGCTGGTGGGAATAGCCCAAGTAGAGCTGCTCCCTTCATTTCTACGCCAGGTGGCCCAGGCAGGGAACCGAGTCTTGGGGCCACAGGCTGTAGCTAGAACCTAAAGCCTCCGTGGAGACTTGACTGTCCGAGACCCCTTCCAAATACCCCTGTTATACCTACACCACGGGGTTCCTGGTTGGGGCTCTTTTTCCCAACAAATGAGTTCACAGGAGAGAAAAATTGGAGCTGCAAAGGAAAATCAATTTAAGGCTTGAAAGGTGAAATTGTGTAGAAAAAAAAAATCACCCTTTCATGCTTAAGTAATCACAGAAAATGTGTCTGCCAGCATGATGCCATTTTATCAGAAAACCACCCAGGTGATTTAGTTAAGGAAATGGCATGACCAGTCCCAACACTGTCACACGTGAGCAAACGAGAGAAGAGAAACATTGCAGGCGGATGAAACTGTCTTCAGTGGTTCGTAAAATTGGAGTGTTTCACATCTAAAGAGTACTCTCTCATGGATATCTCCTCAGGGCTCTAAAAGTAACATTTGGGAGGGTTTCTGATTAGTTGTTTCGGTCAACTTAACTTTTGAACTACAAGGCGAAGGTTTAGCTTTTGTGAAATGCTCCGCAGGCCTAAGCGTGAAGGCTGTAGCAGGTGGTTCCAGATCTTTCACTTTGAGCAAGAGATAAGAGAACTCTCTGGCATCTGAGAAGTTCTAAATTAAAGAAACCATACATCTGTTAAACCCGTTATTTCTCAAACTTTTTCAAACACAGGATTTTTGTTTTTTTCTTTTAACACAACAACATCTTTTAACACCTACTTCTATGGGATTTCATTCAGGTAGTACCATTTAAATTATTTTGAAGTCATGCCACAGCCATATGAAAAAAAATTCATCCCATCACTACTTCTCAAACCTCACACCAAAATAACCGTAAGGACATATCATAGTGAACTTGTCCTGAGGAGGGGGGAGAACCAGGGACCTGGGGCATAGCTAGAGGCCGTGAGCCTTGAAGTCTTAGAGATGGCTTAAAACTTCCCTGTGAATTTTGTAGTCTGCTTCATAATGGAAAAACTTGTGTGTTAATGGAAGGTAAAACTGCTCAGGGGATCTGTGCCAAGTTCACTGAGTCTTCCCACACGCCCCCAAGCTCATGGACACAAACCCTGTATTAAGGACAGGCATTACTTGCAATAAGCATTATTGAAGTTATGAAGTCGCTATAGAAAACAGACTACGATCTTAGGTGACTGAGCCTCTCTCCTGCACCACACTACAGATTTCTCATCCTCTTATAAGTACAAATTTGAAAACAACTGATTTGTGCTCACTTAAAAAGTACCTAGCCCTGGGGCTCCTGGGTGGCTCAGTCAGTTAAGCGATGGGCTCTGGATTCCGGCTCGCTCAGGTTACCACCCCAGAGTCCTGGGATGAGACCTCATCAGCGTCAGGCTCCATGCTCGACAGGGAGTCAGCCTGAGGATTCTCTCTCTTTTTGCCTCTCCCTCACCTTTCAAATAAATACATAAATCTTAAAAAAAAAAAAAAAAAGCCTAGCCCTAACATGTGTTTTCAAAGGAAATTCAATTGATTTCCTATTAGTTGACACTCATTATTAGTCTTCCCACTGAAATAAAATGTTCCTCAAGGCATCAATGATAGCACATATTAAGCCTTGGGTTCTCTCTCTCTTTTTTTTTTTTTTTTTAA
>NC_048222.1:110978624-111021091 GCF_002007445.2 Ailuropoda melanoleuca | reverse complement strand
GCCAGGTGGCCCAGGCAGGGAACCGAGTCTTGGGGCCACAGGCTGTAGCTAGAACCTAAAGCCTCCGTGGAGACTTGACTGTCCGAGACCCCTTCCAAATACCCCTGTTATACCTACACCACGGGGTTCCTGGTTGGGGCTCTTTTTCCCAACAAATGAGTTCACAGGAGAGAAAAATTGGAGCTGCAAAGGAAAATCAATTTAAGGCTTGAAAGGTGAAATTGTGTAGAAAAAAAAAATCACCCTTTCATGCTTAAGTAATCACAGAAAATGTGTCTGCCAGCATGATGCCATTTTATCAGAAAACCACCCAGGTGATTTAGTTAAGGAAATGGCATGACCAGTCCCAACACTGTCACACGTGAGCAAACGAGAGAAGAGAAACATTGCAGGCGGATGAAACTGTCTTCAGTGGTTCGTAAAATTGGAGTGTTTCACATCTAAAGAGTACTCTCTCATGGATATCTCCTCAGGGCTCTAAAAGTAACATTTGGGAGGGTTTCTGATTAGTTGTTTCGGTCAACTTAACTTTTGAACTACAAGGCGAAGGTTTAGCTTTTGTGAAATGCTCCGCAGGCCTAAGCGTGAAGGCTGTAGCAGGTGGTTCCAGATCTTTCACTTTGAGCAAGAGATAAGAGAACTCTCTGGCATCTGAGAAGTTCTAAATTAAAGAAACCATACATCTGTTAAACCCGTTATTTCTCAAACTTTTTCAAACACAGGATTTTTGTTTTTTTCTTTTAACACAACAACATCTTTTAACACCTACTTCTATGGGATTTCATTCAGGTAGTACCATTTAAATTATTTTGAAGTCATGCCACAGCCATATGAAAAAAAATTCATCCCATCACTACTTCTCAAACCTCACACCAAAATAACCGTAAGGACATATCATAGTGAACTTGTCCTGAGGAGGGGGGAGAACCAGGGACCTGGGGCATAGCTAGAGGCCGTGAGCCTTGAAGTCTTAGAGATGGCTTAAAACTTCCCTGTGAATTTTGTAGTCTGCTTCATAATGGAAAAACTTGTGTGTTAATGGAAGGTAAAACTGCTCAGGGGATCTGTGCCAAGTTTACTGAGTCTTCCCACACGCCCCCAAGCTCATGGACACAAACCCTATATTAAGGACAGGCATTACTTGCAATAAGCATTATTGAAGTTATGAAGTCGCTATAGAAAACAGACTACGATCTTAGGTGACTGAGCCTCTCTCCTGCACCACACTACAGATTTCTCATCCTCTTATAAGTACAAATTTGAAAACAACTGATTTGTGCTCACTTAAAAAGTACCTAGCCCTGGGGCTCCTGGGTGGCTCAGTCAGTTAAGCGATGGGCTCTGGATTCCGGCTCGCTCAGGTTACCACCCCAGAGTCCTGGGATGAGACCTCATCAGCGTCAGGCTCCGTGCTCGACAGGGAGTCAGCCTGAGGATTCTCTCTCTTTTTGCCTCTCCCTCACCTTTCAAATAAATACATAAATCTTAAAAAAAAAAAAAAAAAAGCCTAGCCCTAACATGTGTTTTCAAAGGAAATTCAATTGATTTCCTATTAGTTGACACTCATTATTAGTCTTCCCACTGAAATAAAATGTTCCTCAAGGCATCAATGATAGCACATATTAAGCCTTGGGTTCTCTCTCTCTCTCTCTTTTTTTTTTTAAGATTTATTTATTTTGAGAAAAAGAGAGAGAGAGAGAGAGATCATGTGAACGGGGGGAGGGGCAGAGGGAGAGGCAGAGAATCTCTGGCCCACTTCCCACTGAGTGCAGAGCCCCACGCAGGGCTCAATCCCCTGACCCTGAGATCATGACTTGAAACCAAGAGTTAGTTGCTCAACTGACTGAGCCCCCCAGGTGCCCCACCCCTTGCCCTGGATTCTTAAAACTTAGGGGAAGGCTTCCACTCCTAGGTATATATCTGAGAGAAATGAAAACATACATTCACACAAACACTTGCTCGTGACTGCCCCTAACATTATTCATAAGTTCAAAAAGTGGAAACAAGTCAAATGTCCATCAGTTGATGAATAGATAAATAAAAAATGGTATATACATATAATAGAATATTATTCACCCAGGAAAGGAGTGATGTACTGATACATGTTACGATGTGGATGAACTTTGAAAACATTACGCTAAGTGAGAGAAACCAGACAACAGACCACACATTCCATGATTCCATTTATATGAAAATTCACAATAGGCAAATCTACAGACAGAAAGTAGGTTAGTGGTCGGCAAGGCCTAGAGTGGGAAAGCAGGGTGAGGAAAATGAGAGTGACTACTAGTAGGTATGGGTTTTTTTCTGGGGCAATGAAAATGTTAGAAAACTAGATGGTGGTGATGGTTGTATATCCTGGGAATGTATTAAAACCACTGAATTGTATACTTTAAATGGGTGAATTGTATAAATATGAATTATGTCTCAATAAAGGTATTAAAATATTGTATTTACATTTCATGTATTTCTATGTACTTCTATTTCATGTAAATAAATAGATTTTGTAAAAAACAAAACAAAAACTAAGGGGCAAGGGAAGCCCCAGGAAGGGCTGATTATATTCAACAATGCAAAACATAAAATAACTTAGCAGGGAATTGTTTAGCGCTGTACAGATTTTCTGCTGTTTGCTATTAAAGGCACAAGGGAAAACCAAGCTTTATGTATTCAATCCACAAAATGAAATCTAACAGGAGATACTAGAATTATTTCATACCTTGACTGTTTATTGCATCAAATGAATCCCATTTTATGTTCCCTTAGTCGTATTCAATTATACTGTTTCTGCAAACATATTCACATTTATCAAGTAACATATTAATCACATATGTACTTGTTTGTGTAATAATGGTTCTCAGAAAGCCTAAGCCTTCTTTTCTCCATAAAGTAGGTTAACGTGACTGAAAATTCTTGAACTTCTTTCCATAAGAATAATCCCCCTTAGACCTACTAAGATTATGCTGGATATCCAATAGATTTCAATAAAGCAGTTAACGGCATTCTTATATATTTTTTTAAAGATTTTATTTATTTGTTAGAGAGAGAGTACGAGAGCATGCACGAGCAGGAGGAGTGTCAGGCAGAGGGAGAATCAGGCTCCCCGCTGAGCAGGGAGCCCGGGACTTGATCCCAGGACCCTGGAATCATGACCTGAACCAAAGGCAGACTCTTAACTGACTGAGCCACCCAGGCATCCCATGCATTCTTACAATCTTAGGGCTAGAAGGGCTCTTGGAGACGAACAATTCAACTTCTTCATTTTTCAGAGAAGGACCAGCCCTCCATCAGGGGGCTATCGGGCACTCGGTTCTCCTGATTCCCAGGCTTGTACTCTCCCGCTAAGCCTATCTCCAAATGTAATTCATGATAGCAACGATGACACCGAATAAGGTTTTAATCAGTTCCTGAAGCACTGATCTCAATCACAGTACTTTCCAGTTGTATAGTTTATAAAGGGCTTTCAGAAACATAATCACATCCTATGAACCAGACAGAAATCAGCGTCTTTATTTTGGACAGAGGTTCAAAAAGGTGGTAAGATTTGCCCAAGGCCATAGGGCTTGTAAGTACTGGCTCTGGAATGAGAACTTGACACTCAACATTTTCCAAGCCGAAATCATTATTCCTTGCCACCAGGCTCTCATGTTAGAAAGCTCCTGGGCATTGCTTTATTTTAGGTGATACAAACAAAATTTATGGAACATGAAGTGTTTATGAAGTGAACAGTCTCCTTTAGGAGAACTGGAAAATGGGGTGGAAGACAAGAAGTTTTTTGCTGTTGTTTTTAAAGATTTTAATTAATTAATTAATTAATTTAGTTAGTAGGGGGAGGAGCAGAGGGGAAGGGAGAGAGGGAATTCCAAACAGACTCCACACAGCGCAGAGCCTGACCTGGGGCTCAATCTCACTACTCCTGACATCATGACCTGAGCCAAAACCAAGAGTTGGATGCTTAAGCAACTGAACCACCCAGGCGCCTGGGCAAGAAGCTTTTATAGGATAAAGACCAAGGAATGGGACACCTGGGTGGCTCTGTTGATTAAGTGTCTGTCTTTGGCTCAGGTCATGATCTCAGCGTCCTGGGATTGAGCCCCATGTCCATCATCCATCGGGCTCCCTGCTCAGCAGGAAGCCTGCTTCTCCCTCTCCCTCTGCCCCTCCCCCTTGCTTGCTTGTGTTCTCTCTCTCTCTTAAAATAGATAAATAAAATATTTAAAAAAAACAGTATTTAAGAATAAAGACCAAGAAAGAAAGAAATAGAGACTATCTGATTGGCTGGGGCCATGTAGTCAACCTTGTTTGGGTGAGACGGCTCAGAGTCGGCTTGGCATTTGGAGATTGGATGACTGGGTACACTGCATTTCTGGTCAAGCGGAGCGTTTGCAGGGACATGAAAGTTATCTAAGTTTCGGCTCCCTGATGTGGCACCCTGGGCAGACAGCTCCACCTCTGGCCTAGGAATTTATGTCAACAGTCCCCCATTTTGATTATTCTCTTGACCATTCGAGAGGTTTGATCAAAACTATCAGTCTTAGCATGACTCTCAGTTACCATCGCCTCTTCGGGTCCCAGTGTAGTTTGTACAAAAGGCGGTATTAGGTTTGCATTCTTAGAGCTGGTTATGTTTTCTGTTCTCTTTTATTGTTCCAGTGGGAGATGGACCATCTGTCACTGGCCAATGGCTGCTCACGTGCATTTAAAACTTTGAGAGAACACAGCATATAGGGAGATAATAATTGTTAGAAAGGAAACACCAGGCATCACTCTTGACTTCCTCTCTTTACTCCCTCAAATTCACGAACTGTCAATGCTAGCTCCTACAAATCAAAAAAATCTATCCACTTCTCTCCACACTTATTTCTACCACTTAAGCTTATACCAACATTGTTTCTCACTTTCTTTACTTCAATCTCTCCCTTTCTACTTTTGTTTCTACCTGCGGTCTATTCTCTGTAATGCAAAGTTATGTGCACAGAGCCCCTGGTAATCATGTCACCGCTCTGAACTTTTACTGTCTCTTCATCACCTTCAGGATAAAGTCCGTTGACACATTTAGAGCATCCTTCCTGGTCTGGAGCCTGCTCACTGCCTCAGCTCCCTCCACAGCCTCTGCTGTTTACGCAGTCAGAGTGAGCTCACACAGTCCCCAGATTTCCATGCCTCTTTTCTATTCCCTTCATCTGGCTAAATCCCACTCATTCAGGTCTCAGTTTAGATTGTCGCTTTCTTAGAAGCTTCGTTTGAGTCCTGGATAAGATGCCTTGCACATTTGTTCTCAGAACAATTGAAGCTGACTCTTACTATAGCATTTACCCTCCCATTTAACTTATCCCCCATTGGACTGTAAGTTCCTTGACAGGAGGGACTGTGTCTCTTTTCCTGCCGTATCCCATTAGCCTGGTAGATAACAGGAACTCCATAAACATTTGCTAATTAAATGAATGATACTTATGTCAGAAGAGTACTATGTCATTTTTGAAATTTGAGTCCAAGTTCTTCCTATGTGTTTCTTCTCATGGTCGGTGGCAATCGTACTCTGAACCCTAAACACCCAAATTAAGTGGCTACAATGTATTTCCCGCTGTAAAACGCAGGGTTGAAGTGAATCTGTGCATAACTGGCACGGTCATGCTGACCGATAGTGTTTAAAGGTTACGGGCCTTCTGTGTGGAGCGACGGAAGTTTTGAAAATCTAGAGTGATGATGGTTGCACAAGACTGTGAATGAACGTATTTCATGATGTTTTAAATTGACTATAGTTCTACATGAGAGATGCAAATTGTTGAAGCATTTATATTTTTTATTCTCTTTTCAGAACTCCAATATAACTGATTAATAAATCAACCACATTTGAGGAGCTATCTAGTTTTTCTTTTCTTTTTTTAAAGATTCTACTTATTTGACAGAGAGTACAAGAAGGGGGAGCAGCAGAGGGAGAGGGAGACACAGGCTCCCCGCTGAGCAAGGAGCCCGACGTGATGCTCCATCCCAGGACCCTGGGATCATGACCTGAGCCGACGGCAGACGCTTAACTGACTGAGCCACCCAGGCACCCCTACTATATGGCTTTTCAAAATATACTCATCTAACTAGCCCTTATGCTTTGGTATACTGAAGGCCTGAACTTACACTTACCCACTGAAGTTTGTATTACGTTTTCTCAACATGTTTGTTGGTAAAGATGCCTATTATGTTATCATCTGAGAAAATCTGGTTCTGAAAGCATTTTTGAAGTTTAGTCATTGGTCTAGTTCAGCTGTACTGAATTTCCAAGATAATGCAAACTCACTATTTTTATAATGATTGCCCATTTCAGTTCTAGACATCAAACACTTACTAGGATTTTACAGATTTAAATTAGTTTGCTTAGAGAAAAGAGAAGCCAGCATGCAGAGTTCTTGACATTTTTTTGTTTGTGCCATGAAAGTGCTTAGGCAATCTGTGGAAGCCTCTGGTCCCCTTCTTTCAACTGTTTCTGAATGTATATGCGAAAATGCACAGAATTATGTAAAACTCAATTGTATTAAAATACAATTGTCAGAATATTCGAAAATTTTCTGAAGCTGTTATGGAAAACAATTTGGTGGTTACTGAAAAAAAATATGCATAGAATTATCATATGAGACCTATCAATTCTACTCTTAGGTATATACCTAAAGGAATTAATTATGGCATTATTCACAATAACGAAAAGTTAGAAACAAGGTATCTGTCAACAGGTGAATGGAAAAACAAAACATAGTATATGAGCACAATGGAATATTATTCAGCCATAAAAAGGAAGTACTGATACATCTGATACTGATGTGTGGATGAACTTTCAAGACATCATGTTCGTGAAATAAGCTGGACACAAATGGACAAATATTGTATGGTTCCACTCATATGAAATATACAGAAAGACAAATTTATAGTGACAGAAAGTAGATTAGAGGTTACCAGGGACTGGGGGAAAGGGAGAGTGGGAAATTACTGTTGAACGTTTAGAGAGTTTCTGTTTGGGGTAAAAAAAAAATTTTGAAAATAGTGGTGATGGTTGCATGATACTGTGAATGCAATTAGTGCCACTGAATTATATGTGTAAAACTGGCTAAAACAACTAATTTATGCTCTCTATATTACTACAGTCTAAAAAATTAATAATATACCCAAACCCATTGAATTGTGCACTTTAAATGGATGGATATGAATTATTGCGGTATGTGAATTATCTCATACGGCTATTATAAAAAGAAATTTCCGATAGTAATTACCACCAAAATTTCAAAGTAATGACGAATATAAAGGATACTTTGACATCTCTACACTTCCTATAACTTGATATTAAAATATCTATTATTTCTACCGATTACAAAGCCAAAAGTGCTGCTGGTCGTGTTGTCATTCGTTAGCTACATTTATAATTGGGGGGAAAGCTATATTTTAGGTGGAGGTTAGTAAAAATAAAGATACCATTTTTTTTTTCATTCAAGTTTGCTGAGCCTCTGAATTCTATCTACAGATCTCTTAAGATCTACAGATTTATTTTATAGAAAAGAAACTACAAAGGAGAAAAATTGGATTTGCCTTTGATGTCTTTAATTCATCTACATACATAATTCTGGCCGCTGAGACTCTGATGTGGGGCAGTATTTATGCATTTAAAAAAGGAAATGGGAAATCTTTACAGGTCTTCCCCCACATAATCACTGAGCTCCAGCAGTTCTATGCAGTCACTTAAAAAGACTAGGAAGTCATTGTCTCTAGAAAGCTATTATCTTTTCTCCTCATGCTGTGCCAACTGGTGCATATCCCACTTTTCTTTCACCACAGGAAGCAGAGACCACAGCCATTTTCAGTCTCTCCTAATTGCTTCCACGGAGGACCTCAACCGGCTCTCTCCTGAGCAAAGATGCTTCCAGCTGTAACTCGACAACTCCACCCAGGGCCTGTCCTGAGCACCGCTGAGTGTCCGCCCGGATGATTAAAGAGAGGACAGCTGGCTCCTCGAAGCTCATCATGGGAACAAAACTTTTTACATGGCTGATCTCAAAGGGATTCAATTTCCCTCCCTTCAGTAGGATTTTATTTTCTAGCAGATGTTTCTAGCGCTCTTGGCTTTTTTGGGTGGACATCATAACACTTCATTCTGTTTCAAAGAATTTTTACTTGTAACCATAACAGATTGCACACCTTCCTCGACACATTTACTAGATATAACGAAGGTCAGGTATTAAGAATGTTCTCATTACAAGATGTAGGGTTTGCTTTAATGACAGTATTGTTAATCCTTTTTCAAACACTTTCTCAATAAGTACACCAACGGACATTATGGTTTCTGGACACTGTCTCGGAGGATGGAAAAGAAGGCCTAAGGAGGAGTAAGTAATGTAAATAAAGTCACAGGGGGAGTATATTGCAGGGCTGCGTAAAGAACCAAGAGGAATATGATGGGCATTCAGAGCTAATTTTATAAGCTGTGCAGAAGAAAGTAAAAGCAAATGAGGAAGAAAACGAGGATAGAAGGTGAAAGGAGCAGTAGACAGAAGAGAGGAAAAGCCGAAAACTGGGCTACCAAAGCCATCACTAACAAAGGATGTGGAGGCTCCGAGGGTCCCTCTGCTTGTGCCGCCGGGCGTAACAATACATTCCCGTGCTCACTTTCTTAATCTATCGTCAAAATGGAAACCTGAAAGCCAAACATTCTACTTGCACACCCTATTTCTAGTAACATACCTAATGAACAAAACACTGTGATCCTTGATCATTTTAGCAGTTATCCCTTACCCTCAGTGTTGGCTTGAGATGTCAAGGGGCTGAAATCCCACGGCTCCGGCGTTTCTGGTTTTGCGCGGCTCCCAGGGCACAGCCTCTGGAAACCCGACCGGGTTAAGCACCACGGACGTTCAGTATATTTTACTACCAGCTTTCCTGCTAATGAAGGCAGGGTTGCATATCCATTCTGCGCTTCTTACATATGTTTTGTTTCTCCGTCAGTTTTTCATGAATCTGGGCTGAGAGCGTGCAGATGGATATATGCCTGTTCATTCCCACTTTTTGTAAATTACTTCAGGGAAGTCCGAATCACTCTCATACGTAGAGACAATGTGTCTGTGTCCTGATGGAGAATGATGAGCAAAATGCCCGGCAGCCCAACTTATTTGAAGCTCGACAGAGTGCAATCTGTAGATAATTTTTCTATTAAGAATATTGTCTTCAGTGACTCTGGTCATTCGAAACTACAGATGAGTCATCCGACCTAAGTTGAAACACTGATTTCTGATTTCTAAAAGTGGCAATGGCATCGTTCAGTCATTTGTGCTTCTTGCCTTCCTTACACTGAAGGGCTTGCCTGTACACCTGTGACTATATAAACAGCAGCTTCCAGATATTTCCTATAATTTCTGTTTTAAATTAAATATCTTCTGCATTCCAGAGAAACGTGATTTTTGGACAAAGAGTCAATCAATACATAAGGATAATTTTAGTACTGACTTAATTTCATAAGGATTAGGATTTTGTGATGGGCTTATCCTTCCCTATGACTCCCTAGAATGTTCAAGGGCTAACAACATTAACAATTTCACTCAGTGTCACCAAGACTTGAATACGGTGTATAAAAATACTATTTTTAATCTATAGAATGGGGGATAATATCTCATGATGATGCTGTGGACATTCAATGAGAGGTAAGATACTTAAATATCCAGCATAATACCTGGGACGAGACAGATGTTCAATAAATGATGAGTCTGAATTTGAAATCAGAGTATTTTCCTTCATTATCAAGAAGATGGATACATGTTAACTAGCCATTCCAAATGAATCAAAATATTTTTCTCGTTTTAGAGAGCTCTGTGTGTTCATCTATACCTCGTAAATATACATATATATGTGCGTATATACCCATATGTATTTGTTTACTTATAATTATCTATTTATTAGGTACATGTGTTACGTACACAGAATTTAGGACCTAATCCGGAGGCTGTCAAGTTTTATTTTAAATTGGTCCCTGAAGTGATTATTTAAGAGGCTGTTTGCATAACACAAGACAAAAACAGCTTGGCTGTTTTTAAGCAATAAATTCTCTTTTCAAGCAATAAAATGTTTCTTAAATTGATGTATGTGCTAATGAGGATATTTAGCAACTGGAAGATGAAAAGCAAGAGATACACAATAATGTGATCTAAATGAGACACTCCCTGAAAACAGTAGGTATTGATTTACTAGTCGAGAATACTTAAAGAGCATCATTCATAGTATTTCTTGGCTTTCAAAAATGGTTTCTCCTTTCATTAATCATCTTTGTGAAGTATGATTATTTTCTTGTACCAGAGCTTTCCTAGGTTACTGCATGCTCAACCTGGCTTTCTATTCTTATATGTGGAATTACACAGTTTAAAAAAAAGATTACGGTTCAAAAAATAAGCCTTTTATTTTATGGGGAGAAAAATATGAACAAAACGCTTTCACGCAAATACTCAAAGAGACCAAAGCCATTTTTCTTTGAGGTTGTTTGCTGAGGATCATAAACTCCAAAAAATATTTATTTTTAATTTCAAGTCTCCTCCCAAATTATTCACAACTATGATCAGTGTTATTTTTTGAATCATAACTATGACTAAGCATATGGCCTCTACAAATCATAAAATGAATTTGAGATTTGGTCATTTTTTTCATGAATTTGTATTTATCCTTTTTTTCAACCACTATGATTTGAACAACTACCATATGCCAGGTATTGTCGGGGAGCATATCAATTCTAACACATATTATGATCAGGATTACATGATTTGATTGAGCGTATCAACTTAATTAGCCAGATTATCTCCTCTTTTTCTTTACCTGGCATACACAGCCCCAACTACAATTCTAAAGAGCTTCCATTTACATAAAGATTAAAAATCAGACAATAATTAAATAAGATTTATCTGCCATCTCCCAGACTTCCAGGACTTTAAACATTAATGGAAGACATAATTACAGCAAACCGTAGGCGTGTGTGCTAACGTTTGCTTATGTAAAAACAATTTTTGTTTTCATGTGGGATAGGACTATAGGATGGGAACAGGAGAGAATTTTTGCTTTTTATTTTATTCTCTTTTTTTGCTTTTATAGCCACATATATGTAAATTAATAATAATATAATAAAAATAAACAATAATAAAATAATGTAAAATATGTAAAAATAATTTTTGGTTGATATAGCCATAAAATAAAATATTATATAGCTGTTTACAAAGGATAAAGCAGGTAAGGTAGATCTGTTTGTGCTAGGTTAGTGTATGTCTGGATATAATAGAGATGTACATTAAACAAAAGGCAAGGCTCAGAGCCAAGCGTAAAAAATAATCTCTTTTGTGTAAATAAAAAGGATAGACATATATTTTCTGCTATGTGATTAAGTTTCTTTTTGAAAGAAAACAGAAGGAACAAGTTCTCCTTTGGTAAGGGGACTAAGTATCAATGCACAGTTTATTATTATTATTCTTTAACTACATACATGTATTTATTTTTAAAAAATATTTATAGCAAGTTATCTGGTGGAGGAATTACTGGCCATTTAAAAAATTTTAGACTATTTATGTTAAAAATACCTGTACAGTCAGGTATTCTAATGCAGAATTGTAGACTTAAAGCTTTCAGCTGGAAGTATAATTAGCAAGGCTAAAAACAAGGTTTAAATAGTGTGGCACGAAGGTAGTTTTCACTATTGTTCCTTACCTTTCTTCCATTCATTGAATGCACTCCTAAAAAGGACTCAGTAGTGAAGGTTGTGAAAAGGTGTCTCCATTTCTAAAAGAATTAGTTTGTAGCAAAATATTACTGTGGGACAGTTACTCTCCAGGTATGGCCTCCAAACAGAGATAGGAAATATGGCTGAGGTGACCGTCTAGACAGTTTGTAAGGTGATCCAAATATAAGTACCTCTTCCATTTTTTTTTAAAATAATCAATGGTTTCAGTATGAAAGTGAAAAAATCAAATTAAATCACAAATGACATAAAGGGAAGATTACCTGGCATATTTCACAAAGGAGAGGGGATGACATTAAGTTTTGCTTAGCATGGTATGAGCACACCCAACCTTCTAGCTTTTTCCGATACCTTGTGACCCTGAACTAATTCTTCCACAGACCGAACATGGGGACACCGGTGGTGAGCTTTTTCTGTCCCTCTAGCTGTCTGCTCCATTGCCTCTGGACCGGCCTTGGTTATAGCTTGCCAAGAGTTAACAATTCTTTTCTGGTCGTGGTATGAAGGAATAATAGATACAAGAAAGAAGGACTCATGAGGGAAGGGTCAGCAGCAAATATAACCATTGATTCCTTCCCGCCTGAGAAGAGCCCACAGGTCCTCCTTTGTTCAGATTCTTAAATCCATTACATGGTTATGGGGGACTTTTTTGAATTATTTATAAGCCAGAACAACATGTTTAGCCATTTAAATCAATATTATTGATCCAAGTTGGTTGTGATGTAGTCCAGTGTTTTTTTCTTAAATGGAAATTGCTTTCTGTTTTTTCTCTGATAGTAGTGTTCATTGTAAAGCATTTACACAAGAAAATGTAAAGAAAAGTCAAAAGAAATAAAGATAACTTAAAATCTATCACTGCCATTATAAACCATTTTTAACATCTTGCCACATATACTTTAGACTTCTTCCTATGTCTGTATATATATAGGCAGGTATACCTGAAAATGCAATCATCCTTTACAAGTTTACACAGTTTTCTACTTGGTTTTCTTTTTAACGATACATGGGAACCTCCTTCCACATTATATATGGGTCTATTATGACATCATCCTGAAGATGGCAGACGTTTTATAGTCTCACTGCAGTTACACTTTTGCTGCATGACGGTCATAGAAATATACTGAATGTCTTGTCTCTTCATGACATGCCTCTTGGTTTCTCCTGAATTTGAATTCTTTGGCTGCTCATTCTTATCTCTCTCTTCTGCATTCTGTAGGTCTTTGCTTTTAACCTCCACTCTCTTCTTACCACTGTTTTTATTTAAAATAAAATTAGAATTGTTTGGGAAATAAGAGTAAATAGACTTCAAGAAAGGGCTTCTTTGAGGCCAGTGTGAAAATATCGGGCCACAGATTTTGAGTTGACTATTCAGAGACATTTTCTGCTTTGCTCTTGAACTCTTCGATGTGTTTGAGAGAGTTTCAAGTCCCACACAAGTGTGGTATTACCTTGGCTGCATGGGCAGACTCACTGGTCTTACAGTTAGTTCTATCACTGGTCCTAAAAAACCTTTTGGTTGCTCTTACTTTACTTTCATAACTTGCTTTAAAAAGACACTTTACCTAAACAGAAAACTTACACTCACAGGGACCATGAGACATGTATCAGGTCAGATTAAAGAAAAATTCAAATATCAAAATGCATAGTGTTAATCAGTTTGGTTTTAGACACTGAATAATTTAAGAGGAAATAAAACAATTTGTTTCAGGTCTTAAGGAGAATGTGAAATATCTATAGCACATCCCCAAACTAAAATTGTCTCGTTCCCATATAATCATTTAGTGTGGCTTATGAGAAAGTATTGACTTAATGTTTCTAATGGTTCCTTTGTATGGATCATTTTAATTCTTCAAGCCCATTCCTTCACCTTAAAATCTGAGATAATAATTTCTGTCTTACTGGTTATATAGTAAGGATCAATTGGAATAACATCTGTAAATCTTTGTAGACACATTAAGTGTCATATAAATATAAGGTTATGTTATTATATGGTAAGTAGAACAGATCCATTCAGCATTACATATAGCAGAGATATGCAAAATTTCAAGACAAATCTATGAGTGTAATGACTTACGGAGAGGGAGACGGATGAACTCGACAGTAGCTTAATTGGCACAGTTCAGAGCTTTAGAAATCAAAAATGCATTCTCTACTTTACCAGTGGATTTCATGATAACCTTGAACATAATGAAATTTATCACCAATGTTATAAAAAAGACTGAGCTCTTATACAGCAATGACCTTAGTCTGAGTTACTCAAAATTGATGATGCAGAAACAGATAGAACATACAAACTAGGTACGTTGTAAAAAATTTCCACTTGAATTCCCAGTTCAGCTGTGTACACAAGTATAGGTATGTGGATAACTATGGAAGAGGAAAGAAGAAAAGAAAACTCGTATTTATTGGAGAATTGATATACTCTGGGTATCCTATTACATTTTTGGCATATGTCACTTCATTTAACTCTAGCAGAGCAAGAAGAAAAAGGCACAATTGCTACAGGAAACAGGACGTGGATAGGCAAGGTATTCCTGTGTGTGGGGCTCAGCATGCAGTGGCAAAGCCTAGAATGGTGGATCCAAGTTACTTTCTCTTCTTCCTTTGTCTCCTTAGTGGACTTTTGTTTCTTAGTGGGTTTCTAATAAATATGAAATCAGTTTAAAAGTGGGCAGAGAAAAAGATGAGAAACCAAGAGTTCCAGGCAATACCCCAATAAGATAATTCACCATAATAGTTTAAAAGTTGAATATTTGGGGACCCCTGGGTGGCTCAGCCTGTTAAGCATTTGTCTTCAGCTTGGTCATGATCCCAGCATCCTGGGATCGAGCCCCACATTGGGCTCCCTGCTCAGCAGAGAGCCTGCTTCTCCCTCTGTCTGCCTCTGCCACTGCTTGTGCTCTCTGCCTGTCAAATAAATAAAATCTTAAAAAAAAAGTTGAACTTTTTATATCATCAACTGATCTAACTATAGATGTTCAGGAATAAATTGTTAAATTTATTTTTACCTGAAAGAAGAGAAATACAACACTTGGTGTCTCAGCTAATAATTCTAAAGATAATAACACCTGCCATGTGTTTGCTTTGTGCCAGGCACTCTTCTGTGCCTCGTGCGTGTTTTTCTTTAGTACTTGTGATACTTAGGATGATGCCCCCTAAAGACGTCCACATCTTAATTCCCAGAACCTGTGCATGTATCACATGGCAAAAGGGACTCTGCAGGTGTGATTACAGATTCTGAGATGGGGACAGGATTATCCAGGTGAGCCCGATGTCATCCCAGGGAATCTTGTAGGAAAAGAGGGAGGCAGGAGAGTTGGTGCCAGAGTGGGGTAAACGAGAACGACTGGACACTTCATGCTTTGAATATGGACGAATGGGAACATTTCTAGAAGCTAGAAAGGGCAAGGATGTGGGCTTTCCTCTAGAGCCTTCAGAAAGGGAGGCAGCCTTGCCCAAACCTAGATTTTAGCCCAGTAAGAACCACTTTGGTCTTCTGAATGACAGACTTGTAAGTCTGTGTTGTTTTGAGCCACTAAATGTGTGGTAATTCATGGTAGCAGCAATGGGAAACCAATGAAATCCTCATAATAATCCTACGAGATACACACTGTAATCATCTCCAGTTCACAGACGAACAAACTAAAGCAGGGTTTCTCAGAGACACAAAGCGCTACACGGCGGCACTGGGCTTCGAGCGCAGACGGCCTGGTTTCAGAGCCTATGGACCAGAAGCCTTCCTGCTATGCAGCCTGGGGTCCTAATAAATTGCATCTCTAGAGACATATTGAAATATTGTCATATTCCACCTTTAAGTCCCTGAGCTCACCTGAGGATGTGCATAACACACAGTCCTAGAGGCAGGGCACGGTCTTCTTTTAATGCCTTGAAAGTTGGTACCACTACCACTTTCCACTACCACCACCATCAATAACAAATTCTACTTCTGCCCATTGGTAAAAAATGCATCGCTAGAAGTGTGTCCAGTTCCAAAAGCTTAGATAACTGGAAGCAGCACCTTCTGTTAGTGCTTCAGGCTGTCAAGATAAAAAATATTAATAAATTGTCAGTCTTATTCCATTAGGGAAATATTTTAAAAATTGGGATATTTTATTTTTTATTATTTTACATTTATTTTAAGATTTTATTTATTTATTTGACAGAGAGAGAGAAAGCACAGCAAGGAAAGTGGCAGGCAGAGGGAGAGGGAGAAATAGGGTTTCCACTGAGTGGGGAGCCTTGTATGGGGCTCCATCCCTGACCCTGGGATTACAACCTGAGCTGAAGGCAGATACTTAACCAACTGAGACACCCAGGTGCCACCCCCCCTCCAAATTGGTATATTTTAAAAGAAAAGATCAAGTTGGCTCTTGTAGAGAAATATATTTATAAAATTTGAAAATACCTGACACAAAAACGTTTAAGCGAGTTCTTCCACAGTATTCCAAGAATGCTCAAAATGGGCAGAGGGATCTTAGCTCTGTACACGACGCTCAGAAAACAATAAAAAAAAATCCAGGGAACAAATAAATGCATAAGTATTGAATCAGGATATGGACATCCAACTATGAGCAAATGGGCCCTCAAATATTTTGCAGTCTATGTTTGGTTATTATTATCACTTTAATTTACTACAGGCTTCTTTGTGAGGTGAGGAAGTGCTGTCTTTGACTTATTCCCTGACTTTTGTGCATGGTTTTGGCTTCATGAAGAGAGTGGTGTAGCAATGGTGGTTAAGAACCTTGGCTTTGGAGAGAAAGACAATTATCATATGATTTCTCTCATCTATGGAACATAAGAACTAGGAAGATCGGTAGGGGAAGAAAGGGGGGGTAATCAGAAGGGGGAATGAAACATGACAGACTATGGACTATGAGAAACAAACTGAGGGCTTCAGAGGGGAGGGGGGCGGGGGAATGGGATAGACCAGTGATGGGTAGTGAGGAGGGCACGTATTGCATGGTGCACTGGGTGTTATACGCAACTAATGAATCATCAAACTTTACATCGGAAACCGGGGATGTACTGTATGGTGACTAACATAATATAATAAAAAAAATTAAAAAAAAAAAAAGAACCTTGGCTTTGGAACCTGCAATATCTGGGTTTGCTTCCAGTTCACCTGCTTATTACCTGTATGACTTCAGTCCAGTTAGTCAATCTTGGTGCCTTTATTTAAAAATGGGCATCATAATGTTTACGTCTTATTTTACAGTGAGGATCAGAAGTCATAATGCATACAAGCATTGCCTGGTCCACAAAAAGTACTCAAGAATGGTAGCAATATAAAATTCACATTTATCATCACAGATTGACTCTTTGTTTCTGATGTCACTCAGAAAGTACAGTGTCCGAGTCAGATACACATCTTTTTAGAATATCATCCTTTTAGGAGCACCTGGGTGGCACAGCGGTTAAGCGTCTGCCTTCGGCTCAGGGCGTGATCCCGGCGTTATGGGATCGAGCCCCACATCAGGCTTCTCCGCTATGAGCCTGCTTCTTCCTCTCCCGCTCCCCCTGCTTGTGTTCCCTCTCTCGCTGGCTGTCTCTATCTCTGTCAAATAAATAAATAAAATCTTAAAAAAAAAAAGAATATCATCCTTCTAGAAAACAGAAAGAAAAATAGTCGCCATAAACTATTTGAATCTCACATGTGCCTAATGTTAGTGAGTTAGTTTAGAAGGCTTAAATTCAGCTTCATCTTTTTAGTGACTTTGGTCCTTGGGAACTTGGGGAATGAAGGAAAGATGAGATTTTACACTTTAAGTGAGAAGATGGAGAGGAGGGGTCAGTAGTTTCCACTGTAGTTAGTCTCATCAGAAGAGGAGAAGGTAACTCATTATTTTTTTTTTTTGAAGACTGTGTTTATTTATTAGAAAGAGAGAGGGAGAACACAAGCAGGGGGAGTGGTAGGCAGAGGGAGAAGCAGGCTCCCTGCTCAGCAAAGAGCCCGACACTGGGCTTGATCCCAGGACCCTGGGATCATATCCTGAGCCAAAAGCAGATGCTTAACTGACTGAGCCGCCAGGCGCCCGGGTAAGTCATTATTAATGAGTATCTACTTTGTGCTAAACACTTTACATGTAGTATCTCACTTAATCCTCTCGGCAGCCCTTTGGAAGTGGTACGGAGACCACCATTTCACACATGAGTGAAATGAATCACAGAGAGGACCAGCTTACTTCTTTCAAGGTCACACGGGGTAAGCTGGGATTCAAACTCAGTCTTCATATAGGACTATTTTCCCAAACAGTCCTGAATGATTGTACATGATTGAGGGAGAAAATGCATGCAACCTACTAGGAATGAGTAATGATTTATACTGAAAGAGGTTATCGAGTGGCAAGCAGCACACGGACATAATTTTTGCAATTATTCTGTCGTACTGCAAAATACTTTTTCTTTGACAACATAATCAGCCCATTCCTAGCGGAGCAGAGGGGCTTCTGTTAGCTCCTTGCTTCCTATTATGCTACTTTGAAGGCAGAGAAAACAGATACAGGTGCAGCATACACAGGCGATTTTTAAAGCAAGTTTTCTTCTATGCTGGTCAACATGTTTTTCACCCCATCCAGGAAGCTTACAATTTGGAGATCAAGGAGCTACTAAGATTCAGTTCTGGAGCTGAAAATCCTAACAAAATCTAAAGGTGGACTTTCTAATTTGTTCCAGAATGACAGAAACCACCAGTCAGATTCTCAGAACCACTGGAAGAGACTGACTTGCCTATAGGATGCCACGTGTAATCTAGGTCAGGTAAAATACTACATATCTTATTCTTAGATTCCTTGTTGCTTCCCCTACCAAAACAGTGATTTGTCAAGAATCATTTGGCTCAGGATTGCAAATAGAGCAAAAAGAATTCATATGTTTGTATTATGACATATACCAATTGTGATTACTATGTAAATAATTTAATTTTTTTCAGTTTCATATTGATTTTAAATAACCAAGACTCCCTTTTAAGGTCTCAATATTGACTTACTGTTGTCTTCAACAGAGAAGTAAAAGATATCCTTTGTTGCTTTGCTGCCTTCATTCAAGATGTAGCAGATCCTCCTGTCGTCAATGTCGGCTAAGAAAAGAGCGAGTATCCCTCGTCATATTGGCATAATAGAAAATGAGTGTAAGAACGTCAATGGCTTAAGGCATAAAAATACTACAACAAAGAAATTTTAAAATGGTTAAATGCATGCAAATCTAACTTCTAAAAAAATGATTAAGTGAATATGAATCTAATTTTTTCTTGAAGTAACATTGGCAAAAATAGAACATGAGTTTAAAATTCTGTTATGGTGCTATGTGTATGATCTGTGGGATAATCCCCAAGAAAGACATTCTAGTGCTGCACGTTTTATAACATCCTGGCCCTCTATGGAAAGCTGAGTCCATCTGGTTTAGGTCTTCTGTATAAGCCTGGGGCTTGCATGATGGTAGTTATTCATGAACTTTTAGTCAAAATGAATTTAAACAAGAATAACTGCTGCAGTCTAAGAAAAAAGAAAATGGGACTAAAATCATGATTTTGTTATTACCTATTCTCTTGGATTTTCGAGAACTTGTCACTTGGTCCATAATTGTGTTTTTTACATTAATTATTACTCTATTAAAGAATTTGCATTTTGGGGGTATTTATTCATAAAGATAATTCTTATAAAACCACATAATTTCATCAGCTTTAGAAGCAATTCTGAAAATGTAACTAAAACGATTTTTAAACACCCTTCATAAGTTTTACTCTAAGATTGCATGTAGGTATATATGTATCGTATGTAGAAAATTCCATGTATCTCTTCACATCTCATGCATAAAGCTACATGAAAAAGTTTTAAGACAATGTAAAGAGCTGCCAAAGATAGCAAGTGTCACATCACCCGGGGGAAAAAAAAAAGAACCTGCCTCAAGTTCACCATTAGTAGTAATGACAAATATATTTAAAAAAATATGTTTAAGGGGCGCCTGGGTGGCACAGCGGTTAAGCGTCTGCCTTCGGCTCAGGGCGTGATCCCGGCGTTATGGAATCGAGCCCCACATCAGGCTCCTCTGCTATGAGCCTGCTTCTTCCTCTCCCACTTCCCCTGCTTGTGTTCCCTCTCTCGCTGGCTGTCTCTATCTCTGTCAAATAAAATAAAATCTTAAAAAAAAAAAAAGATGTTTAAAAACATAACTCTCCACACACTTAGGAAAATTTAGTTCTATGCTTTTTTTTTTTAGATGCAGACGTTACATTTGAATAGCATAAGAAAATGTGCTGTGTAATATTTATCTCCAAAATCTAAGTACAAAATATCATCTTCAGAAATCTAAACTTACTGATAAACTATGAAAACGATTCTTAGGTATGTCATTCTTTACTAAAAATTTGAAATTAAACTAATATTATCAAAATCAATGTAATCATATCTTACAATGATATTTCAGAAGCAGAAACTGTCCACCTGCATTCTGCAATCTTAGGGCATATCTACCAGCCTTCCTAGATGTCCGAGAGTTCCTGTTAAATGGGCATGCTGATGAAATGGCTGGAAAAGAACTCGTTGCCCATTTTTGTTATTAGAATAATCTCATATTCCACTATATTTCATTAGAATAAAAATCTCTCTGCCAATGGTGGGACAATTTTATACAGAATTGGGAGATCTGATCTGCTCAAGAAGAGGGACAGAGGCATCGGGGACCTTGTTACTAACCTTGCATAAACACTCGCGTGCTCTGGTTTCCAAGGCCAGTGTTGATAATGAAACCATGCTCTGGTCCTCTGGTCACTTTATACTTCAGGAACCCCTGGAAACTGTCTTGATACTCTGCCCTCAGAGACCTGCTGGTAATCAGGAAGCTCATGTGTCCAGTGTGAAGGCGCTTCAAGGCTGACGCACCTCTGTTAATGGCAATCTGGGGGAGCCTGTTGTCTAGAGAACTTATGTGGATCCTCATTACCTGAGGTTTATGTGTCTCTAGGATGGTGTCTGGGAAGACATAGAAATCAGCATGAGTGCCATCTGTCACAGTCAAGGAGAAACTGTCCTCAGTTGTCTGACTGCCATCATGCCAGTAGCTAATCAGGTTCTCACTCAGGTCCCGCTTGGTGAAGGTGGTCACAGGATGACTGCCATTATACAAAATCCTACCATGGATGGGGAGCTGGGTGACAGTAAAGAGGAGAAGATCATCTGGAGTGTCCTTGTCTTCAGCTGTCAACTCAAACGGAGTGATGTGTTTGCTTTCCCCTTCCTGCAGTATTAGTTTATGGATGGTCAAGACAGGTTTCTTATCATCCACGTCTGTGATGAAGATCCTGAAGGTCTGGGACACAGGGTTGAGTCCATCAGTCACTTGAAACTCAAAGCTGTCCGTCTTTATCTCATCGTTTGAAGTGTGGACATAGACTATTTTGTTGCTAGCCAACTGAAGCTGAGTGAAAGAGGCAATGGGCTTCCCAGGGTGGTCAGAGCTCTCCAAGTGCCCCAGGCTAGGAGCCCGCGTGATTCTGAAGTGAAGCTGTTCATTAAGGCTGTTCAGGTCACTGGTGCTAAGCAGACTGGTGGTAAGGGTCACTCTGCCACCTTCTGCCAGGGTAAGCCCTTTGCTAACCGCCTCAGGGAAGACCCTGTCTAAGCTGCCAACAGTGATGTAGAAATAGCGGTCTATCAAAGGGTTAATCCCATCAGTCACATCAAACTTGATAATGTCAAGAACTCCATCTTGGCCTGTGTGGGTATAACAGATGAGGCTTCTGTCAATCTCATCCTGGGTAAAGTTCATCCCTAGCGTGAGGTTATTTCTCACCTCCCCTCTGGGTTTTCTCAGCCGCTGTAGAAGCCCTTGTTGAGGCCCTGAACGGAGGACGAAACGGAGGCTCTTTTCATCAGAGTCAAGATCTGTGGCCTTCAGGACCCAATTTGTGATGACCTCGGTGTGTCCAGGCTCTACTTCCAGCCCATCATTGGTGGTCAGTCGAGGGGTTTCATCGTCCACCAGGATCACCATAATGGGTACCCTCCTGTGAGTGGTGTGCTTGCCATCACTCAACCAGACCTCGAAACTGTCCTCTGTGGTCTCAGAGTCATCATGCTCGTACACAATAGTGGAGGCCTCCTGGATCTCCTGTAAGGTGAAGCTGCGGATGGGCTGGCTGCCGGTGGCCAGCTGCTGTACGATTCGTCCGTGCTGAGGGAGGGATGTGAGCTGAAAGTGAAGCTCATTTGGTGGCAAGTCAGCATCTGCTCCATTGAGCAGTGGGGTGTCTATGACCAGGCTCATCCCCTCTAATACCACAAACTCACTGGCAAAAAGTTCAGGCTGCTCATCATTGGTGGGTAAGATGATTTCAGGGAAGAAGACATTTGGGGAGAAGTTGATGCCATCAGAACAATGAAAGGTGAATTGATCTTTTTGTGGCTCTACGCCCTTGTGAATACTCTGTACATAATTGATATGCCTCGCTTGGACATCTCTGATGGAGAAAGCACTGATGGGGCTACCAGCCCGTGATTCTTTTGAACCAGGAGCTGGTGCAATGTTTTCCAGGTAGCCAGAGGCTGGCTGACCAGTCACTGTGCATAGGATTTCATCTTGGGGTGTGTCCACATCTTCAATACTGAGATGTTGTGAGGTCAAGGGACTCTTCCTGCCTTCATCAACAATATAGGACTCCCCCACCAAGACTGTGGGTGCCACATTGTCCACAGGCAGCACAAGCACTTGCACCTGCACTCTCTCAACTATGCTGTCTCCCACCACCCATTGACAAGAATCCTTGGAGAGAGTGAGGCTGAAGGTATCATGTTGTTTCTGGAAGCCAACTTCACCCCCAGTGTGGACATAGATTACTGCCCCACTGATGAGGTCCTCTTGGGTGAATTGTTCTGCAGGTAAACCATTCACTAGAAGAGTACCCAATTTTGGGCTATCCTCTACAATGAAAGACAGCATCAAGTCACCCGTGCCCTTCTTTTTGCCATGTATGATGTCCATGGTGATCTCAGTGGCTCTGCTCTCTAGTACATCTATGGAAACATCTAATAACGGACTACCTGTAATAGAGACCTTGGGACTTTTGTCCGCTGAAGTGGGATGCACGTAAATCCGGACGGTGATGGGTATGTGGTGCACCTTGTCACTTACCTCCAGATGGAAGGTGTCATTGGTGGTCTGGTCTCTGCTGTGCTGGTAAGAGACACTCCCATTAATAATATCAGCTTGCATGAAAAGTTCCCCTGGAACCATATGTTTGTTTAAGTAGCGCAGGTGTCCATGTTGGGGACCCCAGACTAATATGAAGACAATCTGGTCAACTTCTGTGTCAGGGTCTATGACATCCAGTTCATTACTGCTGAGGATAAAATTTCCTCCCTCTAAGACAGTAAAGCCTCTATTGGTGACTTCTGGAGGCTGGTTGTCCACAGGCTTCAGGAATAATGTGAATGTACCACGTATGCTGTTGCCTGCAGCATCCTCCACTTGGTAGGTGAACTGCACAACCCGTGGTACAACACCCAGCTTCCTCTGTGGGGGCTGGTAGGCAACTTTATGGAGATTTACCTGGGCCTGGGTGAAGTGCATGATGGGCATATCTGGTGAATCAGTGAGCACAATTTCTCCAGCCCGGACTTGGTGGTTGTCATCTGTGTCAGTTGGGGGTGTCAGTAAGGTGTACCACAGGTTCTGGTCATCTGAGTCCTGGTCAACATATTGGAGGAATTTCTTCTGGAAGTGAGTGAGTTGGTACTGGTGCACGGTCATTTCTAGGGTAGTTCCTGGAAATAGTTCTGGACTCTGCAGATCCACTGGTTGGACCTTGATGGTGAAGAAGTGCTGGTTGGATAGATTGGGTGGGTCATGGTCATCCTGTACATGGAAAATCAGCTGGGCCATTACAGGTTGAGGTCTGTGGGGTCCAAGATGGCGATAGAAGAGTTTCCCTTCCATTATGTCTTGCTGAAGCCACTCAGTCACCACCTTCTCATAAAGTCCTTCCTTTTCCACATAATACCAATCTTCATCTTCCGGGGACAGAGGTGGTTCAGCCTGCCGAAGCAGCATCTCCCCCAGGTGCTGAGTTGAGTAGGAGGAACCAGGGGCCAGATCCCACCCTCTTTCTTCCTCTTCTAGAGGCCGGTCCTCCAGCACAAAGTGGATGGTTGAGTCGTCAGAGTCAATATCAGTTGCACTCAGGACAAAGGGGGAAATCTGGACCACCTGGCCTTCTGTAACTGAGAGCCCGGTGTTGGCCTTGACCTTCGGTGGTTCATCATCAACAGGTATGATGGTGACAGGGAAGAGGAATTCCACCTGGTGGTGCCCATCCTCCATCCGGAAAATGATATTGTCACTGTAGGTGTTGCTGCCGTCATGCTGGTACGCCACTCGCCCTGCTGCCAGGTCCTCTGGTGTGAAATGCTTGCACCCAGCAGGTGCCCCAAGCACCACCAGCTGCCCGTGTCTCAAGCCCCTTACTGCAGTTACTATCACCTCTTCTAGGTTATCATTATCTCTGATCTGAAGGCTGTGGGTGCTGGACAGGGGCTTTAACTGACCTTCAAATAGCAGCAGTCCCTGGTTATATCTAGCCACTGGGGCCAGCGTGTTCACGGGCTTCATTATCACGATGAAGGCAAAGGGGTCTGAGGTGGCGCCATCTCCGTCCACCACCTCCAGCTCCAGCTGGAAGAGGTGCTCTGAATCCAAATTCTCTGTCGGGGGCTGATAGGCAATTCTCAGTTCCCGCAGCTCCCGCTGGGTGAAGGAAGAGACTGGAAGACCCAGGGGGTCGTCAGTGCTGACCACGTACCCCTGGTGCCCTGGCGTGGTTGTGGGGGCATTGAGAATGTTGAAGACCAGGTCATCAGGGTCAGACTCTGTGTCCTCCGCAGCCAGTGCGTCAGGTGTCAGAGCTGTCAGCAAGAACTGATTGACCTCCATCATCATCAGGGCCACAAAACTGGGCCTAGGTGCAGTGTTCTCTACTCCGTCGAGGATGCTCACCAGCAGCTGGAAGTGCTCGCCGGGCAGCACCGCCTCTGACCCAGCGCCTCTGTCTTCTGGCCCTAGCAGCTCCGCCATCAAGGGCACATAGTCCCGATTGGGCGACGGGGTGGAGGCCGTATGCTGGTAGCGCACCCCAGCTCTGACAAAAGTCTCACAGTCTACTCTCTTGCCCCTGGGGAGAGGGTCCCCCATGGCATCCACCAAACGCCCATACTTGGGCAGTGGGCCGCCCTGGGGAGGAAGAAGGGTGAGCCGGCACCTGCTGGTGGTAGAGGCTCCGTTCCCCAGGGAGGCAAAGTCCAGCACTCTCCTGTCGATGGCTTGGCTCCAGCCCCTCAGCTTCTCCACTGACAAAGGCCTGTTGCGCGTCACCAGCTCCGACCTGGGGAAGACCACGTCCACAGTCAGCGTGAAGGGCAGAGCCAGCGTGTAATTCGGGGCGTCGTAGCGCAGTTGCAGCCGCACCCGAGCGCGTCGCGGGCTTCGGGAGCCTAAGTGAGTGTACTGGACCTGGCGGGGCCCGAAGGCGCAGGGGAAGTGGCGCGGAGAGAGCGCACCGTGGCTCAGCGGCAGGACGTCCAGCACCGTCACCTCGCACCAGTGCCCGGGCTGCACTCGAATCACCAGGTCCCGGAGCGGGTCCAGCCAAAGCGAGCGGCCCACGGGAACCCGGAGTCCGGGGTTGGCGATGAGGACGCTGGGGCCGTCGGGGCTACTGCGGGCCAGGGAGCCCCAGGTGGGCAGGTAAAGCGCAGGGTGGGGTTCAGTCCCAGGCGAGGGTACCTGTCCCTGTAGCACCGGGCAGCTCAGGAGCACGTAGGCGAGCGCCACGACAAGCTGCCGGGGCGTCCCAGCGGGGCGCGGAGAAGTCGCAGCCATGGGACCTTGACTCTGGGATGCGCGGAGAGGACCCTGTCCGAAGAGGGCCGGCTCAACTGCGGGTGCAGGCTGCGGAGGAGCAGGCTGCTGTCCAGTCGGGAGCAAGGCGCGCACTCAGCAAGAGCCGGTGGCCATGCTTCAGCTGTGGCAGGTAAAAGCAGCCTCTGCCCACCTTCTGTCCTGCCTGCGTCGCAAGCCTCTCCTCGGCTGGCTCCCGGGACCGCCTAGGTACGCCCCAACGCCCGGAGACCTCGCGAGGAGTTCGCCCCTCCACTCCTTTGTGCCTTTAACCTCGCTACCTTACTGACCTTCGTGCCCGGAGGGGTAGTCGGCTACTGTGCAGCCCCGGCTGCCTGCTTCAAACCAGCTGGTCGGGATATTCTCCCCGGTGCCTTGAAGAGATTGTTCTTTAGGACTGGGAGACAGCGACTGTACCGGGTCAGTTGCACGCGTGGAAGACACTGCGGTCCCGTGGTGGCTTCATCTAGGCAACGGTGTTTCTGAAAGGGGGGAGAGCCACCATTCCTCTTCCTTACCGCCGACAGGCGTGCATTTCCTAGCCAAAATTGAGTCTCACTTCGGACATAAAAGAAGCTAGCGGGAGCTATTTTGCAAATAGGATTTTCTAGCTGCCTGTCTGATGAAGCAGCTTATTCCAGATCTTGTAATTCGGTGCTTCCAAAATAACCCTGGCATTTTTCTTCTGCTCAGTTCTAGAGGAAAAAGATTAGCATCCAGGCTGGTGAATTTGAACAGCTTTGACAATCTGTTTCTAGTCAGTGGGTCTCACATACCATAACCGGGTGTACACGTTGGCTTCTTTTCCATTTTTTAAGAATGTGGTTTCCATATCTGATCAACAGTGACTCCCTCTGAGTTTATTAGACATGGTGTTTCCTAAATACTTTCTTTGTAGAAAAATATATAGTAGCCAGAGGCGAGAATGTCAAGAGAAAGAGTAGCAGAGAAAATACTGCAGGTACCTGGATCAATTTCTGTGAATTAATCTATTTAACACTTAAAATGGAATTAGGATCATTTTGGGGCTTTTAGTTAAGGACACCTGCCCTGGTGGGTTGTAATGTTAGCTACTTAGTTTGTTTTCTTTTTTTTTCTTTTTTTAATGATTTTCTTTATTTGAGAGAGAAAAAAAACAGGTGCACAAATGGGGAGGGGGAGCAGCAGACTCCCTGCTGAGCTGAGCCTGGAGGGGATGGGACTCAGTCCCAGGACCCTGAGATCTTGACCTGAGCCCAAGTCGGATACTTAACAGACTAAGCCACCCAGGTGCCCCTTCATGCCTATTTTTTCAGATATTAGAGGTGTCCATTTAGGCACAGGGCAGACTAATCTTTCCCTGTAATTAAAATGGTAATGTTTTTTCTTATGCAATTAATGTAAATGCCACACTTGAGGTCAGTGAAAATAGATGTGTCCAAAACAGTAGAGATAAATATGGCTTCAAGGGGAACATATGTGTACAACAATATCCTTAAATTATTTTATGTTACTGTGTGGCAGATGCCTGTCTTAGGCATTTCAGCCCCAGCAGCTCGGACTCCCAGAGCAGAAATAATCTGCTATTGGCTTGGAAGCATTAATATTCTTTTAAAATATTTAATCAGCCAGTGAAAGGCCATGAGTCTATATGATCCACAAAGTGGAATGTAGTACACCTCATTAGCACAGATGAGGCAGATTTGTCCATATAATTGAATATTAAGACATAGTAAATTTGAAACAAAATGTTTAGCGAATTATACTAGTCCAGTGTGTCTAGAAACTATTTTTAAAAATATTTTATTTTATTATGTTATGTTAGTCACTATACAGTACTTCATTAGTTTTTCATGAGTGTTCCATGATTCATTTTAAAAAATATTTTAAATTGAAACAGGTAAAATTCCATTGTAAATGAAAAAGACATTGTATTTCATAAAGCCACCGCCTGATCCAAAGGATGGTTTTTCTATAATAGAACTTTTTTGCATATATTAAACTTCACCAAATGAATATTCCTGTATGAGTGTAATTTTGATTTCTGTCCAAGCGCCACTCATTCTGGGCAACTGTGTTGTCCCTGTGCTATTTTCATTACAGAGATGGGGGTTGGGACCGGAGATGACAGACAACTAAGCTACTAGGCTTTTAATTTTGTCCTCTGACCTCCCCCTCCAGTTAACATTCTCTCTACCATTCTTCTGTTCTTCCCTACCTAGCTTCCTGAAAGTGGGGTTTTTGTTTTTCCTGCTGTCTACATGACTAATTCTCCCACTCACTTCCTCTTAGAACACTTCAGTCTGGCTTCCGCTTTAAAAACATCATCGAAATTCTAAGTGAGGTCATTAGTAACCTCCATGTGGCAAAAATCCCATGACTTTCTCGAATCTTGTCCATTTGCCACACCCTTCTGTTTTTCCTCCTTCTTTGTGGTTTAAGTCCATCTTCTTCAGAAAGCCTTTTTCCTATGCTCCCCAAGCCATATTAAATCTGCTTGTAATTCTGCATTTGCAGATAACATGATTCAGCTGCATGAGAGCAGGGAGCATGCAATGTTGACCCCTGATAGCCACTGATACCAAGGACTGGTGCATCGCAGGTACATAAAAGTGTTTGTTGATTGAATCAGATTGAGAGGTAGTAATCAGGTACTGTGAAGTCTAGGTGCCAGGCAAAAAAACAAACAAAAAAACCCCAAACCAGTGCAAGTATAGGATAGCTCCTTTTGTAACCGAACCCAAGTCCATCTGCCCGATGCACAGCAAAGACCATCACTGAGACACTGGGCATGGAAAGGAAGGGTTGATTCCGGAGACAGCCAAAGGTGGGGATGAGGAGACAGGAAGGCAAGCCTCAAATCCACCTCCCTGAAGGAGGAGAGTCAGGGAAATTTAAAGGCAAATGAAAAAGGTCTGGGTAAAAGTTGCAGCTGTGCTTAGCAGTCCTGTTAACCTTTTGGTTACCAGTGTCAATCCCCACTGTCTTTTGATTATTGCTCATTCTTGAGGGAATTGGGATAATGACCATTCTAGTTACTTCCTGCTAAACTGGGGCAAAGATCAGGATTAGAGGAATGGAAAGGTTCTGTACTCATTTGGAAATCTTTAGTTCCAAGTTGAAATTTTACGTTACCAGGATTTTTTGTACTTTGGTTTGTTGTTCTTATACTATTTTATCTAGGGCCTTAGGGGAGATTTGTTGTAACCACGTAGCTTGTCCTACTTGTCCATGGATTTCTTTGGATCAACTCTCCTAAAGAGTAGTTACATGTCCAGCAGAGGCTTGCTGGTCCAAGCAGGGTTCTTTTTGATCTTCATTTATTCTGTTTTTCCAGTTTATTTGGGTCTCCAAGAAGGAGTTTAATTTCCGTTAACGCCCAAGGCTTTGGACACTGCTTGTGTGACTTTTGCCACAAATGCAGCTCCATTGTCACTCTGAATTATGAACAGCAATCCAAGCCTAGGAATGATCTTGCTTAAAGTGTTTTAACAGCTTGAGACCTTCCCTGAATGGCATGGAAAAGCTTCAACCCAATCTGTAAAGTTGTCTATAAATACTAGCAAATATCAAAAATTACCTGTTGTTTTTGATATCCTGGTAAAATTTACTTGCCAGGCTTCTCCAGGTTTGGGGGCTCTGAGTTGTATTCCTTTTAAAATGGATAGGGGCCCAGTCTTAGGATTGTTTTTAGCACAAATGTCACATTTTTTAAATAGTTCTCTAATGATTGGGACCCGCAATATACTTCTGGATCCATCGAAGAGCAGCATCTCACCCACTGCAGGTGCTTTGGGGAGTACAGTTAAATATTTCTCCCATAAGATGTTCTGGGAAAGGATTCATTCTATTTCCAGCTGGCTCTAGTGGCAGCATGGTGTTTTAATCCCCATGCCTTGGCTCCCTTTAGGAATATTGTGGTTGATACTGTAGTTAAGATTATGTCTGGTACTAAAGCCACTATAGAGGGTTTTGAATCTTTGTAGAGGCTGCCAACTTGGTAGCTTGATCTGCCCAGTTGTTCCCTTGGGCAATCAGTCTGATTTCTGTTGTTCTCAGCAATGGACAATAGCTGCTGGGTCACCATTACATCCAGCTCTTAATGGTCTTTGATCCATAGAACTGTTCTTGTCTGTAAACATCTCAAAGTCTGGATTTTCCAGTGGTAGAGCCATCAAATCAGGATGGCTGGAATAAGCTTGCTCAATTACCTGTAGGTCTCTGGGGATCTTTGAGTGGTTTATACAGTAACAGGCATGAAGATGGCCTAAACATGGGCCCTTGTGGCAGTTTTTCTCTGAAGTTTACCTCAAGCTGTCTAGTTTCTGTTTGCAGGGCTTTAAGAAAAAGAGCAGTTTTATCGCTCAGTGATTCCAAGTCAAGAGAACGGGAGAAAATTGGAAATATTTGTGTCGAGAGCTTGGCCAGATACTTGAGGACACCAGAATTCAGAATCCAGCTCAGGTTTATAGGCAAACAACAAGCACTCACAAACAGTTCATCAGAACTAAAAAATCTAACATCCACAACGGTGTGTTACTGAAACATCATTTCTCTAAAGATCACCCTCATTTCCAAAGAGTAGGACTAATTTGTTTGTAAAATAATGTTTGTAAAATGTTTGTAACAAACTTGGCCCAATTATTTACCTAAGTGCAACAAAATAGTGATTGGCCATATGGATTTTTGTTTGTTGCTTTAAAAAAAAAAATCTGTTTTCCTGGAACTCTTCCTAAGAAATTTCAGATCGAACGTCTAATAGCCTCTCAAGGCTAAGATGCCAAGCTAAATTCTTGCCATCCGATTTCACCTACAATACCTAGAGGTTTGGGTGAATTCCTCTCTTCTTGGGGTCCTCAAAATAGCTGGAGGTTCCTGCATCTGTCAGGAAGTTACCTTCTTTACTCACCTGGGAAGGCTGCTGGTACATGTGTAAGCAAGGTATCAGGCCAGTTTTTCCAAAGGGCTTCATTGGCTCCATCAAGTCAACCTTAGTTTCTTAAAGGCGTCTGGTCACATCTGAGTCTATGCATATGTCCTTCTGATAGAACATTCCAGTCAAAGCCTTGGTAATATAACCAACGTTTCCAATTGTGTCCTGACAAAAGGAGAACAGATTCTTAATAAACTTATGCAAATTAATGCATTGCTATGGAAATAGAAGAATACTCACTAGGAATTTCTGAATTCTGGAGGGATCAGGTAAGGAAATCAAGATACATGTTTCACATTTGTTTACAAATGAATGTTTTATCAAATGTCTGTAAGTCATAGTCTTAAAATTAGGAGAGCAAATATTAGAGAACCAGCAATGTTTCAAACAAGAGTCTGTTTGAACGCAGTTTTTGCATTCGTTCCAGAAATTGTTACCCAGTTTAGTTTATGGCCTTGAAGATATCAGAGACCTGTAATTGTTATTATAATACAATTGACAAGGAAATTCTGTGACCTACAACCCTCTAATAATTATACTTACAGGTGATGACATTATCCCAGGACATTATCAAAACCTTAGGAATTTTATATAATTTCTGCAACAGCGATAGCAATGACCCCACCGTGTAACATAAGGAGGGTTCTCATCACTTATGTGACAATGCTGCCCACGTAATTGGACACACCAAATCAACAAGCCTAATTAGTCAAAAAGACTTCCTTTAGAAGTTGAATTCTGGAAAGTTTGTCAGAAATATCAGAAAAAAAAAGCTTTAAACAATATGCCTATTTAGGATTAGAGACCATTATAAAGCTCAATATTTATTCAGGCAAGGTGGCAATAAGATCTTAAAGGCAAGTGCAGAGGGTTATGTAGTTGTTTCAACTTTAATCAGAGACCTAATAAAGACAAAATATAGTATTTTTCCAGGCAGATTAAAGATAAAAAAACTTTATGATTTAGACTAATCTAAGAAAACGGTCACTTTAGCAAAGAGAAAACCAAATTCCAATCTCATCTGGTATACTTCTTATATTAAGACTCATTCAATCCAAGAAGATAGATTTTTAAAAATTATGCAGTCTTTTTTTCCCTCCGTGTCCGCTCTCCCATGTGGATGTTGGGGCAAGGACGTCCAGGGCACTGCTAGGATCGGAGTTCTTGTGGCAGGTGCTGGGATGTGCAGACCAGAATCCCCATCAGGAACGAAGGGCTGTCAGCTGGAGGAAGGCTGCAGCAATCCTTACCTCTCCGAGGCCAGTGGGATTGCTCTGATCCAAGACAATGGCCTTGCCAAGGGCGTGCCCCCTCCCCAGGTGGTCACGTCCAATGACTGTTCAACAGGAGGGTAGAGAAACCCAGTCTTTTTGTCCCAATTCAGGGTCGTTCTGAAGGGTAATCCAATGTTTGGAAGTCCTCGGACAGTCAGCTAAGGTTTCTGTTGACACACCCCTGCTCACCTTCTGCCTGATCTTGCTTTCGGGCTCCCTTCTCCTCCCCAGGTGGTGCTCACTCCCTAGTTAACTTGTTTACAGGCTAAACCCCATAATCTCAGTTCCCATGACAATGCACAAAATTCGTTTCCAAATTCATTCAGATTTTCTCCTAAGTTAAATAACCAGTTTCGCTTTCCTCGCATACAGTTGTTCCCCTACTATTTCTAGTAGTCTTAATTACATTTATTACAATTATTTACATCTATTTGTTCTTAGATTACCCATAAAACTTGGAGGCATTTGACAAAGTTCTCAGGTCTTTTTTTTTCTTTTCTGACAAATTTTGCAAAGAAGGTAACGTGAACTTATTTGACTTTCAGTAAACACAAGCAGAATAAAGTTTTACATTTAATGCTGATAATTCTAAAGACAGGTTCATTTTAATTGAACCAACAACCTTAATTAGCTTTAATACTGAGTATTTTTCAAGATTGCATGAACTTGAAATATGTTTGGGTTAGTTTCTTTTTTCTGAGTTTTAGAATGTCCAATTCTTATAAACAGTTGCCTTTAAATCAACTAAATAGAGCTCTTTTATAAATCGGTTTTTAGCAACATCATCAAAGGTAGAGAAATTATCTAGCAGGTACAACATACATGAACATACATAAATACACAGACAAGATGCAAACAAAATTTTAAAGGTCCAATTTCCAAATATCTTCCTTTGACAAAACAAAGCTAAAATCTCCCATTTTCCAGTTAGAACACAGCCGGTTTTATGTAAAGACACCGAGAGCTGCAGGGGCAAGCCAACCTAATGAAGCTCAGAGGACCTCTGTGAGCGTTGGCTCTTCCTCAAAAGCTGGGGCTTTTCTGACTGAACCAAACAGTTTTCTACTTTCTAGTTCCTCCCGAAAGGTCAGAGAGTCACTGACTGAATCAAATGGTTCCCTCATCAGCTTTTTAAGCTAGAAAAGGAGACAAAGAGACCTCCAAACCCCCTATATGGAGGCAACCAACTGGAAGGAAGAAATCTAGGAGAGCCAAGGCAAAGAGGAGGAAGAAATATGCTCAGGTGCGATTCCACAGGAAGTACTCACCAAGAGACGTCTGTCATGCAAACCGAATCCCAAAACCATTTCCTTGCCAAAGATTAGGTGCCAGGCACGGTGGGGTCCCAGGAATGGTCCCTAGGAAAAAAAGCCTAAGCAGCTGCTTGGACTCGTCACTGAATTCCCATTACCAGCTTGGGGGGCGGGGGAGTGAGGAGGGGGCATGAACCACGGGCAACAAGCTTTGGGTTGGCTTGTCAACTTGGTAACTAAACCCAAGTTCATGTGCCTGATAGGCAGCCAAGATGATCAACGAGATATCAAGAGTGCAGCAAGGAGAGGGCTTAACCCAAGAGGCAGCCACGTGAGGAGACCAGAAGACAAACCTCCAATCCACCACCCAGAAGGAGGGGAGTCAGGGAAATTTAAAGGCAAATGAAAAAGATCTGAGTAAAAAGTTGCAGCTGTGCTTATTGTTCCCACTGACCCTTCGGTTACTGGTTTTACTTTCTTCCATCTTCAGACTTTATCGATTCCTTAGAGGCTGGTGATGGTTCTATGTGGAGAATGAAAATTTGATTTCTAGCCAAATATTTATTTTATCAAGGTTCCCCCCAAGAAAGAACAATTTCACTTATCCACATTGTGATCTTTTTTATCCCTCATCATCCGAAATTTATTCTTTAAAACTGAGCTGCATTTTACATTGTAAATTAATTCAACTTTCACTAAAACTATGTCCTATGGGGTAGGATTCCTTATATGTCCCTGTCACTCCAAGGAACTTTCTGTCAAGTCCCACTCCATAAATAATTGTCTGCCTTAAGTACATAAATGACATTTAATAGGTCATAGAAAGGAGACAATTTGTCCAAATAGCCTGCCTGTCCTTTGGCAGGGATACAGCCCATTTTTGGAAAGTCACATCCAGCTTTTAGGAGAATTGGATGACAAAAAGTAGGGCAGGTTTCTGCCCCGTGAACTGAGAAGTTCCACCACGGTCTCTGCTCCCTGTCAAGGCTAAGCTGTTCAACCTAGTCTTTGTTGAAGCTGTTTTTTTTTTCCTCTACCAGCTGGGGAATAGAAGGGCCTAAAGCCTAAATATCATAAGATGAATGCCTTGAATCCGATTGCTTGCAAATATTTAATGTTATCTACAACAGAAAAACCTACCTGGAGCCTTTACTCTAATTGGCCTTGGGGCCAGCAATGGTCTCTTAGACTGAAGAATACATTTCTGGGAGGCTACAGGTTAAAAAATCAAATAAGCCTCCCCCTCAAAAAAAAAAAAAAATTAAAGTGACATCCATTGGCTGTGTAGGTCATGTGTCATCTGTCAGGACAGCAGCTTCAAGAGAGATTAGGAAGTTAAGCACACAGCCTGTCAGTGGCCGAGTCAGCCTTGTTCCCACAGAGTCAGCGGGGCGCGCCATATTTCTTACCAGCTTCTCCCACCCTAAAGAATGCCGTGGACGCAGCTCTACCCCAGTGACTGTACCCCAGGGCCATAGCTGCCTTTGCGTAGATCTAGTTGGGGATCACCAGGCCCTGGGATGGGCACCACTGTTCTCTGTGCCTCCACACATTATTGGGCATTGCTAAAGGCAAGCTTCACCCAACGGGGCAAGGAGATCATCATTCCCAGTGGGAGAAACCACACAGCTTTTCTGAAGATACGGTGCTGCATTTGTTAATTTCTAAAATGTTCCCAGCAATTACTTCTAGTCATCCTATTAACGTAAAGGACACTGTTATTGTCAGAGCATTTGGGAACTAGGGAGAGTGGGGAGGGATGGGGAGGAGAGGAATCAGAATATCTTGTCCACCCTTCTGAGATTTCAGTTGCCATCTGGAAAACAGCAGGTAGTCCTAGCTCCCTCAGGCCAGGAAGAGCCATCCTTCAGGCCATTGGGTGCAAGATCCCTGAGTCCCAGGGCTCCTGTTCCGGCTGTGGCTGTTCAGGGGAGATGACAGGTAGCGAGGAGTCCAGGGCAGGGGAGCCTGTGGGAGGTAAAAGATGACGGTTCTCTTTGGCTCTGCACCGGGACAAAGAGCTGATTCAAACTCCCTCATTCCTGGTTGAAAATAAGACCCTGGGAGAACAAAAGGCATTATTCAGAACTAATTTGCGACATGATAATTGATCGTGTTACTTTAAACCATACAACATATAAAAGAAGTAACTATTTATTATTTCAAAGGCAGGCATGAAGAACACATTAAAAAAAAGAATCAAAGTTAAAAGATTGAGTTTTTCTAGTCTATTTGGTATTCTTTATTTATTTTAGTATACGTAGGTACAATGTCTATTCGGCAGAGATTTCCTTTTAAGTAGTTTCAAATATTAGAAGCAAAAGCGCTCATGAATGGTAATTAATTGGCAGTGGTTTTTGGAGATACCTCAATGGAATCTGATGCCAGAATGGATACTGTTTTGTTTGTCATTTGGGTTTTTCATTAATCTAATTTGAGTGAGTTCAGAGGAAGTCTTAGGCATAGTCCTATTTATTTGTATGCAAGTTTTATCTGATGGGGAATTATGCATTTTTAATAAATCAGCTTTTTCTTTCTCTTAAGAATTGATCTATTGAATATTACAATCCTGGTTTCAGCTCTGAAATGTAAAGTTCAGCCAAATTCTGAAAATGACTTGGTAGCATATCTATCAATTAAATATAATTACTATTACTTCTAATTTTTTTCTTTTGCATATGCCTTCGGAGTGTTCTAGTTTGACTTTTTTCCGTTTAATCAAGTACACAAGAGCAGAATAGGCATTGCAAATCCATGACTATCAAGATATAATTCTATCATTTTTAATTATGTTTTATAAGGAAATTAAAGCTTTTTCAATATCTTACTGTAAAATATAATTAATAACATTGAATAGGTGTTCAAATATCACATAAACATGATGATTTAAATATCAACATATTTCCTATGTTAAATCATTAGTATTAAATGGTGTTGTGTGAGTTTGCTGGGCTACTACCAGGAAGTATCATAGACTGGGTGGCTTAAACCATAGAAATTTATAATCTCACAGCTCTAGAGGCTGGAAGTCTGAAATCAAGGTTCAACAGGCTTGGCTCCTTTCTGGGGCTGTGAGGGGAGGCTCTGGTCCAGGCCTCGCTCCTTGATTTATAGATGGCCGTCTCCTCCCTCTGTGGCTTCATATCATCTTCCCTCTATGCATATCTCTGTGCCCAAATTTCCCCTTTTTCTAAGGACAGCAATTATATTGGATTAGGATCCACTCTAATGGCTTCATTTAAACTTTATTATCTTTGTCAAGACCGTACTTCCAGATATGATCACATTGTGAGGTACTGAGGGTCAGGACTTTGATGTATGGATCTTGGAGAGACACGATTTAATCCATAGCACTTATGTTTTGGTCCTTCAGACTCATACCCTTTTCACATACAAAGCACATTCATCCCACTCCAACATCTCCCAATGTCTTAACCCATTCTGGCATCAGCTCTAAGTCCAAAATATCCGAATACATCTAAATCAGTTATGGGCGACACGTGGCATATGATTCATCCTGGGGCAAAATTCACCTCCATCGTGAACCCATGAACCCCTGAAACCACCTCCAAAATACAATGGTGGGCAGGCATAGGATAGACATTTCCAATCCAAAAGGGTAAGATCAGAAAGGAAGAAAGAGTCATGGGTCCCAAGCAAGTCTGACACAGGCAGGGCAGATGCCGTTAGAGTTTAAGCCTTGAGAATAATCCTCTTTGGCTGGACGCTCTACAGCTCTGTTCTTTGGAACTGCCTGAGTCTCAGTCTCCCCCTTCAGCCAAGGGTGGGTATGTAACAGTATGCTGAACTAGTTGTAACCTGTAAAGATTACTAATGTGGTAGGAAAACATTGGCCAGGCAATTGAAGGGGGGGGATCTAATTTGAATTCTACCTCATTAATAAGGGACTGATTAGGGGCACCTGGGCAGCCCAGTCAGTTAAGCGTCTGCCTTAGCTCAGGTCATGATCCCAGGGTCCTGGAGTCAAGCCCCGCAACAGGCTGCCTGCTCAGCGGGGTGTCTGCTTCTCCCTCTCCCTCTGCTCCTTCCCCCTGCTCATGCTCTCTTTCAAATAAGTAAATAAAATCTTTTAAAAAGTTAGGGACTGATTAGTCATACTCAGAGTTAATGCAATGCTTCATGTAAATTCATATGTGGCTGGTTGGGTAGGAAATCAATTCTGGAAGCTCTTACAGAGAAGAGCAAATCCACTTGATTATTAGTTTTTCCCCCCAGAAATAATGACAATAAAAACTATCAACAATATATCATGTAGCCACACTTATTTCTACCAAGATTTTTTTCTCTAGAGTCGAATTTTTACAAACCAACACCAAACTGACACATGGACAATCCTCAAGTTATAGATTGTGTATTTCTCTCAGATTGGACTAAAAACTAGTGCAACTTTCCCGTTTACAGTGACCCAGGAATGTGATGGAGAGGAAGACATGTGAATGGTGCTTCACTAATTGACTTGTCGATTTTGAAATCTCATTCAGATTCACTGCAAGGAGGCTTTCATTATGATGTTTACAATATTTTTAAAGTGGTGAATTTGTTTAATTTTGACTTTCAAGGGCATTTCCAATATATTCAGTACTTAAACAAGTTTTATAAACATTTTCTGTTAGAGATTCCCAAGGAAATTGACCTAATCATTTGCTGAAGACTAATTTATAACTGGCATATCAAAAGTGTTTTTAAAAGAAGATTCTGAAAGTAGCAGGATGATCCAATGAGACTATACTTACACGTCTGGATGAGTATGCGTGCTGTCCCAGCAAGAGAGAGACACTTTGGACTTGCTGAAGGCAGCCTGGAGACCAGCAGATGGGGCTTCTTGAAATCACATCACAATCACAACCCATCATTCTTCCCCTCCCCACTAAAGGATAGCTGTGGGCGTTTTGGAGTCACTGCCAAAATTTTGCTTAGGAGAAAAACTTATTTTTGAATCATTAATTAAGGCCAAACGTCACTATTATTTTGGAGGGTTGACAAGGTTAACAGGTGTGATCAGACTGTATTTAGAGAATTCAAAGGAGCTCTGATCTCAACTACTTAAAGGTTAGACAGATAGCATGAATTAATCAAGACATAGGGGCAGAAGAAAATAGAGGAGAGAGACTGTGTCTTGGTCTGGGCTGGCCAAACAAAGTGCAGGCTTTAAACTCAAGCATGGTTGTCATCTATTAAAGGATACAGTGTTGTTTCTCTGTACTATTTTTGGAAGCTGTCCATCTTTTAGGCACCATGGGAATATTTAGCACTACAGGGTGTATGGTGAGCATGGGCCGGGAGAAAGGACCGTCATATACATGTAGCTTCATTTTAAATTGGGATCATGAGAAATGACCATTGGTATAGGGCTTTGTCCATTGACCCCATAGTAGAGAAGAAAGCTGCATGGCAAAGAAGCTTCCCAGGGACACGGCTGTTGATCTTGGAGGGCTGTGATGCAGCAGGGATGTTGAAGCCAAGAGGGGGTTCCATAGTGGCCGTACACCGTGAATTGATCTTAAATTTTGTATGTAGGCTATCTTTTGGAAAAATATCCACTCAGTGCCTCATTCTATTTTGGAGGATTTATGGGGAGAAATTAGGATGTTTTAGGGGAAAGAAAAGATGGAGGAAAGGAAAGTGGTGGTGGCTAATTGAAGGGGAAGACACAACAGAAGGGGAGAGAAGGCTCACAGGGAGGGAAAGAATGAAGGCAATACGATGACCTCTCAGAATGAGATTTAAAGGAGATGATGTGGAAAGTGCCTAGCCTGGAGGCATCCAGGCCTCCCAGACCCTGTGGTTTCCTCTCTCATTCCTTCCCTTTAGGGGCAAGAATTTATGTATGTCCCCAGGACCCAGGACATAGTGGTGTCCAATAATATTTTTCGCTGAATCATTCCAAAGTTTACATCCGATTGTCACAGTTCACATAATTACGTGGTATGTTAATGTATAGATCTTTTTGGGTTTGGCCTTAGTACCTTGAATATGCAGAGGAATAGTTTGTATTTTGAAGATTTTGTGTCTATTTCCCTTTTCAGGTCTTCTTGAAACAAAAATCTTGTGAACAGATGTGAATATGCAGTGTATGAAGTTTGTTAAGATTTGACCCCATCCAGTTCATATATTTGAACATGTGGACCCATTGCAATATGGAGATTGAAATTTATGGTTTTAAGTTTAAAAAGTTATATTTTTGGGCTATGAGAGAAAATTTTAAAGTAGTCCAAATCAATATAGCATTTTTAAAAAGCCTAGATTCCTTTAGTGTCTGTTGCAAAATGTAAAATTTTAATAATACAAAACAGCTGCGGAAGAGCACACTATACCAGCTGCTCTCTTTTCTTTTGTCACTGTTGTTGAACGAGTTTATTTTTAGTAATGTAACATGTTTATTATTCATTTAAAGTGACTGTAAAAGCAAATTTTGAATCGATGCTTTCAGCATACATATAAATTCTCTATGAGTTTCCTTATTGCATGCATTATCTTGAGTAATATTTTTATTGGTTTATTTGTTATCAAGACATTTATGGTGTTCAGTACCATTACTTTTACTTCTATGCCTTAGAACGTCAGATGCTCTAAATTAAAGATGTGGTTGGTAATTACATAGTTATTTGGATTTGCGAGCTAAGTTTGCAAACTGCAGTCTTTATGAGAAAGAATTGGATAAACATTTTCAGACTTGGCAGAAATAGAGAATGTCCTTTTATATAAAAAGGTCCACAGAAGCATTGATAAGAAAATGATGAACAATTGAGTGAATAATTCCAACTAAATAAACATTTTTGGGGGATTAAAAGAATATTTTTACCCCTGGTCTTAAAATAGCTACCTCCATGACTAATACTCACTGGGTAAGAGTTTAACCCCTTCTGTGTCCCTGAGATACAGTCCAGTCATGCCATATTGTAGTTCACGTTTGGTGTCATTATAGGTCCCTGGGATGTGAGGTCTGCTGAACCATCGTCAGGGCTGTCTTTTATCCCCTTGGACGTACGGTGTGGCTACATGGCATTCCCCCCGACTGTGTCTTTTTGGTGCTGCAGTTCCAGGCAGGGTAATCAGTACTTTTTTTTTTTAATTACTTTGATGTCATTATTGCTTCATAGAGTTGGCGTGAAGACTTAGGAAAGAAGACAGTCATCCCCAGGAAAGGAATGACTTGTTACTGTAGAGATGCCAGTATAAAATAATTTTGTGGGTCAGTTACAGATTAGATGTGTTAAAGGGGAACAGAATAACAGAAATATTCCAATTCAATGCAGTTATCCCATTTCACTCTTACAGACATACCTTGGAGATATTGTGGGTTCGGTTTCAAACCAGGGCACTAAAGTAAGTATCTCAATAAAGTGAGTCAAATGAATTTTTATTTCCCAGGGCACATAAAAGTTATGTCTACACTGTACTGTAGTCTACTAAGTGTGCAATTGCATTATGTCTAAAAAATGCACATACCTTATTTAAAAAATACTTTATTGCTAAAAAATGCTAACTGTCCTCTGAGCTTTCAACAAGTCATCGTCTTTTTTGCTGGTGAAGGGTGTTGCCTTGATGTTTTTGGCTGCTGACCAGGGTGGTGGTTGCTGATGGTCAGGGTGTCTGGGGCAATTTCTTAAAATAAGACAACAATGAAGTCCGCCACACCAATTGACTCTTCTTTCATGAATGATTTCTCTGTAGCCTGCGATGATATTGTATAGCACTTTACCCACAGCAGAACTTTCAAAATTGGAGTCAGTCCTCTCAGACTCTGCCTCTCCTTTATCAACCAAGTGGATGGAATATGCTAAATCCTTTGCTGTCATTTTAACAACCTTCACAGCATCCTCACTGGGAGCAGTTTCTGTATCAAGACACCATGTTCTTTGTTCATCCGTAACAAGCAACTCCTCATCCATTAACATTTTATCATGAGATTGCGGCAACTCAACTATAATAATAATGAAAAATACTTGAAGTGTTGTGAGAATTACCAAAATGTGACGCAGAGACACCAAGTGAGCAAATGCTGTTGGAAAAATGGCGCTGATAGGCTTGCTTGATGCATGGTTGCCACAGATTTTCAATTTGTAAAAAATGATATTATCTTTGAAGCACAGTACAACGAGGTATGGCTGTAGTTACTTTTAAGATCAGAATGATCTCACCACTGATTTTCCCATTTTAATGAACAGTGCTACCTCTCTTCTAGTTGCTTATGTTCAAAAGTGTAATCATCAAAGGTCTTCCTTCTCTTAATCGGTGTTCATTCTCCCTGCAAATAGCCAGATATCCAAACACCCACGTGCTAAGTCAAGCACTGTGACGAATACGACACAATCTATGTCCTCTAGCGGGTGTAGAGTGTCTTCAGAGCCTTGGCTACGTGGGACTTAATTTTTTCCGTGTCTTCGCTTTTCTTTTCCACTGCAACTACCCTCCTTCAGACTTCCGTCACTTTATGCCTGGACTATAGTACTAGTTTCCAAGTGTCTAATCATCTTGCATTCCACCACTTTGGTCATGCTTCAAATTCTGTAGTCTGTCAGGTAACGCCTCCCACAGAAGGCACAGCCTGCCCTTCCCCCCGTTTTTTCTTAAACTACGAAGTGGTTTGTCTGGAATGCCCTTCTTCTGTTTCTCGGGGAGTCCAGTTTCAGTCATCGATCAGACCTCTGCTGAATCCCCATTACGACATCCTGAGTCCCGAGGATGGAAGCGATTTCTCCCTCTTCTGACCCACTCGTCTATTTACTGTTCACACTACGCTCGTGGTACTCATTATTCACGTCTCTGTAAGGTTGGTTATCTGTTCCTGTTTGTACTTGATTATTAACTTCTATTTAGAGTGTGTCTTTCTATCCCCTAGAGTTCATAACCCTGTGCTTTCGGGAAGCAGAAGTCACTCGGTAATTATCTATGGATTGATTGCCTCAAATAAAGATGAATTAACTCATTTGTTTACTCATTCACATGAAGCCAGGCACAGGAATATAATTATCTAAGGCCAATTCTACAGCATTGTAAGCTTCTGTCATAGCCTTCTTATACAATCCAATTAATTCTTGCTGATAAAATTACTTGGTTATTACCTCTATTGTTTTTTCAAAGAGTCAGAGCAAACTTTAGGGGCACCCACATAGAGTAAGACCTTGTTTTCAAATACTTGGCTCTAATTTCAAGTCTATATGTGTATGTATTTATATATGTTGCTGTATGTATCTGTATCCCTGTGTACGTATACACATAAGTATAGGTCACATATATCACATATGTGTATGTGACACACACAGACACTGCTTCAACTGTGTTATAAAAACAACAGGTACATTGAAATGAATTCTGTGCTTTCACACATTGGAGATGGCAGTACCATAATTTGTGCTGCCAGCTCAACTCATTGTTGTGCA
>NC_048222.1:110907680-110978135 GCF_002007445.2 Ailuropoda melanoleuca | reverse complement strand
GCCTTGATGTTTTTGGCTGCTGACCAGGGTGGTGGTTGCTGATGGTCAGGGTGTCTGGGGCAATTTCTTAAAATAAGACAACAATGAAGTCCGCCACACCAATTGACTCTTCTTTCATGAATGATTTCTCTGTAGCCTGCGATGATATTGTATAGCACTTTACCCACAGCAGAACTTTCAAAATTGGAGTCAGTCCTCTCAGACTCTGCCTCTCCTTTATCAACCAAGTGGATGGAATATGCTAAATCCTTTGCTGTCATTTTAACAACCTTCACAGCATCCTCACTGGGAGCAGTTTCTGTATCAAGACACCATGTTCTTTGTTCATCCGTAACAAGCAACTCCTCATCCATTAACATTTTATCATGAGATTGCGGCAACTCAACTATAATAATAATGAAAAATACTTGAAGTGTTGTGAGAATTACCAAAATGTGACGCAGAGACACCAAGTGAGCAAATGCTGTTGGAAAAATGGCGCTGATAGGCTTGCTTGATGCATGGTTGCCACAGATTTTCAATTTGTAAAAAATGATATTATCTTTGAAGCACAGTACAACGAGGTATGGCTGTAGTTACTTTTAAGATCAGAATGATCTCACCACTGATTTTCCCATTTTAATGAACAGTGCTACCTCTCTTCTAGTTGCTTATGTTCAAAAGTGTAATCATCAAAGGTCTTCCTTCTCTTAATCGGTGTTCATTCTCCCTGCAAATAGCCAGATATCCAAACACCCACGTGCTAAGTCAAGCACTGTGACGAATACGACACAATCTATGTCCTCTANCTGTCCTCTAGCAGGTGTAGAGTGTCTTCAGAGCCTTGGCTACTTGGGACTTAATTTTTTCCATGTCTTCGCTTTTCTTTTCCGCTGCAACTACCCTCCTTCAGACTTTCGTCACTTTATGCCTGGACTATAGTACTAGTTTCCAAGTGTCTAATCATCTTGCATTCTACCACTTTGGTCATGCTTCAAATTCTGTAGTCTGTCAGGTAACGCCTCCCACAGAAGGCACAGCCTGCCCTTCCCCCCGTTTTTTCTTAAACTACGAAGTGGTTTGTCTGGAATGCCCTTCTTCTGTTTCTCGGGGAGTCCAGTTTCAGTCATCGATCAGACCTCTGCTGAATCCCCATTACGACATCCTGAGTCCCGAGGATGGAAGCGATTTCTCCCTCTTCTGACCCACTCGTCTATTTACTGTTCACACTACGCTCGTGGTACTCATTATTCACGTCTCTGTAAGGTTGGTTATCTGTTCCTGTTTGTACTTGATTATTAACTTCTATTTAGAGTGTGTCTTTCTATCCCCTAGAGTTCATAACCCTGTGCTTTCGGGAAGCAGAAGTCACTCGGTAATTATCTATGGATTGATTGCCTCAAATAAAGATGAATTAACTCATTTGTTTACTCATTCACATGAAGCCAGGCACAGGAATATAATTATCTAAGGCCAATTCTACAGCATTGTAAGCTTCTGTCATAGCCTTCTTATACAATCCAATTAATTCTTGCTGATAAAATTACTTGGTTATTACCTCTATTGTTTTTTCAAAGAGTCAGAGCAAACTTTAGGGGCACCCACATAGAGTAAGACCTTGTTTTCAAATACTTGGCTCTAATTTCAAGTCTATATGTGTATGTATTTATATATGTTGCTGTATGTATCTGTATCCCTGTGTACGTATACACATAAGTATAGGTCACATATATCACATATGTGTATGTGACACACACAGACACTGCTTCAACTGTGTTATAAAAACAACAGGTACATTGAAATGAATTCTGTGCCTTCACACATTGGAGATGGCAGTACCATAATTTGTGCTGCCAGCTCAACTCATTGTTGTGCAGTTATTGGAAAAATGCTTTTCCTGCTATTTTTATTTAATTTTATTTAATTTAATTATTTTTTAATTTTATTTAATTAATAATAAAATTAATTTTATTTTATTTTATTATTTTATTTAATTGAAGTTTTTCTGAAATTACAAAAGGAGCTATTAAGAAATTGTAACCATTTGCAACCATGTATCCATTTGAATCAGATTTCCTATATACTGTGCAATCAAAGCAGAATAAAGAAACAATCTGGATCTTAAGCTGATGAAACATGCTAAACTTTACATGGTAGGTGAAGCTGTTGCCTACAGAAAAATTTGGTGCTTCTGGTTATAACAGCAGAGTCCAAATGTGAGGTGCTGGGAAGAGGAGTGGTCTTGTTTGGGGAAGATCTGGACTGTGCTTATTAGTTATGTTCCCTTAGGCAAGTCCCCCTCTGGGTCTCTGTTTCCCTGGCTGCAACATGTAGTTAATAGTAGCTGCCTCCCCGCAATGAGGTCTGGATACAGTAATGTACATGAAAGCTCTCTGTAATATGTGAAATCCCCTGTAAGGTAAAGGTAAATGACAACCTGAGCTGGAGCCTTGTTTCCTGTAGCCCTTCCCAGAAGTGCTGCTCCATGCCCTTCTCATGTTCCCTGTCCTATGCTGTCCTCTGGGACTGTCCTCTGTCCTCTGGGACTGTCCTCTGGCTGTTGGGAATTTCTCTGTTTTTCTTGGTGCTCTTGACTTCCCTCAACAAACTGACTTGTCCCTACAGCCTTCTCCCCATCCCCAGCTCCTCCCCTGCAGATAACATCTGTGGTGGGTTTTTGATTAACCATGAGATGGGTTATATTCCTCAAATGAGTTGTGTGGTAAAACGCTGTGAAATTAGGTGTTGCCCCTCCATATGCCTTTTCTTACTGCTTCATAGACAACAACAGATCTAGTTTATACATTAGTGTTTGAATGTTGAATATAAGGGGGATTTATTTGTTTCTAGGTCGCCAATGTCCGGGCCTGAAATTTTCCCTAGCTCCAGAAAGTCCATCGGCAATAGTCTATCCTTTCTAGTTTTTAAACTCGGAAACACTTTTTTAAAGCAATTCAAAATTTCAGAGTTCTCATTCGAGCTAAAGGAGTTCAGTTCATCCAAAGGTAATAATAGCAGATAATAATAAAGAAGGTAATGTGCTCTTTGCTTCAGTTTCCGTGCTTGAAAAAATAGAAATGAGGTAAAATTTTCATGTATGTTGAGAGACTTGTACTTCTCGCTTAAAAAGAAAAAAAGGAAGTTTTCCAGAATCTGAAGCTAGTAAGGTAAATTATATGTTGAGTGTTTGCTGAAGAAGAAATTGTATGATACTTGTCTTCCCAGTGTCCTATGGCAAAATAATTTAAATCCTTGGGAACATGCAGAAAGCATGTTTGATCTTTCTGCAAGAGGACATGGGACCATCAAGTAAAATTAAGACATTTGTAATTGGGAGTAGATCTTTTATGTGGTATTTGATTATGTGTTACATTTGTTATATGATTTGCAACAAGCATTATTTTATGTGATGTACGTTTAATGAAAAAAAACGGAATAGTTTCACTAGGATTATACCAGTTAATTTTGGCAGTCGTCATAAATAAAATGTACTATAGAAAAAAAATCTACCTTTCACTATCGTATGCCATTTTGCTTGCAATAGTTAAACTTCATTTGGCTACTGGTGGAAAGGAATTTTATCGGTTTCATCCTTAAAGCATTTTTTCCCCTTGGCTTAACTACCCTACATTTTGGGGGTGCATGGGTGGCTCAGTCGGTTAAGCATCCGACTTTTAATTTTGGCTCAGGTCATGATCTCAGGGGTGTGAGATCGAGCCCTACGTTGGGCTCCATGCTATGTGGGGAGCTTGCTTAAGATTCTCTCTCTCCCTCTTCTTCCTCTGCCCTTCTCCCACCCTCCTCTCACTCTCTCTCTCTAAAAAAATAATAATAATAAAAAATACTCTATATTTTGCCAAAAACATGCAATTTTCTTCTTCTTCCCAACCATGTTTGACTTTCTGGTATTATTCACCTTGAAAATGCTGCAAAGATATTATCATCTCTGTATTTTACAACCCGGGAGGTCCCCTGTTTCTTGTTCTCTTTTAAAACATTTTGCAACACAGGTAATGATTTAATAACTTATTTGCAGGTCTGGTTTAATCTTGTTTTTCTCTGTAGAACTGTAAGCTTTCTGAGAGCAGGGACCTGCTGCCCTCTGTGCATATGGCCCTCCTGGTGTCTAGTACCGTGTCTGGCACATGGTGAGTGTGAGACTGAAATGGATTCACTGACTGAAAATGGTGGATAGCGCTCTGGCTCGAACACTTCACTAACTAGTGAATAAATCCCACTTTTTAAAGATATGACAAGTGTGCTTAAATGGGCTTATTCACCATGAGATGAAAAATGATTGAGAATATAGAATATCATCTTCAGTTATTACTCGATGAAGATATTAAGCATAGAGCAAATCAGAACAGCGCTTAATATTTTAGGAACTCTGTGGACTTCATGGTCCAAGCCCCTAGAAATCCACTTAGGTAATTAAAGTGCAGTAATTAGTAGAATCTGAATCTCAAAATTCTCAAGTTCAAAGAAAGAGGTAATTTATGGAAGGAAAGAAAACTTAGCTGATGGATTCAGTCTGATCAACATATATTTTCTTTTCTTTTCTTCAGCTTTATTGATATATAACTGACAAAACTGTAATGTATTTAGGGTATTAAGTGAGGATCTCATTTATGTGTACAATTTGAAAGGTTTCCCACCACTAAGTTAATGAACGTATCCATCACTTCACATATTTATCTTATAATTATTATTATTAGTGGGGATATTTAAGTTCTAGTCTCTTCACAAATTTCAATTATACAGTACAGAATTATTAACCACAATCACCATATTACACGTTAGGTTCTCAGATCTTACTCATCTTATAACTGAAAATTTGTACCCTTTTACCAGCCTCTCCCTATGTCACCTCCATCTCCCAAACCCCTGGCAACCACCATTCTCTATTTCTATGAGTTCAACCTTCTTCTTTCTTTCTTTTTTTTATTCTGTATATAAGTGATACCATGCAGTATTTATTTGTCTTTTTGTGTTTGGCTTATTTCACTTAGCGTAATGTCCTCTAGGTCCTTTCATGTCATTGCAAATGGGAGGGTTTCCTTTTTTTTTTTTTAAAGCTTAATACTATTCCATTGTGTATATATACATATATACCACACTTTCTTCATCTATTCTTTCAGCAATAGACAGGTTGTTTCCATATCTTGGCTGGAATGAACAGAGGAGTGCAGCTGTCTCTTGGAGATAATAATTTCATTTGGATATATACCCAGAATTAGGATTGCTGGAACAAAGTATGTTTCTCAATAACAGTATGAACAATGTCTTTTTTTTTTTAATCCTTTGCAGTAGAATCTCAGAACTAAAATTGAGTTGAGTATAAGGTGATTCTGCTTTGGAGTTCATCCCAAAGATTAAAGGTATTCTAAGGTAGGAGGAATAATTATGGAAAGAGTTTGTGTGGTATCTTGGTAGTTTGTAGAGTTAATGGGTCGTTTATTTATTTGATTTTTATTTTTTAAAATACTTTATTTGACAGAGAGAGAGAGAGAGAGAGAGAGCACAAGCAGGAGGAGAGGGAGAAGCAGGCTCCCTGCTCAGCGGGGAGACTTAAGTGGATCCGAGGACCCTGGGATCATGACCTGAGCCAAAGACAGACACTTAACCGACCGAGCCACCCAGGCACCCCGTTAATGAGTCATTTAAAGTGAATTTTTTATAGGGAGAGAAGGTAAGTGCTATATTTTAGGAGCAGATGTATTATTTTTTATTTTGCTTGATTTCCTTTTGAAGCAGGATTTCAGCGAATTGATTCTTATAGAGTAGGGAATCTTTCCTCTCTCCTCATGTAAGTGGGAGAGGATCTTCTTGTAGACCGCACAGGATTTCATTTTTCAAGTACGGCAGGGCTTGAGGGTAGTTTTAGCATCTCTTGCCTCTTTGGCATACTTCCAGGACCATTCTATCTTGAAGTTTTCTCGTTAGAGATCCTGGTTGTTTCCTCACCTTGCCCAATCATACCTAAGTCAAAACTTTTCCTTCCTCTCTGAATACCTCTTATTTACTTTTTATTATGGAAAATTTCAAACATGTAGAAAAGTAGGGAGTATATTACAACGAATGCCCACGCCTTAGTGTAATGAACACCAACGTCCAAGTGTTGGACATAACAAGTATTAATGTTCTGCCATTTTGCTTCATCATCCTTTTTTGCTGAAATATTCCAAAGAGAACCACATACATCACCACACTCTACCTCTGAATATCACAGCCTTTATCTCCAAAAACAAGGACTCCTTCTTACCCAATCCTTCACTACATCAAATACCACCCCCCAACACCATAATACGTACCATTTAACATGCAGTCCCAATTTGTATCTTTCTAATGTCTCTAAAATGTCTTTTATGACTGTTTTCTTCAGAATCCAATCAAGAACTACTGGTTGCATTTTGATCTATGTATCCTAAGTCTCTTATAAACGTTGGTTCTAGGACTTGAATATCTTAGTTGGGAAAGGAATAACTGAGAGGGCTCAATTTGTAGACTTGGCAAGTCTCCCAAGTCTAAGTCAGACCCTGATGGGCAAGAGATGGAACTCTGGGACTTGGAACAGAAACATTAGAGTGGATTCACTGGAGAACAGTAGTCCCCAGGCAGGCGTGCAAAATCCATGCCTAGAAATGGATATTGAAGGGGGTTAGACTGGGGTATGGAGGCAGAATATAAGACTGAGTAAGAGTTTATTGATATGCATCATTCACCAGTGATTTAGGGTAAAATGTTCTGGAACCATTGGCTCCTGGAACCATTCTTATACTGCTAGGATGGCTCTGAAGTTTGGAAGGAACAAGAACATACATTAAATGAGGAGGAGATGCCACAGTAGTCTTGGTAGAGTGTTGAGAAAGGGCTCAAAAGGTGCAGAGAAATAAGGACATTTGAATGGATTCTCTATTACATTCTATAAGATCCCATCTGAGACTCTCCAGACAATGTTCTTTGAGGGGGGGGGGTCCAGAGGACACTCCCTTCACTAAGGTATTAAGAAATCTGCTGGTATCATTTAGAAACTCAATAACGGTTGTCCTTGTATAATGACATTAGTAGGGTATTTTACTATGAAGTGTGACTTGCTAGTGTGATGGCAATGATAGGAGTTGAGGCTGGATAATCAGAGGCAAAATGTAGATAAGTGATGGGCAACAAGGTCAGACTGGCAAGCAGGGGCTCTGGTCTGTAGAGACACATGATGATGACTAACAGACTACTATATTAGTAAGGACATCTAAAGAGGGATAATACAATCAAAAGATATCAGAACGGATGAATATAAGTCAGATGAAAACCCCAGTGCATTTTCATAAATGAGCTTGTTCTTAGACACAAAGTTCATAGAATGCACGGCTGTGTTCTCTTGAAGAAGCTCTCTGCTCACTCTGCTATCGCACCACAAATGTGCACAATCGTAATTCCCCCCAGTCTTTCCCCAAATGGATCAATGGCCACTTACCCAGTAACTGGGCACTAACTGTCCACTAGGTGTTTTGAGGGCTGCTAGATACAGAGTTTGGTCTGACACTGATAGCAAGGGACCCAAGCTGCCTATCATGACCCCCTTGTTAGAGTAGAGGCATGTGGAGTTCAGGTGATAAATTCATTCCTGGCATGGGATGGACATTATAGCAGCTGGAATAATTCTCATTTTGATTCATTGACTTATGAAATAAAAACTGTATTATAGGGAAAGGCTCAGTGGAACCTCCTGACCCCTTCCCTGACAGCTCTGAAACTGCCACGTTAAGAAAATACACCACCAAATGATTAAGGATGAGTGGTCCCACTTACCATCATTCACTGTAAGCCCTTAGGGGATTTTTTGCTTCTGGTTCCAATAGCTTTAGGTTCTGTGGGTAGAGAGGTCTGCTTCCTAGAGAGGAGACTCGGTAAGAATCCTATTAAAGCTAAAACTCTAGAGGTTGCCTGGTCATTTGGTTGCTGTGCAATCACCAGGCAATTGATTCAGTTTATCATGAGGAGGTATGATTGCTGTTACACAATGGGGGTAGAGAGAAGTGTGTTTGGAATTTGTGGGATCCATGAGGCATCTTTTGGTACTCTTATCCCTAAATTTAACTGTGAACGGATGATTATTAACCACGGCCTGAGAAGATCATGGTCACCAGCAGCCCACCAGGAATGAAAGCCAGGATGAAGAGCACCCCATCAGGTAAGCAACGTAGACAGCAGAAGAGCTGAGTGAGGGTGAGGAAATATGAAGTGGGTGGTATGATTGGTTTCAGCCTCCATACCTGTTGTAGCAGTGGAGACTGTAGTTTGTGCCAGTGATCCTTCTCTTGTAATTTTCCTCTCTAGATATTGTGACCAAGCACCATTCTAAAGCACACAACAAAATGGGCTAAAATAGGGGTGCATCTGAGCAGTTCATGTAGTGGACCATAGTAGGTAGAGTTGATACTCTGCTCCAATCAGATGTCCTTGATTGCCATTGTACCATTTCTGTGAATAGCTTTGGTGCACTTTTCCCCCCCTTGGAAGATTGACCTTGAGCTATGTAGTCCATTTATCTCCACATTTTTCAGAGACCCAGAAATGCCTCAGAAACGTGCCCCCCTAACCTTCTACTGGCAGTTCTTCATGAATGACTGATGAGCACAAAAGTATGAAATCTCAGCTTTCTTGCTTGAGAGCTCCAAGGCATAAGTCACACTCTTGGCACTGTTGACATTTTGGATGTGATAGTTCCTTGCTGTGAGGGCCTCCCTATGCATTGTAGGATGGTTAGCCACATCCCTGCCTTCTACCCGCTAGCTGCTGGTAGCAACCCCGAATGGTGAGCAACAAAAAATATCTCCCGACATTGCAAGTTGTCCCCTGGGGTCAAAAATCACCCCCTGTTGAGAACCACTACTTTAGAGCTTTCTTGTCAGATGGACTGCAACTACCTTCTGTAGGGCCTGCCTGAGATTGCACTCTGGGTGGGCTTTCTCCCATCCCTTGCTTCCAGCTCCCGTAGAGCTTTCTCTGGAAACATGTCCTTCATTGAGTCACTTGTACAAAGATCCTCATCTTAGGGACCATTTCCAAAGTGCTCAACTTAAGACAGCATCCATATTTAAACAGTCCGGGTGGTTTAAAGTACTAAATGTAAATGGCAAAAGCATAAAGCTTTTTGAAAAGTTATAAAAATATATTTCCATGACCTTGCTGTTGGTCTAGGTCAGGTTTTCTCAGAGAAGATACAAAAATCTTTACCCACAAAGGAAATGACTGATCAATTCTAATGAAGTAATATTAAGAACTTCAGTACATATAAGAAATCTCTATAAAAAGAAGAGACAGCTATAGAATGTTGAAGATACATACAACACATATGGCCAACAAGAACTAGTATCCATATATAAGGAATGCTCATAAGTTGACAATAAAGACAGACATCACTATAGAAAAGTGGGCAAAGGACTTGAGTAGGCCTCTTATGAGAACCTAACTCCAAATAAGTAATAATCATATAAAAAGACATTCAGTCTCACTAGTAATAGGGAAATTGAGAAGTCCACATGTATTTTGATATATTAAGCATCTACCAGATTAACAAGTAAAAAGTCTGACAACAATAAATATTGATGAAGGTGTGGAGCAATAGGAATTTTTAGACATTGCAGGTGGGAGCATAAATTGGTCAAACCATTTGGGAAAATCATTTGGCATAATCTGCTAAAATTCATATATTCTGCAACCCTTCAATTCCTTTCCTAGTTATGTGTTCTAGATGAATTTGTGCACAAATGAACCAGGATACTTATACAAATATGTGCATTCCTGGACTGTGATAACACCCCAAATTGGAAATGACCCAATGCACAGCGACAGTCAAATGAATAAATTGTGGTACATACAATATAATATTATACGTCATTGAAAATTAAAGAACTATAGCTATTTGCAAAAATATGGTTGCATATTACAAATATAAGGAAAGAACAAAGGAACACCAATTACAAAAGAATGCATTCAAAATGACCCCCTTTCAATGTAGTTTAAAAATAGACAAAACCAAAGTATATTGTTTAGGGAAAATACATAGGTAGCAAAACTACAGAAAAGCCAGAAATGATTTTCACAAAAGTAAAAGTGATTATCTCCTGAAGAAAGAAAGGGGGTATTGGATCAAAGGGCTTCTAGGATACAGGAAACTTTTTTTTTTTTTGGCATAGTGGTTCATTTCATAATTACTTTAAAAATCTTAATCTTTATGGACATTTTTTTTTCTCACATAAAAGAGTTCAAAGAAAATCTAATACTCTTCGCTTTGATCACTGTTTTAATTTGTTCAGGCTGCTCTGACAAATTACCACAGACTGGGTGGCTTATAAATAACAGACATGCGTTTCTCACAGGTCTGGAGGCTGCAAGTGGGAGATCCAAGAACCAGTGTATTCCGTGTCTAGTGAGAGCCTACTTTCTGGTTCACGAATGTCGCCTTCTCCCTGGTCCTCACATGGTGAAAGGGGTGAGCTAACTCTCTGGGGTCTCTTTCCTGAGGGCACTAATCTTACTCATAAGGGCTCTGTTGTCATGATCTAATCACCTCCCAAAGGCCCCATTTCCTAATACCATCACCTCAGGGGGCAAGGACTTCAACAGAGGAATTCTAGGGGACACACTCAGACCAGAGCAACCATAGTCTTTCATATACCCCATTATCACAGCCCCTTCTCCAATGTTGGATTTCAATGCCACCTTAGTCCTTTGATTCCTTTATTATTATTATTTTTTAAAGCCTCCAACCCTTGCCTGATTAGTCCTTTCCTATATGGAGACACCCTGGCAGTTCACACTTGTCATTCATGTTGCATTAGCACTTTTAGCTTCCTTAGTCCCTTGCCTTCTCACTACATTCACTCAGGAAACTGCCAACATTGCAGTTTTAATCATCTACCTTCTCACAGGCTCTGGACTCTGGGGTGATGCAGGGATAATCAAACATTAAAGAGATTTACAACTTGACTCACTTATGTTATTTAGTCTTGGTTAGACGGTCAATCTGCTTGGAAATCATTTTTATGGTCCCAGTTTGTTTTACTCCATTCTCTCAAGTGACTGTGCTATAATTTTATCACTTACCTAAAATTTCCTCTCATGTTTTTGCTGAGATCTGTATTCTTTTTATAAATGTTCCACTGGATATCACCGCCTGAAAATCATATAGCCACATCAAACTCAGTATGGCCACACTGAAGTCATCATATGCCTTCTTCTCCTTGGAAGAAGGAATATGGGCTCTCCTCAGTATGTTCCTTCTAAGACACACCACCCAGGAATCTAAGTCAGACACTCAGGACTCAGTGTAGAAGTCCTCTTTCTTAATACTTATCACCAATTCTTTACCATGTCTCATACTCCACAAACTCACTATAATTCATATTTCTCCTCTCTCTTTAGCCTCTTGGGCACCCTTCTGGTGCAGTCCACCATGATTTCTCAAGTAGACAGTGAAGAATTGTCTCTGTAGCCTTTCTGTCTCCAGGCTCACTGCGTAGTGTAGCCACTGCATGCCGACTACTTACACGATTATGCACGAAATATCCTTAAAGAGTGCCCCAGACTTACAGGGAAAAAGATCTCCAACTCTGTAGCCTGTGTCTGCAGTTTTTATAAGCTGAACATAGCTTCCGGACTGATTCTTCTACTGTCCTGTCTCCCACTTATTCTTTGCTCCAGCCAAACTGACCTTTTTGCTATTATCTGATTATGCGTCCATGCCTTTGCCCGTTCTTTCCTAGTGAGCTGTGCTATCCTCCGAACCCTAGCGAAAGGGGATTCACTTGTGGATTCTTCTCCCTTCTCTGTGTCTGATCTAGGAGCTTCCTTTGCCACCTTATCACTTCACTTTGCACACAACTCTCCCGCAGCATTGATCACACCGTGCAGTCTGTCTACGTGCCCACCTCATGCCCTGCCCTGGGAGTAGGTCTTTTAGACTTTGTATTTCTGGAAGTAACACAAGACCTGGTAACCTTAACACAATGACTTCATGCATAGTGCTGTCTCTTTAAATTTGGGGATGACTGGGGATGTGGAATAGGAGAGGTCTTGGGTTTGGGTGAATACATAGCAAAACAATCACAACAGTTTTATAAAGATGTCGTAAGAAGTTTTAAAGCCCTATAAAATAAAGACAAGTCTTCTCATCTGCTTTTTTATGCCTGTAATCAAAGGGGATGGAGGCTATAGAGCATTCGTGGTACAATAGTGGATCAGAGGTCTAGATGCCAAGAGATAGCTACAAATCTACAATAACTTTCCTTTATTCCTGCTCAGTGTGTGGAAGAGATTGCTAGCTGGTTGCCAAGTTTGTCTTCTTTGAATGACCATTTTTCCAGACTCCCTTGGAGATAGGTACGGCCACAAGGCTCAGCTCTGCCAATGGACTGTGAGTGGAAATGACATGGGCTGTATCCTGGCTTCCATGGCCTTTTCCATTTGCAGGCGGCAAGAATGGAAAGGATTCCCGTGGGGACCTTGAAAACCAGATGTTAAAGAAGAGAACACAGGATGGAAAGGACACTGTTCCTTTGCCACTGCAAAGAGGAAATGTGCTTAACCGGGCATTCCCGGAGATCAGACTGTCATGTAAACAAGAAATAAAGTTTTGTTGTGAGAAGTGTTGAATGGTGAGATCTGTTTGTTACAGTAGTAAGCATAACCCTAACATATACAGAAAAAGATCTCCTTTCTCAGCTATTTGTTCATGCATTCCTTTCCTTTGCATTATTTAAAAAGTCCAAATAGGTTTGGACCATGTTTTTCTCCTACAACCATCTTGACAAGAAAAACATTTAAAAAGAGTTTTATCCATAGTCAAACTCTGTGGATACGGTATCTCAGTTTACTGCTTTGCCTTCCACTCTAGCTTGCTTTGTCTGAATGGGTCAGGTGGCTCACCTCCCCAAGCATCCTCCTGATCTGAGGAAGGGGAGAGACAGAGTCCAGAGCAAGCAGCTTTGTAGTGAAAGAGATGTGACTCAGAATTACACACAGCACTTCCTCTCACAGCTCATTGATTTGAAAGAGAAGTGGAAAATGTAGGCCCTAGACGGTAGGCCTGTTACCAGCTTCTATTACTAAAAGAAAGAAGAGAAAACTGGTATGGGGGAGCACAAAGCTGTTCTGATGACCCAAGTATCCATACACCCTTACCTTCACTCTTACACCACCTTCATTCTCTCCTCAAGACAGACAAATCAGATTAGAGTCCAGAACACTAAGTGGTACACGGTCCTTTCCATCAGTTTCAAATGTGGTTCTTTGCGCTCTAGAAATCTAAAGGGTAATACATAAATAATGTGTATCCACCTCTCACCCATAATGATCATCTCTTACTGTGTAACAAATTACTCTAAACCTTAGCAGGTTTAAACAATGAACATCTATATCTCACAGTTTTTTGTGGTTCAGGTGGGAAAGGTCCTGGGGAGGGAGTCTTCCCACTGCTGCTCCCACCAGTTCTCCACTAACAGCTCTCACAGACAGGCCCGGCCCCCCGCGCCTTGCTAGGGACACACGGCATTGTATGCACGACAATTCATATCTTCATCACTTACCACCACTCTGGTGGCAAGGTGGAGGGAAGACTTTTGTTCTCTGGTTTTGTAATTTCCTACTCGTATTTGGGTAACTTTGTGGGGGGGTGGACAGGGTAATGCGGCAGTGGGGAAAGTCCTTGCTGTGACTTTTTTGATATTCATTAGAAACAATATATTCTTTCTGAGATATTTACAACATTATTAAAAAGTGGAAAAGGTTAAAAAAATTCAGGAGTGTCTTTGATGGAAAGTTCTGGATCAGGGTTTCTCATAAGTTGCTGTCAAGACATTGGCCAGGGGGTGCCTGGGTGGCTCAGTCAGTGAAGCGTCTGCCTTCAGCTCAGGTCATGATCTCAGGGTCCTGGGATTGAGTCCCGCATCGGGCTCCCTGCTCGGCGGGAGGTCTGCTCCCTCTCCCGCTCCCCCTGCTTGTGTTCCCTCTCTCGCTGTCTCTCTCTGTCAAATAAAGAAATAAAATCTTAAAAAAAAAAAGACATTGGCCAGGGCTGCAGTCATCTCAAGGCTGGGCCGGGGCTGAGGGTGTACTTCCAAGATGGTGCACTCATTTGACTTTGAGTTTTTGGTGGATGGGCTCCACGAGTTTGCTTGAGTATCTTCATGACATGGCAGCTGTTTTCTTTTCTTTTTTCAATTTTTTATTTAAATTCCAGTTAGTTAACATACAGTGTACTATTAGTTTCAGGTGTTAAACTTAGTGATTCATACTTACAACACCAGTGTTCATCACAAATGCCTTTCTTAATCCCTATCACCCATTCGACCCATACCCCAGCCCACCTCCCCTCCAGTAACCTTCAGTTTTTTCTCTATAATTAAGAGGCTGTTTCCTTGTTTGCCTCTCTTTTTTCCCCATAGGTTCATCTGTCTTATTTCTTAAATTCCACATATGTGTGGGATCATATGGTATTTGTCTTTCTCTGACTGACTTATTTCACTTAGCATAATACTCTCTAGCTCCAACCATGTTGTCATAAATGGCAAGATTTCAGTCTTTTTTTATTATGGCTGAGTAACATTCCACTGTGTCTATATATATAATATATATATACACACCAGTCCTTTATCCATCAGTCGATGGACATTTGGGCTCTTTCCATAATTCAGCTATTGTTGATAATGCTATTCTAAACATCAGGGTGCATGTATCCTTCAAGTCAGTATTTGTGTATCCTTTGGGTAAATACCTAGTAGTGCAATTGCTGGATGCAGGCTAGTTCTATTGGTAGCTGTTTAGCTCTACAGTGAGGGATCAAACAGAGAGCAAGGAGGAGGCCAAAACGCCTTCTGTGACCTAGTCTTGAATGCCACACACCACTGTCAAATCCACTATGTTATACTCTTTACAGGCAAATTACTAAGCCCAGCCCATACTCAAGGGCTGGGGAATTGGGCTCCACCTTTTGAAGAGAAGATTGCCATAAAATCTATGATCGTATTTTAAAACTACCACGGCCTGCTTTCTAACTCTATGTATGTGTGTGTGTGTGATTATATGTTTTACATATGTATTTTTTATTGTAGTAAAATATACATAACATAAAATTTACCATTTTAACCTCTTTTGAATGTACAAATCGGTGGCATTAAATACATTCATGTTTTTGTGTGGCCATATATTTTTTACATTCCTCCTACATTCAAAATATACTCATCTCTTCCCATATCCCGCCTCCCTCAAATCTCAACTCCTATCTATCAGCTCTAGGATTTGACTTCATCCTCTTGAAAAGACTATAAGTTAGCCTACTGCTGTTTCATGGATGCTGGGTGATAAGAAAACATTTCATTAATCACAGAACAGCACATAGCAGGAACATCACATTTGGATTGGCTTCCTTGTTCTCTATATCCCACAGAGGTGATGCAGAGGGGTCCAGGTGGGCGTGTTAGGGTGCCAGAAGGTGAATGCACTGGATTTCTGTCACTGTTGAGAAACCCTGAGCTTACAAATCTCCCTCTTTTACAGCAAGCCAGGTTTTGTCTGTCATCAAATGGCATGGCATTCTTTCTGTGTCTCAGTCTTCATATAATGTTTCCTATTCATAGGCAAATTTCCTATTTCCAAAGGAAAACAGTCATATTGGATTAGGGCCTTAATGACCTCCACTTGACGTGTTTACATCTGCCAAGACTATTTCCCAATAAGGTGGTGTTTATAGGTACTCAGGGTCAGAACGTCAATATATCTTTTTTGGGGGAAGAGTTCAAGCCAGCACACCCCTATCGTTCCTTTTCACAATATTCATCACCCTGTATGGTAATTATTTCACGTTCACCTTCCCAGATAGACCATTCTTCGCTTTTTTCATTGGATTCCCATTGTTTGAGACAATAGAGCACTTGTTAAATGAATGACTGTGAGCTGAGAAGCAAAGAGGTGGGCTGAAGACTGGAGAAGCAGGTCATCCAAGAAATTGAGGCTGGGAAGTTCTAAGCTAAAACAAACAGCAGGATCCAATCATAAGCTGAGGTTAGACACAGAGTGGGCAGAGACGTGGGGGAGATGTGGGGGAGAGGAAGGTCAACTCAAGAACAAATTTTATAAAAGCACAATTCCAATTTGCTGCCTCTGTTTTGCATGAGGTCTGCCAGCCTCTTGGGCAGGAGACAGAGCCCTAAATTTTTGAATTTTTTTTCTCCAGAGTTGCTAAAATGGTTTTCCTCACACTTCTCTTAGTCTAAGGGGTGTGATTATGACCACACAATCTGGGTTCCTCGACACAAATTTTATGATTCAAAGGAAAGAAAACAGAACACAGAGAACATACAAACATTTCTGGGTGTATCATTATGTTTCTGTAGCTTTGTTTATTACCTTTTCCTGGAAAGAGGTGTTTGTGTGTATAATTCAGCGGCTGACTGTTCATATCCTTGTCTCCCCACTTCCCAGCTCACCTATAATTTAGCTTTTGATTCACTACCACTGGAAATAAATCAAAGTTTCATAGTACATGATATGAAAATCTTTCAACTTAGTAATTTAAAAACATTTTTAATAAGGTGTTGATAGAAGTTAATGCTACTGACTAGATTAAAAGCAGTTAAAATATTTTGTGTGCTTCCTTTATGCATCATTTCTTCTATGTTCATATTAGAATTGATCAAAATAAGAATCACAGTGAGAGTTCAGTTTTTAATTGGTTGTAATGGACTCTCTGTAATTTACTGTGGGACACAGGGATTTGGGATCTAGTTGTGAAAAGGAGAAATGGGAATTATAATTTGAGGAAAAGTTTGAGATCTACTGGCTTAGTTAATTCAGATCTGCTGGACTAGTATTCTCTGAGACGATTCTGATACATACATATACGCATGTGTATATACATATGATTAAAATTACTTATGCAATTTATTTGAAAGTGCTGTAAGGATAAGTTTGGAGAATTGGTTCTCAAGCAGAGATAATCTTTCTCCAGTGGACCATTTGGCAATATCTGGAGACATTTGTGATGGTCATAGGGGTGGGGAGTTGGGGGGAAGGGAGGGATGCTTACTGTCATCTCGGGTAAAGGCCCGGCTGCTGTGAAACATCCAGCAAGGCACAGGACAGCTCCCACAACAGATTGTTGAGCTCAGAATGTCACTAGTCCTGAGGGTGAGAAGCCCTAGTTTTGAGGATAAACATTCAGTTGACATAAAAATGAGTTTTCCGTTTTTCAATATTCCCTTTTTTCTTTTTAATCTGCCACACTCCATAATCCTACTACTAAAACTCTGAAATATTAATTATCAAAATAAAAAAAAACAGGAGAGAAGGTGCATTCTATTGTGCTTGAGGCTAAATCATCATCTGGTAGGAAATTAAGCAGCAAATGCGTTCTTCCAAAAATGGCTCTCTCTCAACCACTAGGGAGCTCTAGCATCCTGACTGCATGGACGTGATGGCAAGGCACGTGCAGCGTGGGAGTTCTATCTGGAAGTTTTGTTGAACATGAGACTATTCCTGGGTTTCATCATAGGAAATAAGTCTACATCTATTATTTATTCAGATTCACAAGAAAATCTACAATGATGGAAAAAGTGGTTTAGTTATTTTTTTCAAAGGCTCAAAAGAAAATGACCTCCTCAAAATGAAGCCACGCAGTTGGTTCCCTGATGGCCGGGATGTAATTATGGCAACGTGACGTCTCTGGCATTTATGGAACACAAGTACGGGCAGCACTGACACCCGACTTTTAAGATAATACAAATCTGAGAAGAGGATGATTATTTTTAGAGTTTTTGAATTAATGTTTATATTTAGATTTTGGATAAAGCATATAATGAATACTTCTCCAGTAATGATAGATTCTATTGTGTAAAAACAAGACTGAGAATATGACTAATAATCCCATTGAAAGAATGGATATTATCAATGCTTAAGACTGACAGTCCTTAACTCCAAATGGCTCACTCCTTCACCTTATTCACCCCTCATCTTATCACAGAGGCCATTCCTGTCCAGTGAACCTACAAGCAGTTCCCAGTTCTGCTCTATCACTCTCCTTTCTCTACCTTTTTGTTATATAACATTTATCATCACCTGAAAAGATGTATATTTAGTTGCTTATTCATTTACTGTCTTCCCCTGCCTTTTCACCCACTATGATATAAACTACACCATAGCAAAGATTTTGGTTTTCAAAGTTGTATTTAACAAGCACTTAATATAGTCCCTACTATTTCCCACGTACTGTTCTAAGAAATCTGTAAAGATGAACTCATTCATTTACACTTATAAGAATTCTAAGACTTCAATTCCATTTTTATTCCCACTTTTTAGATGACAACACTGAGGTATACAGAGCTGAACTAACTTATGCCACGTTAGATAGCGAGTTAATGGCAGAGCCAGTATTAGAATCAGATCTTCTCATTCTAGAGTCTAACATCTCAACTCTGATGCTTACTAGTACATATGTGTCTCCTAGACTGAGATCGAGCCACAATCAATACTTGTTGGTTGAATGAAATGGTACTGCAAACACGTATGAAAATGAGTAGCATTTTTACCAAGTTATTTAGAATAAGAATTTAACTTCTGAACACCTAAGTATGTAAATCACAATTACACTATTCAACATCAATACATAAGTTTTATTCATTTTATGTATAAAGAGCAATAGATTTTAAATTTGTCGTCAGCAAGGGGATCCTCTCAATTGGAAAGCATTTTAAATCTTTGGAAATAGTATCATTCCAGTTGAATCAAGAAATATTAACCCACTTCCACATCAACATTTAGTAATTCAACAAGTATTTATTGAATGCTTATTCAAAGGTTCTATGTGTTTGAGATACATCAGTGAGAAAGGAGAAAATTAAAAATAGTGCCAACTAAAGCAAAGGTCCTGGTCACACATTATACTTACATTAACACTGTTTTATTATTCTTCAATGTTAAAACTAGGGTAGTTTGTTTTTAAATACTAACGATTAGCTATATCCTCTCAACATCGTAGATGGTAGAGTTCAACAGTAAGTTTGGGAACACATAATAATTGAGTCTAGCTCCCTATTGGAAGGAAAAACATAATGAACAAAATCAAACATATTGTATGAAAAAATTTGTATGTTGGAACTCTTAAGAACTTATTAATTTGTCATTAATACATCCCCATAAAGGGTACGCCTATAACCTAGGGGGATGAGTGTTGTAACTGACAGGTGACCCATAAAAGTTGTGAAGAAAGGCTTCCAAGCATAAGTAGACATTTGACTGGAGAGGAGAGGAAGAAGCATCTCACTTTGAGAAGAAAGAGTTTATGAAAAGGCACATACAAATGTCATAAATTAGTTGATTCAAGCAAACATGTTTAATGACAATTAAATTTTTTAAAAATTTTTTCTGCCAGAAATAAGTGACCCAAATGCATATTGCACATATAAGTGCATAAAGGAATGTGTGTGTATGTGTGTGTATGTGTCTCTGTGTGTGTATATGGTATGTGTCTGTGTGTACAGGTGTGTGTATGTTTCTGTGTGTACGTATGTGTCTGTGTGTGTGTGTGTGTGTGCATGTGTGTGTGTATGTACTATGGTATTTTTTCATTGTATCTAACTGAGGAATCTGCCTATCCCTGGTGCTGAACCAGTGAAAGATGGAGTCTGACATGCTTTTTCTGAGCTTCTATAGAGTGTTTTCCTCCACAAAATAGGCCAAATAGTGGCAATCCCATCTACCTCACAGGGCATTTCTGAGGATCAGATGAAGATAAGCTGCTGTGTTACCTGCATTTATTAATGCCTTGCCTTTTGGGATATTAATAATGGATATGAGATGGCTCATAGTAATGATTCAAGGATACATAATAATGAAGTATAAATAGAAAATTGGGACAAAGACAAAAATACTAAGAATCTTAATCATAAGACAGTATTGTTGAGTTGGGCTCCAAAATTAACCAGGAGTTTCAAGGTAGCCAAAAGAAAAGAATGACATATAACTGATGATTCTTATTTGAAAAAATGATATACAGTAGCTCCTTAGAAGAAGCAGAGCTCTTCCTGGATGGAAAAACCAAAGGAAATTTCCCTTGGGGGGTACACTGAGGGGTGTCATGGGCAGTCTCCATAACAGTATTTTACAGCAATGGTATCAACGTAATATGACTCTGTGAGGGGCTTAGTGACTTGCTCCAAGCATGAAACAGGACATCCGCTGATACAATTTCACCTAAAGACTGAATTTAAAGTATACACAGGAAACAAAACAAAGAAGCAAAGGTGAAAAAGTAAGAAAGGGAGAGAGAGAGAAATCAAGAAACAGACTCTTAACGATAGAGAACAAACCGACGGTTACTGGAGGGCAAAGAGTGGGGGGATGGGTGAGATAGGTGATGGGGTTTAAGGAGGGCACTTGTGATGAGCACTGGAAGTGCTGAACCACTCCATTGTACACCTGAAACTAATATTATACTGTATGTTAACTAACTGGAATTAAATCAAAGCTTAAACTATAAATAAATAAATAAATAAATAAATAAATAAATATTTCCAAGGGAAAAAAGTACACACAGGAGTGAATGGATTATGTTGTCTTTACATGATCAGCAGAAAATGTCGTTTTCTCTCAGCCAGCAGTTCGATAGACTTTTCATAGCCTTGAGGTAGTATTTTCTGAAAAGGCTGCACAGCTTTTTTATTAAAAAATTATGAACTATTTCAAATATAAAAATATATAGAGAAATTAGCACGTATTATGTATCTACCCCTCTGAATTAAAAAGGATAAAATTTGCTTTTGAGTAAAAAAAGTTATACATAAATTGGAGGGCCTCTCTACTTTTGTACTCAGACCTCCAGATTTCTCTGTAAGGACACAACACTATCTCAAGCTGGTACTTACATTTTGAGATGTTTACCACATGTGTGTGCATTCACGAGTATTAGTATCTTTTTGTATTCTCAACATGTACTTATGTGACATAATTCTGTACATACCATTCCGAAGTTTGACTCCTTTCCACTAGGTATTCTTATCTTTTGAAAATTAATTTCACTCACTTTTTAAAAAAAAAAGACATTTATTTTAGAGAGAAAGAGCGTGAGTGCGAGTAAGGGTGGGGAAGGGCAGAGGGAGAGGGAATCTCAAGGAGACTCCCCACTGAGCTCAGAGCCTGGAGTGGAGCTTGACCCTGAAATCATGACCTGAGCCAAAATCAAGAGTTGGTCGCTTAACCGACTGAGCCGCCCAGGTGCCCCTCACTTACTTTAAAATAGGCGCTATACATGTATGGTACAAAATACAAAGAACACTAAAGGATATTCTAGGGAAACTATGTCTTTTAAAAATGTCAATGTCTAATTTACACACTCTCTTTTCCTAGAGGCAACCACTATATTTCGTGTACTTACCAGAAATATATGATGTTCATATCTCAGTGTAGTCTAATTTTCTCTTATTGGGAGTGAAATTAAAGATCTTTTCATACATTTAATGGTCATTAGTAATTCCATTTCTGTGAATTGTTTTTTTCCTATATTTTGACCATATTTTTCCTATTGGATGTTGGCCCTTTTCCTTTGATTTGTAGAAGCTCTTAGAATGCCTGCATACGAATTTATTTTCTAAGCTTGTTTTCCCAGTTGGTTATCTTTTTACAGTTTTGTCTTTTTTCCCCTATGCAGAAAATGATTGATTTTTATGCCCTTGAAATGAGTAAATTTTTTTTTTATGGCTTCTGGGGCTTTGTGGCATACCTTTCCTACTCTGAAGTTAAAAAAATTCTCCCATTTGTTCCTCCTGTTTCTCTCGTTCCATATTTTATTCATTTACATCTTTCATCAGTCTGGCATTTATTCTGGTAATGTATATGAAATAGAAATCCAAGTTAATATTTTTTTTCTAGATGGCTACTCAGTTGCCCAAACACCTTTTGTTGAATAGCCCACTGATTTAGGAGGCCACTTTTAGCACATCCTAAACTTCCCTAAACATTTGGATCTATATCTGAGTCTTTAGTTCTCCTGCACCACCTGTCATTGCCATTCTACCTCACTGCACTGTTTTCATTCCAGCATCATTATCATGTATACATATCTGGTTGGGTTATAATGTATTTCAATATTTGGTAATTCTTGTTTATTTTATTTTTTTAAAGATTTAATTTATTTGTCAGAGAAAGAGAGAGAGAGAGAGAGCACAAGCAAGGGGAGTGGCAGGCAGTGGGAGAAACTGACTCCCCACTGAGCAAGGAGCCCCAGGCAGGACTCAGTCCCAGGACCCTGGGATCATGACCTGAGCCAAAGGCAGGTGCTAAACGTGCTGAGACACCCAGGTGCCCTTATTCTTGTTTATTTTTATATGAACGTCATAAACACCTCACGCATTTTCCAAAGGAATCATAATACTATTTCTTACTGAGATCATGTTAAATTATTAATTTAGGGAGCCTTCATGTTATTACATGATGGTAGACCCTTGACACAAGAACATGATTTGACTTTTATTAATTCTTCTTTCCATTTGTTCTATTTTCCCTTTTTTTTTTTTAGCTTTTCACATTATGAAGTTTTCGTCATATAGATTTTGAATTTTCCTTGCTAGTTATTTTCCCAGGTATTTTTTGTTGTTGTTGTCTTGTTATTGAATATGAGGCATTTTAATCTATTTCATGTCTTATAACTGGTGGTTGTCTATGTACGTGTAGGAAATTGAGTTCCATATATTAATTTTTCCTCCATCATTGTACCGAGTACTAAGTCGTTTTATTATTTGGAATAGTTTTCTCAGGTGAATCTCTGGAATTTTCTAAATGTACAATCATATTATCTACAAAAACAATATTTTCATCTGTCTTCTCCCCAACTTTTATGCTGATTTTATCTTTTCCTTTTTTGTTGCATTGCCAGGTACTATTGGTGACAGTGGGGATATTTGCCTTGTTCCTGACTGGATACTTATCCATGTTTTCCATTGAGAAGATGCTGGCCAATATTATCATGTTTAGGAAGCTTACATTTGCCCTATTTTAAAATCTGTATTTTTCTTTTTTAAACAAGAATGGATATTGAATTTATCAAGTCCTTTTTCAGCATCTATGGGGATGATATTATGATTTTTCTCTTTCAGTCAACTATTTTGAGTTATAAGTTTTTCTTAGAGTGAATCATCAGCTTTACATTCCTGATGGAATATATTTGCCAATATTTTATTCAGAATTTTGTTTTAATAGTCATAAGTGAGTGTAAGTCTATAATTTTCTTATGTGATCATGATGAGTTTTAGTATCATTGTTATTGTAGTTTTATAAAAATAATCTAAAAGGTATCCTTTTCCCATGCTCTGGAACAATTCAAAAACACTGGGATTTGAATTTTTAAACATTTGGTGAAATGCCACTGTGAAATTATTTAATCATTCCGCTTTATTTGGGGGGATGGTTGCTCTGTGATGCTTTTCTCTATTTCTAATGGTAACTCATCTATTTAGATTTTTTATTTTTCTAGAATTAGTCTTGGTAATTTGTATTTTCCCAGAACATAGTCATGCATGCAGGTTTTTAAATATATTTTCTTAGAATTGAGAAAATATTTTTCAACGGTTTTGTAATTTTGTTGATATCTGTGGTTTTGTATATGTCTTTTAAGTTTGTGATTTTATGTGCCCCCTTTTCTTGATTAGGTCATCTAATCATTTATCTATTTTATTAGCTCCATTCCCAAGAAATCAGTGCTTGGATATAAATATTAGCACCAACTTTTTCTATGTTTTTTGTCTTTGATTTTTCTACTTCCTGTTCCTTTCTTAAGTTAATTTTATTCTGCTTCTAACTTTTTGGGTTTAATGTTTAATTTGTTTATTTTTATTCTTTGTTGATTATTAATTTAAGTATTTAAGGTTATGGATTTTTTTAGTACTGCTTTATTTGTGGTGAAAATAATAATAGCTAACATTTAATAAGTGCTAACCATGTCTTAGGGACTGTTCTAAAATTTTGCAATGGCACTAGGAGGTGGTTACGATTATGATTACCATCATTTATCAATGCAGAAACATAGGCTGTAAGGAAACGCACAATTATAAGAACAATAATGAAGCAGAACTTTCTTTCCCAAGGTCAGACAGCCACCCATGGTCTCTGCGAATATGTAAAGTGGGACATATGCTAAGATTTTGTCAGCTCTTCCACTCTCTGACTCTGATTAGGCCAAATTTAATTTTTACACACCAAACAAAAACACTAACTCATCTCTCTCTGCTGGCTTATGAAGAGGAGAATTTGCCTTATGAAGAGTTGCTTGCTAGGCAAGGAAGAGTCTGGAGACAGAAAGATGGCAAAAGCAAGGAAGGGTTGAATGTACATTCTGCTTGTGCCTCACCATTAAGAGATGTGTTGCTAGTGCCAGGAGGAAGGTCAGAGAGAATACTGAGCTTCCTCACTGCACCTCAGGCAACTGGACTTTTTCTATATCATCTTATATTCATCCAAGACCACTGAGTTCCCCCCACCTCCAAGGATTCTTCATTTAGCTTCTAATAAAGTCAAGAATCAGTACTTGGAGGAGGTGGTAAGGAAGGTGCAATATGATGGATTGGGTATTAGTAATCATGGAGGGGGAAAGGACACACATGTCTGTAGGTTTCTATCTATATTACTCATGGGGCTCTTTTTAAATCGACATAATCACACTTTCCTGGGTGATCTACGTACATCAATTCACCTACACTGGCTGCAGCTGGTTGGAACAGGTATGGAAATCTAACTCAAATTAGGTCGCTGAAGTTCTCTTTCCTAGGAATCGGAACACAGGGATGTTAGTCAATTTCTGTTGTACTTTTAAATAGAGAGACTATTTCAAACTGGGCCTGGGACAATCATGTGCACACTAACACAGAGAAAGTAAGAGGAAGAGAGAGAGAGAGAAATTTAGCATCTATGGAGGGTCAGTAGAAATCGAAAGTTCTGTGACCCAGAAGAGAGGGAGTGAATGACCTCATTATTGACTTTCAGTCCCTGGTTCCAGTTTGGTGAGACTTGGTTGTATCTCCTAACACTGAGTTCCATGAGACATACTTATATTTTTTCTTTTGCTTAAATATACGTCACTGAGTCCTGTTGATGGTAACCAAACAATCCCTAACTAAAAAAGCAATGTTAACACGAACAAATCTGAGAGTAGAGGAACACAGTGCAATGTCAAATTGTGTGTGTGTGTGTGTGTGTATGTATGTCTCAAAATAGCATATTAAAATCTGTCCTACATTCCATGGTACACTTGAAATATGTTTATTCATGATTAGAATTGAAAGAGGGATAATGTATGCTAAATTTAAATGGTGAATATTTATAATTATAAAACTATAGGGATGAAAGAAGAACTGATGATAACCAGGTCATTTTATTTTCCCTGCCTATTTCTTGGGGAGACGATGCCACTCTTAGGCAGCACAACACTTAGATATGAACTATTATTAAATACTGAAAATTTTAAATTTAATACAGAATTTGGGTTTGGTATTTTCTTTTCTTTTTAAAATTTTCAGCAGTTATTTCTCAAGTGTTAGAATCTTCACCTAGGTGAAAAGTTGAAACTTCTAAGATAATTTTGTGAATAGGCTCTATTCAATAAATATTTATTGAATGCTTCTTTTGGTCCAAGCAAACAGTCCTAAGCCCATCTAGTGTTTAATAAGTTAGGCCACAAGAAGTTGTTTCTAGATAAATAGCTCAGGAGGAAATAAAGTCAGGGAGAACAAGCATGAATTTCCTGTGAATGAGGAGGAAATTCTACTTGGATTGAGGCAAAACTCTATTTGGGTTGAAACAATCTTTTCACGTCCTGTTCAGCCAAAGGGGTAAACCTCTAACCTTGAAATCTAAGGCACTCCAGAGAACTAAGACTTTCATGAGCTCAAGAGAAGAACTGCAATTTTCAGGATAAGGAAATGAAAACAGTGATTCAGAAAAATCCAAAGGGTGGCTATGGTTTCTTTTAATGAGAAATCAGGGGGAAACGTGCCTCACTTAAATAAAGCCAAAATGCAGAGTACAAAATATAACATCACAACCAATAGAATAGAGGAACCATGCAATTCACGTATGGTTACAATAGATGTAAACATGCTATTTAGAATTCTAAGGAACATTATGGAGTTCAATTTATTGAGATCTTTAATGTAGAATAACTTATCTCCCATAGGATAGAATTCTATTTCCTCTTTTGGTTGTGATCATGTAGGTAAGTGAGGATTAGGAATAGATATCAGAAGGTTAATTTTTCAAAGTGTATTTTCAAAAACTCCAAAGAAAAAATATTTTGTTGTATATATTTCTGAGAAGTAGCATCTGATTATGTCTCTTATTAAACAATTGCAGTCCGGACCACCTATTTTGTCTCTATCAATTTTCCTTAACTGTTCATTGTCTCTCAAAACTCAAGTCTAGTTATTTATGTGTAATTGTTCGTATGTGAATGGGAAGTGAATTTTGATATAATAATAATAATAATGATAATAATAATAAAGGTTGGTGTAATAGACCAGAGAGAAATTACCAGCTCATACAGTGGGTTTTGGTCACCTTCCGTGGTCTAATAATAATAGTAATAATTTCTATTTATTCAGATTTAGACTTTTAAAAGTCCAATCTTATATTTTATAGAATAATGGAGATAAGTAAAGTTAAATGCCCTTTACTGCTCAGATTATATTCAATTGATATGGATAAATTTAATATAAGGCGAAAATAGTAAGAAGAGAGAAGGCAAGTTGGTAGGGAAAAAAGGGAAAACTCAAGCAATACTTAAAAGTAATAGCTGAAGGAATGGGATTAGGGAAAATTCAGAGAATGTTAGCAGTGGCAGGATTTTTGTTTGTGACTGGTACTTATCTGTTAACTATGGTTACCAGCCCGCCATGGGATTAAGTACAGAAACTAGACTATGCATTTAGAAACTTCTGCAGCAGTTTAACATTGCCATGACACTTTTTTATATTTTTAAAAGTATATGTTCAAAACAAATTGAGAAAAATTTTGTTCTTCGCTACAAGTAATTTGAGATGTACTGAGCTAGGCAGTCTTGGATATTCTTCCAACGCTGAAAGGTAAGAGAACATGATTGGGCTCACACCTTTTACCAAAAAATAGCTGAACAAAAATACGTGCTCTATCTTTTCTCATTGTCTTTTTTTAAAGTGTACCGTTAGTACAGCAAAGGAAATACAGTTAATGATATTGTAGTGGTGTTGCATGGTGACAGATGGTAGCCACACTTGTGAACATGGCACAGCAGAAAGACTTGTCCAAACACTATGTTGTACACCTGAAACCAACATAACATTGTGTCAACTATACTTCAATAAAAACATTTTTAAGTGTACCTCTGTATGTGTGTATTCTCATAGTTCTGCTTTGCTATTCAGCTAGAAACTCCCCAACCTGAGTGATACTTCATTATGCAGGTACAAGATATTTTTTGCTGACTTTTGTAAATTAGCTTTATATCTAGAGCTGTGCTAAATTCCTTCATTAATTTTGGTTGTTTCTTATATTCCTTATAATTTTTTATGTAAACAATTAAATCTGAAAATAGACGGTTTTTTTCCTCCTTCCTTTCTCCCTTCCTTCCTTCCTTCCTTCCTTCCTTCCTTCCTTCCTTCCTTCCCTCCCTCCCTCCCTCTCTCTCCCTCCTTCCCTTCCTTCCATTCTTATTTTTATGAATTTGTGTCTTTTTTGTATTATTGGAAGAGTTAGGGCAATGTTAAGTAGAGGTAGAAAAAATGGGCATTCTTGCCCTGTTTCTATCTCAGGAAGAAATTATTCAATATTTCACTATTAAGTATGATGATAGCTATTGGTTTTCTACAGACAATCTTTTCCAGATTGAGGAAAATGTTTTGCTCTGAGTTTGCTGAAAGATTTCTTTTTTTGTCATGAATTTATCAAGTGACTTTTTTTCACCCATTGAATTGATCATGTGGTTTTTCTTTTTAAAATGTTAAATTATCTTGATTTTTTTATAGCTAGAATCCAACTTGGTTGTTACAACCAATTTTTATTTACAGAATAGAATCTTTTTTTTTTTAAAGATTTTATTTATTTATTTGACAGAGATAGAGACAGCCAGCGAGAGAGGGAACACAAGCAGGGGGAGTGGGAGAGGAAGAAGCAGGCTCCCAGCAGAGGAGCCTGATGCAAGGCTTGATCCTATAACGCTGGGATCACGCCCTGAGCCGAAGGCAGACGTTTAACCGCTGTGCCACCCAGGTGCCCCCAGAATAGAATCTTTTTAAAAAGACACATTCCTTCAAAAAAAGGGTGGATTTCTTCATTTAATCAATGGTTAAAGGCCTTATCAGACAGATGTAAGGCAAAACATCACAGGACAAATTTTACCTAAGTTAACAGTAGTAAAAAATACAGAAATTAAATTTTAAATACAAAAATATGCAACAAAAATGGGAAGTATAGTATCAAACAGAGTAACAAATTCTTAGACTTTCTGAGGCTTATCAAAATGACTACATCAAAAGTTGGATTCACCTGAGAGGTATAATATATTTTCAGTGCTGAGACTGTTTATAGCACCTGTGAAATACACAAAGCAGCATTATACTACCAAAGTTCACACTGGTACACACAGGTTTAACCTTTATGCTGCAATTTCTCAAACCAAGATATAGTTAATACAATGACAATTACTTATTTTATTTTTTTCTTCCAAAGCTGAATAAATAAATGATCACTTAAGCACATGGTATAATATTATACCTTCTTCCTTATAAAAATGGTGTGTTTATATATACAAATATGTATATATATGTATATATATTTTAAAGACTTTATTTATGTATTATTATACATTTAATTATAACACATTTATATTAGATATAAATTATAAAAATTTATAATCATATATTATAATATAGATGATATATTACATATAAATGTATGTATATATTTTAAAGACTTTATTCATTTATTTATTTGAGAGAGGGCATGAGCGAGGGGAGGAGCAGAGGGAGAGGACAATCAGGCTATGCTGAGTGCGGAGCACCGTTGCAGGGCTCCATTCCTGACCCTGAGATCAGTACCTGAGCTGAAATCAAGAGTCTGACACTTAACGACTGAGCCACCCAGGTGCCCCCCAATGGTATATTTTAAACTTCAAATACTTCATATCATGGAAACCAACCTACATGTACAAAGGCTCCTAAATACAGTAGAGTCAAAACGTTTGCTCTTTGTAGATTCCAACCATTTACAGCTATCTCAGAACAGGTACATGCAGGGAACAATTTCAGATTATTGGACAAAAAACGATGTCACTGTGTCACTACCTACATGTAAATAGCAGCATATTATAAGCACAACAGTGGCAGGTATGCACTCTCAGCTGTCTTTCCTGCCACTTTTGCAGGATCTTTTCCAGGTCACAGAAGCTAGTTTATATGGATACAATAGGTTTCAACCTGTCTTTGAAAGTTCCTTTTGAAATTCAACTAAGGGGAGCACCTACAATTCGAATCAGTCAGCTTTTCCTTACTTTTCACTAATTAGTTCATATACCATATGTAATATTTTTAATTTTAAAATATAGGGGCGCCTGGGTGGCATAGCGGTTAAGCGTCTGCCTTCGGCTCAGCGCGTGATCCCGTCGTTACGGGATCGAGCCCCACATCAGGCTCCTCCGCTATGAGCCTGCTTCTTCCTCTCCCACTCCCCCTGCTTGTGTTCCCTCTCTTGCTGGCTGTCTCTATCTCTGTCAAATAAATAAATAAAATCTTAAAAAAAATAAAAATAAAATATAGACTTTATTTCTTTGAGAAGTTTTATGTTCATAGCAAAATTAAGAGGGAAGTACAGAGATTTCTCATCTATCTTCTCTCCCCCGCTTCTCCCCCTACCCCACATAGCCTCCTCTATGATCGACACCCTCCACCAGAACGCTGTATTTGTTACAATTGATGAACCTTCACTGACACATCACTACCACCCAAAGACCATAGTTTATATTAGTTATTAATTTTTAAAACATCCTATCAGTGTTCTATTAAGGTGATTAATGGCATTCATAACACCATTAATGGGTAAGATATAAACAAAACATGCCTATATTCAGGAGTTATTATTTTAGATAAATATTTTAGAGAGCAATTTTTCATAACCGGAAAAGCCATAGGATTCATACTGAACACAGACATGATGATATTTTACCCCTGCTGTTGTATAATATCAGTAGTGTAATAAGAGCGTCAAGCATAGTAAAGAAGGGAAAGCAGATTTCAGGACAGAAACCTACAATTTTAAGTTTTGGATGTCCCTAACACAGAAGATTATTTTCTACGGCCATTATATATATTTTTTCGATTCAAACGGTACAAATCTTTCATCCCTTTCATATTATGATCAAGAAATTAAATTTTTTAGTGTAAAAATATCTGTTCAAAAAATCTAATTTATCTTAAAATGTATGCTGTTAATTTCAGTTTTCAAGAATTTAAGTAATGCTAGTTGAAGGAATTTCTTTTTTAGTATCATGTTTATAGACTGAGCTTCAAAGACAGGGAAAAATAGCTTAAAATAATGGATATACTTTTCTTTCCAAAGATTGAGAAGGCAAGACATAGCATTGTAATCACAGAGGTGGCGTGCAACAGGAAATAAAAAGAAAAAAAGGTGATTCAATATAACTAATGCCTTCTTTAAAAAACAAAAACTGACAAAAACAAACAAAACATTTTGACTTCATGTGTTCCCAAAGGACATCTAAAACCTAACTTGCTGAAGAAGAAAAATCAGAGCAAGTCTATTTAAAAACAAAGATGAGGTTGCTTTACTACATACTTGTAATTCTCTTTTCCTCGGTGTGTAATAGTTTACCAGCACTTGCCTTCTTTTCTGTAAAGTCGTGCAAACTGCCACCAATAACACAATTCCCTTCCTAGTGTAGAACGCTGTTAACTTTCTCTGTCAGCTGAATGACTGATTCATATTGAAAGCTTAAGCCTATATCACTTTGGACTGCAGTAAAAATGCTTATGGAAAGCAATTTAAGGCAGGAAATCAAACTATTAGATAGGGTTTTTATTTATATTACCAAGTAGGGAATTCATAAAATCATACAGAAGTCTGCATGTAACCTAAAATAAATGTCTGTATAATTTTAAAAGTTGAAGTCTCTAACATTTCAGAAAATGTTCTTTTCTTTAAACCTGGAAGGTTTATCAACATATATTTAGAAGTTAAAATGAAGCTAAGATAAATATTTTGGCTCAGCAAAAATGGAAATAGCTGTAATTAAGAGATTACTTACGTCTTTTCTTTTACAATCCCTTAGTGAACAATTTTATTCAGAGAAGCCAATGAGATATGCTTAAGTTGAACTAAGAGTTATTATCATCACATGTCTTATATACATAGGCTTTAGATTCACACTGAGATATGCATCATTTCAAGCCCCCCCCTTTTTTTTGGTAGAAAAAGGTTAATAACCCTGAAAATAAGAAAGGGTAATACTTCAGTTTGTAATCATTAGATTATATTTTAAATTTATTTTAGCTTAGACTCATGACTCAAAGAATGGAGTTGTATTACTATAACCGTGTGTTAATTGATTATTTTCAGAATAAACCTCACAAAAATGAGTGGCCAACTCAAGAAGTAACATCAAATTAGGCACTGAAAATCTGTATAAACAAGTACAGACATTAACATAAAAACTTTGATAAACCCTATTTCCAGTTCCTGTTATCCCACTGTGCAGCCAGAACGATTGGCTTTTTCCAGTCCAAAACCAAAGAGCTGAATCATTTCTGACAGATAAATTTCTACAAGAGGAAAGAGAATGCAAAGCAATATACACTCAAATATATACAAGACAAAATTTATGGTAATCTGCAAATTTTTATTTATACTCTTTTATATACACCCCAGGAAGACCTAGCTGAGTTTTGTGCTCATTGCTTTCAGATGATCATTTATGACTACAAAGTCTCTTTGAATTCCAGAAGATGGTGGACGCATGGAATTGAAATGGAAAAAAAAATCAAATATCACTGTCAGGTAAGATTGTATAAATATATAAGGAAAAAAACGGGAACAAGATTGAATTTGGCTTGTTAAATATGTATCCATGTACCACTTCTAAAAATCATTTTCGTATCTACAAAAATTGAACTTACTACCAGTTATTAAGTCAAGCATTCAAGCTCTTTAGCTTAACATAAACAGGCAAGAGATACCTCATCAAACCCCAGTGCAAGTCAGAGGAATATTTTTAAAAGACTGTTGAGATTTATGTTTTTAAAGAATCTCTTAAATAGTTAATATAAAGAGAAACAATGAAACTATTACTAACCTGCACCATGATCCCAAAGTCTGTATAGAAAATATGAGCATCTTAACACTAAAAACACACAAAATCTCACCAAAGAGTGGGAGAAGTATCTTAAACATCTCACTTTGTTCCTAACATCTATGAATACCCCCAGACTAACATGAGAGCTATTTTTCCCTGTTACACTCACCTTTACACAAATCTCTCTGAAAAACCTACAATAATATCCCAACTGGCAGCAATACCCAGTCTACTGGTAATGGCTCAGTGAATCTCTATTCAAGATGATTTGAAGAAAGGCTATGGTGTAAGGGAGAAAAATGATCACCCTCTTACCCAGTTCTCCAAGGTACATACTGTTATACTTTTAGAGATTGGTAAGCAAAGAATTTAAGGATGTTACATATTCTTCATGGTTCTATAAAAATGTTCCACCAATAGATGAAAATTCCACCAAAAACACATTTTCAAGTTCATTCTAACACTATAAAAGTTGTATAATTGATTCCATTCATTTAATCAACCAGGCAAAATTCTATTGGTTCTGTAGTAAAATGGTTTATAAGAGAAAAGGGAATATTTGTAGCATTGGGGAGGTAGAAAAAAAATCTTGTTTTAACACTGCTATAGATACAAAAAGATTTTCACATTCTAGAAAATTGGACAGCTGCATGCAAAAGAATGAAACTTGACCACTCTTTCACACCACACACAAAGATAAACTCTAAATGGGTGAAAGACCTCGAAGTGAGACAGGAATCCATCAAAATCCTAGAGGAGAACATAGGCAACAACCTCTACGACATCAGCCACAGCAACCTTTTTCACGACACATCTCCAAAGGCAAGAGAAACAAAAGATAAAATGAACTTGTGGGACTTCATCAAGAAAAAGCTTCTGCACAGCCAAGGAAACAGTCAAAAAAACTAAGAGGCAGCCCACGGAATAGGAGAATATATTTGCAAATGATGCTACAGATAAAAGACTGGTATCCAAGATCTACAAAGAACTTCTCAAACTCAATACGCGAGAAACAAATAAACAAATCATAAAATGGGCAGAAGATATGAACAGACACTTTTCCAATGAAGACATACAAATGGCTAACAGACACATGAAAAAATGTTCAAAATCATTAGCCATCAGGGAAATTCAAATCAAAACCACACTGAGATACCACCTTACGCCAGTTAGAATGGCAAAGATAGACAAGGCAAGAAACAACAATTGTTGGAGAGGATGTGGAGAAAGGGGATCCCTCCTACATTGTTGGTGGGAATGCAAGTTGGTACAGCCACTCTGGAAAACAGTGTGGAGGTCCCTTAAAAAGTTAAAAATTGAACTACCCTATGACCCAGCCATTGCACTACTGGGTGTTTACCCCAAAGATACAGACGTAGTAAAGAGAAGGGCCATATGCACCCCAATGTTCATAGCAGCTCTGTCCACAATAGCTAAATTGTGGAAGAAGCCGAGATGCCCTTCAACAGATGACTGGATTAAGAAGCTGTGGTCCATATATACAATGGAATATTACTCAGCTATCAGAAAGAACGAATTCTCAACATTTGCTGCAACATGGACGGCACTGGAGGAGATTAATGCTAAGTGAAATAAGTCAAGCAGAGAAAGACAATTATCATATGGTTTCTCTCATCTATGGAACATAAGAATTAGGAAGATCGGTAGGGGAAGAAAGGGATAAAGAAAGGGGGGGTAATCAGAGGGGAGAGTGAAACATGAGAGACTATGGACTCTGAAAAACAAACTGAGGACTTCAGGGGGAGGGGGTGGGGGAATGGGATAGGCCGGTGACGGGTAGTAAGGAGGGCACGTATTGCATGGTGCACTGGGTGTTATACGCAACTAATGAATCTTTACATCGGAAACCGGGGATGTACTGTATGGTGACTAACATAATATAATAAAAGAAATTAAAAAATAAAATAAAATGGAATTTAGCTGTGTTTACTTACATTATTAGCTTTAAATATCTTGAAATAATCCAAGTATTTTAAAACACTTGTCTAAGAATATAAGTCATTTGGAATAATATGCCAAACTCCTATAAAATTTCTCAGAGAATAAATTCATAGCTGCATATTTTGAATACACAGTTCCATTAAGCCAACTTTGCACATGGGCACTCACAAGACTGAAATGCAAAGCATGTCAGACTGATTTTCAAAGTAGACTATGACTATAAAAGTCTACACAACAATTTCTGAAACTTGATGTCTACTTATCTATACTAGAGATCTAACTTCCTTCATTATACTCATTGCCTCCCCTTCATCCCCAAACAAAATAAAAAATACACTTAAAAATAAGACAAAACAAATAAAATAGGAGCCTCTATCATAAGTAATTATTTCATATTTTGTTATATCGATTTCAAATATAGAACATCAACGTCCTATATGTTCCTTATTTAATCTTTTTAACCACTCAACAGATTTCTCTGAACTTAATGTATCAAGTAGTCATTGGATATGGATTCAAACTAAAACATGAAACCAAAATGTAAGGAATGAAGTTGGAGAGGTAAAAAGGTGTTAATCTAAATAATATTGATTTGTCCCCAAGCACTATAAACTTGTTCTTTTTTATTAGAAAATTAGAAAATTATTCTTAGGAGAATAAGTAGATCCTGATTCTCTTCCTGCCATAATCTGGGTCTTTCTTGGTGATATATCTATTTTCAAAAACGTAATTTTTAATATAACAGCCATCCGAAAACAATTCATGCTAACATGTCTCAATATGTCCCAAGAATCATTTTTTGAGATATTTTCTGGTAAAAAATTTTATTGTCAAACCAAACCACTGTTTGGTTTGTTTCTTATTGATTCTACGACTAAGAGCCTGGGTGGGTGGCTCAGTCAGTTAAATGTCTGCTTTCAGCTCAGGTCGCGATCCCAGAGCCCCCGGAATTGGGCTCTTGCTCAGAGGAGACTCGCTTCTCTCTCTGACCCTCCCCTCTCATACTCTCCCCCTCTCATGCTCTCTCTCTCTAGTAAATAAGTAAGCAAGTAAGTAAATAATTAAATATTTAAAAAAAGAACTAGCAATATTATTACTATTTAATAAGAAACAAAATCTAGAATATCTAAGTTAAAAAGCATTTTTGATTAGAAACTATTTGACATAGTAAAATTTTAAAAACTGAAACTTATAACTTAAATGACCATATTTAGTATATGGACTCATCAATACATTGCAGAGCCTGACATGGGGCTTGATCTTACAACCCTGAGACCATAACCTTAGCTGAAATCAAGAGTTAGACACCGAACCAAATGAGCCACCCAGGAGCCCCTAAAAGAAATGCTTTTCAATATTCAATTCAAAAAGTCATACCACCAGCATAGAAGGTAAGTGTATTTCATTCTCCCAAACACATATTTTTATATCAATATCCTTAATTATCTATGCAGGAATAAATGATTCATGGGGTGCCCGGCTGGCTCAGTAGGTAAAGCATGTGACTCTTGATCTCAGGGTCACAAGCTCAAGCCTTGGGTTGGGTGAAGAGCTCACTGGGAAAAAAAAAAAAAAGGAAGGAGGGGCCTGGGTAGCTCAGTTGGTTAACGGGCCAACTCTTGATTTCTGCTCAGGTCATGATCTCAGAGCCCTGGGATCAAGCTCCAAGTTGGGCGCCATGCTCAGTGGGGAGTCTGCTTGAGGATTTTCTCTCTCTCCCTCTTCCTCTGCCCATCCCCCAACCCCCACTCTCTCGCTCCCTCAAATAAGTAAATAAATAAATAAATCTTTAAAAAAAATAAATATCCACCTTACTTACAGTGCATTAAGATTACAATGTTTACACTGAATACCTACAATGTGTGTTGTAATTAAAGTAAAACTAAAAAACTTATTCTAGAACATTCTCATTGCTTACATTCGACAAACAGATAAAACAGATGAAAGTCATAGAATCATGTTAAATTTATAATAATTCACATATAACATAGATTAAATTATCAAAGAAAGGATTAAACTGACATCTTCATAGCTCTTTGCAGATTCAACATATTTCTATGCCTCTACATACTGATAGCAGTAACGTATTTCTTGACATCATTCAATCTACTTAAAAAATTGACTGTATAGAGGCCATAATTTATAAAGCAAGGTAACCAAGTGAAATAACAGAATTTTAATTAATATTGGCTTCTTAGAATTTCTTAAGAAAAGATATACAAGGATTGCTCAGCTGCCTATGAATAATTAAATCTCTTTGCTTAAGCACTCTTAATACAGTAACTGCAGGCTTCATTTTGAAGTTTTTGTTAAAACGAACAATTGCTTACTCAGGGATATCACACTCAGTAGTGGAGTATTTGTCTGGAATCACAGCCCATGATTCCTAAAGATATGAGAAGCCGGTGACTTGAATAAAGAGTATTTCTACCTCCTTTTCAGTAATTTCTGTCTCAAAGCCCTCATATTCTTTGTAGGCTTCAAGGTCAGCATGCAGCCACTGACCCTGGAGTTCCCTGTTTGGATAGAGAATATAGTCCACATCACTTGCACCTGTAAATTCACTGAAATGATTTCTAATATCATGTAGCAGACAGTTGTGTCAAGAATTTTACAATCAATGGACTGGATGGCACCTTGTTTCTCACTGTAGATTTTATAGATCATTATGGCAAAGCACAACTAGTAATCTCAGGTTGGAAAGATTCTTCTTGAAATAAGTCATCTCCTCCTGAAGTCTGACGGCTTCGTATTTTACTTAGGAACGTTTTATTAGTGTCTTTACCTGCAAATGCTGTAGGAATGAGAGAGAAATACATTCCCATCTGTAGCCATAGATTAGATTTGGGAATCCAACCATTGTGTGCATGAATAGTATGGATTTTAGCAAGCCGATGAGCTATTCGTCTGAAAAAGGCTGAGTTGCAGACACATTTTTGATCCAATGTTTTCCGATGTATAAATGTATAGCATAATTGCATCAAAAACTGGGGATGTACTGTATGGTGACTAATATAACAAAATATAAATTATTAAAAAAATTCATAGCATAGTTCATCACAAGGTACAGTTGAGCTGTGGTGCATAGCTATGAGCTTGCAACACTCAAAACAGCTTCACTTCCTCATCTCACCAAGTCAGTCTTATTGCCATTAACTTCTCACTGGCACTGAATCTTCCATTATATTGCCCACATCACAGCCAGGAAGTTTGTGATTTCATCTATAAAGATGCGCAGGTCTCCTCCTGGGGGGTCACCTTGTGGCCACGGGTGTTGAAGGTGGTTCAGAGACCTTCCTGGCAGCTCTGTTCCTGCTGATCCTGAATCATGATATTTAACTGGAGCACCTGCAGGGAGCCCATGGATGTGACGGTCCATCGTCCAGGAGACAATAGAGACCATTGTATAGAAAGTGACAGAAACCATGGTGGGTGCTGACTAGCTGGCAGATACCTGGCACGTCCTGAGAGGCTCCACGCATTTGATGCCTTCTCTTTACTTATTTATGATTTAGGACCTCACATTCGTTGACTCCAAATCACTGTTCCAAAGTTGGTTAATGTTCACCTTCTTCCCTCTCTATAGGATCAGTAAAGATGCTTTTGTACTCAAATTTTAGGCTTTGAGGTTTTCCTTGGTTTTACTGATGATAGGATATTCTTTGTTTTCCACTGTTTGGTTTGTTTCTTATTGATTCTACGGCTAAGAGCGGAATTTGAAAAACCTTTTCTAGGCCCTTAATACAAAGTAGCTGTTCTCAGTTCTGGCTGCACATTAGAATTGGAAGTGCTTTTACAGTTCCAGTGACCTGGCTACATGCCAGGCCTTTAAACCAGAACTTTCAGAGCTAGACCCAGGCATCGGCCATTTAGAACATTTCCCAAGTGATTCTAATGCTCGCCCACCAGTGTAGGGTCTCCCACTTCTTTCTCTATGTATTTTTGTTTTGTTTCATTTTGTTTTTATTTGAGAATATGTGTAAATTTGTACACTGTCCACATGAATTTATCTTTGTGGAACCCATCGATTATTTTTAGCATCAACAAATTTCAATGAAAACTTATTTTTCCCAGGTCTTCAACTGAGTTAATATCAGATTAAGACAAATTATTTTCATGGTGATACTGTTTTTAGGAACAAACAATTGTTACTAGAAACTAATTATTAAATCATACAATATAGAGAGTAAGATTAAAACAGATGCAGAGAGAAATGAGATTCATACCGAACAGTGCTTCATTCTGTTAGTTGAGGCTTTCATAACAAAGTACCACAGACAGGAGGCTTAAACCACAGAAATTCATTTTCTCACAGTTCTGGAGGCGAGAAGGCCAAACTCAGGATGTCAGCACGGGTGGTTTTTCTAGGCCTTTCTCCTTGCCTTATCTGCCTTCTCTCTGTGTCTGCACATACTCTTCCCTCTGTACCTGTCTGTCTCTTGTTTTTGTTTTTTAAAGATTTTGTTTATTTGAGAGAAAAAGTATGAACAGGGGGAGGCGCAGAGGGAGAGGGATAAATGGACTCCCCACCGGGCAGGGAGCCTGACCTGGGGCCTGACAAGGGGCTCTATCCCAGGACCCCAGCATCACCACCCAAGCCAAAGGCAGACACTTAACCAACTGAGCCACTCAGGTGTCCCTGTCTGTGTCTTAATCTCCTCCGCTTATAAGGACAACAGTCAGATTGGCTCAGGGTCTACCCTTATGATCTTATTTTAACTTAATTAGCTCTTTCATAATCTATCTCCAAATACAATAACATTCTGAGGTACCAGAGGTTAGGAGTTTGACATAGGAATTTTAGAGGAACACGATTCAGCCCATACCATACATCAAATAACAAAACTTTGAGTTTTATAGCTATGCCGGAATTTCAAAATTATAAAATTAAAATAACAGATAAGGCATGAAATATAATTGAATATAAAACTTTATCAAAAATTTTCAAGTGTAAGTTATTTTTTTTTCATCGAAAGATAGTATGTACTCATAGAAATTTGGAAAACACAAGGAAGTAGAAAGGAGAGTAGCAGAACAATTGTTTTCTATTCCTCATAAGTGCCCTTCACATATTGATGCCTGTCCTCCTAGCCAAGCTAAAAAATGAACACAGTTGGTAAACACGATACATATGAAATGATGTATTCTGCGTTTCAAATATTTACTCAATATAATTTAAACATTTTCCCTTTTATACTTTCCACTGAAAGATTTTTAACAGGTGTATAATGCTACATCTGGTCAAGAGAAACAGTGTTTTCTTAACCATTCTGCTTCTGGTTAGATATTTGGATTATTAGTCGGTGTCCTACCAAGGAAACTGTACAATTAACTGGGTGATTGAGGAGATTTTTGAAAAACAGACTATGTTTTTTGAACAGTTTTGGGTTTACATAAAAACTGGATGATAGTACAGACAGCTCTTATCTACCTTCTCACCCAATTTCTCTTATTAACATCTCACCTCAGTATTTTACATTTGCTGCAATTAATAAATCAAAATTGATACTTGGCTATTAGCTAAAGCCCATAGTTTATTCAGATTCCCTTAGTGTTCATGAAATGTCTTTTCCTGTTTCTGGATCCCAACCAGGATGCTTTATATTGTGCAGTCAGACCCCTTTAGGTGCCTCTGGGCTCTGATAGTTTCTTAGACATTGTTTTCCATGACCTTGGCAGTTTGAAGAATACTGGTCAGGCATGTTGCAGAGTGCTACTCTAATGGAATTTTTCTGACTTTTTTTATGATTAGGCTATGGGTTTTGAGAAGGTCACAGGTGAAGTGCCATTTTCATTATGTCATATTAAGGGTACAAATGTTATTGTGATTTATCACTGTTGGTGTTGACTTCAATCACCTGGCTGAAGTCGTATTTGTCAGGTTCCTCCACTCTGAAGTTACTCTCCCCCACCCTTTCCACAATGTATTCATTGGGAAAAAAAGTCACTACATACAGCCCACACTTAAAGAGCAGGGATTTATTCCTTGAGGGATGTGTATCTATATATATTATTTAGAATTCTTCTGCAAGGGGGATTTATCTTTTACCCCTATGAATTTTTTTATTAGTATGGACTAATGGATATATATGGTATTCTTTGGGTGATAATCCAATATTACTTTATTTTGTTGCTCAAACGTTTCCAGCTTTGGTCACTGGGAACTCTTTCAGTTGGCTCCTATGTTCTTTTGACATAACCCCATCGATGGAGAATTTTTTAAAGTACTTCCTTACTTTCTGACACTATAAGATGCTCCAGGCCCATCTTGTATATTTCCGGCCCCAGTATTAGAATCAGCCACTTCCTCAAGGAGCCCTAATTCCTTTTATTGGAGGATAATATTAGAAACCAAATCTGGGCACTTGGTGTGCTCATTGTTACCGGGATATTTTTACTTTCTGACTCTCTCAGCTGTCAGAACAGGGAAATATATGTGTGTATACTAACTCATGTATATATTAATATTTACAAATATCTCTATAAGTAAACATCTCTACTAAGCTAAACATGAGTTCATACTGATGTCTTCAACTCTGATCCATTACCACACGGATTATTCTGGACTTCTCCCCTTGCCTATCTGTCAACTTGTACTCCAACAGTGAGAAACCTGGGTCCAGCCACCCACCAACCATTTTCTTTCTTTTTTTTTTTTTTTTAAAGATTTTATTTATTTATTCGACAGAGATAGAGACAGCCAGCGAGAGAGGGAACACAAGCAGGGGGGTGGGAGAGGAAGAAGCAGGCCCATAGCAGAGGAGCCTGACGTGGGGCTCGATCCCATTACGCCGGGATCACGCCCTGAGCCGAAGGAAGACGCCCAACCGCCGTGCCACCCAGGCGCCCCCCAACCATTTTCTTAATTGTTCAATTGCATGGTATATACACAGGAGTATTATAATTGCTAACCTTACTCCTGTAGAAAACAACTTTATCAAAAATGGTGTAGTACTTATGAGCAGTTTCTTTTGCCTTTAGCCTTACAGATTCAGCTCGTTTCCAAAGTGAGTTAGGTTTTAACCTTCCTCTTGTATCCTCTTACACTGAGGCTGTTTCATACATTTGTAATGTAGTTAGATTCTCTGGTCATGGTCTTCATTCCATCCTGGGATACACCCTGACCTCCTAAATAATGCTTTAAAATTTGCATACATTAAGGTTTAGTCTTTGTGCTGTAAGTTCTGTGGGGTTTGGCAAATGCATGATATAATGTACCCACCAGTACAGTAACATACAGAATAGTTTCACTGCCCTGAAATGCTCTATAATTCACCTATGCAACTTTTCTTGACAACAAACCCCTGGCAACCACTGACTGTTTTACTCCCTCTATAGTTTTGTCTTTTCCAGAATATTGTGTAATCATATAATTGAGATCAGATAGTATGTAACCTTTCCAGATTGGTTTCTCTCATTCAGCAATGTGTATTTAAAGTTCCTCCATGTTTTTGTGGTGTTTTGATAGTTCATTTCTTTTTATTGCTGACTAACATTCCATTATGATAATGAACCATGGTGCATTTATCCATTTATCTATTGAAGGACATCATGATTGCTGACAGTTTTTGGTGAATATAAATCAAGCTGCTATAAACATTCATGTTCAGGTTTTTGTCTAGACATAAATTTTCACATCAGTTGAGTAAATACTTAGAAATGTGATTGCTAGATTGTATGGCAAGATTATATTTAGTTTTGCATAAAACTGCCAAGCTATCTTTCCAAGTGGCTGTGCCATGTTGCATTTCACCAGCAATGAATGAGGGTTCCTGTTGCTCTGAATTCTCACTAGATGATTTTTATAGAGGAGTAATTTATAATGATATGGGCAGGATTTAGGGAAACAAGCAAGGGAGCTAGCAATAATGTACGTGGAGGGAAACAATACTGGAGCAGCTGAATGGAATGTGATTCCTCCCTGGAGTTAAGGCCTTGGGTCACAGGGCACAGAAAACCAGCCACCATTTGGGAGATCTAAAAAGTGGATTCTCAGCTGTAAATACCTCAGCTATACTCTTCCCCTTCTGATTGTTCTCCTGCCTGTGCCTCTCATTGGTGGGCATTTCAGATTATTTCCCCTTGGATATGGTATTTCCAATGGTGGTATTACTAGACAAAAGAAAATGAAAATTTTGAAGGTTGCTGAAGGACTGATAGATGCCACATAAATAATATCTAAAGTTTTGCCTATCATAGTTCTAAGATCTTATGATTTCTCTGTTTCAGCATCATTGTTGATATATATATGTATACATATATACATACATATGACATAATTAATTTTTTACATTCCCATAGGCATTCCCTTTTTCATTTGTGGTTGCTGTTATTGGCACATAGAAATTTTAACTTACTTTGGGAACAAGACTATATATGATGCAAGGAGTTGGGTACACACTAGACACAGGATTAGTATACTTTTTCTTTTGAAAATGAATAAATAAAACATCTCTACCTATATATTGATATAAGTACAGATTTTTACCAAAGATAGTGGATAAAATATATTTTCAGAAACATACGGTAAATAGTCTCACTTTAAAGACATGATAATCATGATTTCAAACATGTGCCCAAATTGTTCCTTGTGTCTTAATGCTGGTTTCTCGTTATAAGTACATTGCTCATGAAAACTAAAAGTTTGCAGACTGGTTTTGTCTCTGCCCACTTCTGTCTTCTTGCCAATAACAGCGACTTCTCTAGTGTCACTGGGATTCTTGCTCTTTTTGCCTTTCTTTACTATGTCTTCACTCTGATCAGGGAATGCTGACAAATAGAAAAAAGTCATTGAGGAGACTGCACAAGTTTTAAACCTTTCATACTTTCTCACTTAACAGAGGTATACATCTTTTCATTTCACTGAAAATGCTCTTGCCAAGGTGAACCAATGCCTCATTTTTTGCAAAATCCAGCGAACACATGAGCACTTATTCATTTATTTGACCTTTTAGCAGCATCTGGCACTATCAATGATTACCCTTTTCTGGAAGCACTGTCATCCCTTGGCATACAAGACACTGCATTTTCCCTGTGTTTCAGGTCTCTGGAGCCAGACTGTCTGGGCTCAACTCTTGGCTCTGACACTAATTAGCTGCATGACCTTGGGTAAGTCACTAAATATCTCTAGGATTCAGTTTCCTTACAATTAAAATGGAGATGATAATAGTACCTATCTCTTAGGGTAGGTATGAGGAGTCATTAAGTGAATGTATATAAAATGATTCAAATGATACTTGGTACTTTAGCACCTCTTAAGTAATGGCCAGCGGAATGATAGTAAGCTAGTTCTCCAAAAAATGAAGCCCTGCTTTGTAGTGTTGCCAATGTCTTTGGTGTAACTGCATCCATGGCCTTAAATACTCCTGCCATTCTTAAGCATTTAAAAATTGGCTTTCCTAGAGCCGGCTTTCACACACTACTGACAACTACTTTCCCTCCCGTTGCTTAATCTACTCTGCTTAGTCTCCATTGTGGGGTCCTGTTCCTTCTGTTTCTTAAACATCACTGTTCTTCAGTGATATGCCCTAGGGCTTCTCTATTGTTTTACTTTGTATATTTTCTATGAGCAATCTCATTCATTTAAAATAAAATTAGAAAAAATTAATAAAATTGATATATAGACTTCCAGGGAAGATGGCAGAGTAAGAGGATCCTAAGCTCACCTTGTCTCATGGATACAACTTGATAACACCCACTTCAGTGTAAATAACCCAGAAAACAAACCAAAGACTGGCAGAACAGATTCTCCACAGCTAAATGTGGAAAAGAGGCCACATCAGAGCGGGTAGGAAGGGCAGACATGTAGTTGGGAGTCATAACTGATAACGGATTAATGTCCAAAATATTTAAAGAACTTATACAACTCAACACCAAAAAACCAAATAATCCAATTAAAAATGGACAGAAGACATGAGCAGACATTTCTCCAATGAAGCCATACAGATGGCCGTCATACAATGAAAAGATACTCAACATCATTGATCATCAGGGAAATGCAAATCAAAAGCACAATGAGATATCACCTCACACTAGTCAGAATGTCTAGTATCAAAAAGACAAGAAATAAGTGTTGGTGAGGATGTGGAGAAAAAGGAACTGTCTTGCATGTTGGTGGGAATGCAAACTGGTGCAGTCACTGTGGAAAACAATATGAAGTTTCCTCAAAAAATTAAAAATTGATTTGCCATATGATCCAGTAATTCCACTACCAGGTATTTACCCAAAGGATATGAAAACAGTAATTCAAAAATATATATGCAACCCTTTGTTTACTGCAGTATTATTTACAATAAGTCAAGATATGGAAGCAACCCAAGTGTCTATTGATGAATGGATAAAAAGAAGCGATATATATATAGCAGCCATAGTAATATATGATCTAGCAACCATAAAAAATAATGAAATCTTGCTATTTGTAACAACATGGTTGGATCTAGAGAGTATAATGCTGAGATAAGTCAGTCAGAGAAAGAAATACTATATAATTTCACTTATACGTGGAGTTTGAAAAACAAAAAAAATGAACAAATCAAAAAAGAGACTAATAAAAAAGACAACAGACTCTTCACTAGAGAGAACAAACTCGTGGTTACCAGAGGACAGGTGGGTGGGGGGATGGGTGAAATAGGTGAAGGGGATTAAGAGTACATTTACCACAATGAGCACTGAGTAATGTATAGAACTCTTGAATCTCTATATTGTATGCCTGAAACTAATGTAACTCTGTATATTAACTATTCTGGAATTAAATAAAAAGAAATGAAAATAAAAATAAATAAATTTTAAAAGTCGATATATAATTTACATATACAATTCATCCCCTTGAGGTGTACGGTTCCGTGGTTTAAGTATATTTACAGCATGATGCAACCATCCCAAAATCAATTTCAGAACATTTTTCATCACTCCCAAAAGAAACTTGGTACCCACTAGCACTCACTCCTCATTTCCTCCACTTCTCATCACCATACCCATCAACTTAGTTTCTGTTTCTATAAATTTGCCTATTCTGGACATTACATATAAGTGGAATCATATGATATGTGGTCTTTTGTGACTGTCTCCTTTTACTTAGCATAATGTTTTCAAAGTTCATCTATGTTGTAGCACGTGTCAGTACTACAGTCCTTTTATTGCTGGATAAAATTTTGCTGTATTGATGTACCTAACGTTTTCCTTACCCAGTTATCAGCTGATGAACATCAGGTTGTTTCTACTTTTTGGCTATTACGAATAATGCTGCTGTGAAGCTTTGTGTGCAAGTTTTCATGTGGACAGACTTTTGTATTTCTCTTGAGTATGTATCTAGGAGTGGAATTGCTATATTTAACTTTTTGAGGAATTTCCAAACCATTTTCCAAAAAGGCTACAAATTTGGTGGCCACGTATGAGGGTTCCACTTTCTCCACATTCCTGCAAACTCTTGTTATTATCTGTCTTTTTACTATAACCACCTTGGTAAGTGTGAAATGCTATCTTTTTGTCATTTTTTTCCCTAATGGCTACTAATATTGAACATCTTTTCACGTACCTATTGGTCATTTGTATTTCATCTTTGGGGAAATGTTTATTCATATTCTTTGCCCATTTTTAAATTGGTTTATTTGTCTTTTTATTGAATTTCAGTGTCATCCACTTTTATGGTTTCAATTACATTTTTATTCTTAAGATTCTGAAAATACACGTTTAGGTCTGGATTTCTTATCTGAGCTTCATAGATTCCACGTAGTCATTACAAATGCAGTTAGAGTCTTCAACCCTGCTCATCTTTCTGAGCTCTTCCTTCATTGAAAAGTCTCTCACTCTGAAACCTGGGGGTTGTTTTGTTTCTTTCCCTCTAAATCTAACCAACCACTAAATATTGTTTTTTTCTGTCTCCTAAAAAAACTTCTCAAGTTACTATTTCTATCCCAAACTTCTTGAGACCACCATCAAATGTTTTCCCTGTGTATCTGTAATGGCCTCTTGACTGAATTTTTAAAGCTCTATTTCATTCTCTATACTTCAGAGTACATATCTGAAAATATAAATCCTTTGAATAGTCTCATTTCACTTTAAGCATAAAATTCAAACCCTTAACATGAATTCTATAAAGGAGATAACTTCCTAATAATTAAAACTATCAACAATGTATTAGATCAACTTAAAATGTAGAGAGTTCCTTGCCACTAGAAACTCCCAGATAGAGGTTGAAAATTGATCATCTCTCAGGGGCACCTGGGTGGCACAGCGGTTAAGCGTCTGCCTTCGGCTCAGGGCGTGATCCCAGCGTTATGGGATCGAGCCCCGCATGGCTCCTCTGCTGGGAGCCTGCTTCTTCCTCTCCCAACTCCCCCTGCTTGTGTTCCCTCTCTTGCTGGCTGTCTCTATCTCTGTCAAATAAATAAATAAAATTTAAAAAGAAAAAAAAAAGAAAATTGATCATCTCTCAAGAATGGTATAAGCAGTATTCATGCTTTGGATAGAAGGTAGAGACCAATGTCTACTAAGACTCCTTACCATTGTAAGCTGCTATGATTCTAATACATATGTACTCCACATGGTAATAACCAAGAATTAGTTAGAAAATCTCATATACATACAAATTTAAGTAAACAATTTTACAGTTGTAAAGAGTCATAAGCAGTCATTTATTTAAAAGACTATCATACATTATAGAAAATTACTAAGTACACAATTTGTATAAGAATAAAATCATAGAGCAAAATTATAAAAATGGACAAAATTATAATTCTGGGGGTCAGAAAATGTCAGTATAGAATAAATAAAAATGAAGCCCACTCCTTTGGCCAAAAAATTGTTATCAACACAGTTTAAGGTCACTGATATTTTTAGAACTGATGAAAATTAGAGACTCCTTTTGTTGAAAAAAACGCTCCTGCTCTAAATTCTCAGGGTGTTTAAGAGCTTCTGAGGTTTACCCATGAATCCACACTAGAAGACCCCAGATCCACAGAGTGGGGAGCTGAGGTTTGAAGGGAAATGTTATATAATATGTGTATAAGAGTTTTTCTAATGGTTAGCCTTACCATCAAAAGGGCTTTTTGAAAATTAAAAATGGATCAAAAATACACACAAAAAAAGAACCTTAATAAAAAATATATTCTAGGCTTAAGTAAATCTATATTTATTTCAGAAAGATGCATTATAAAAAATAAGAAGGTACTTCTGTATTAGAAATTATCATATAGCTCAATACCTAAATGTTAGTCATTTGAGTTATGGAGAAAATTTGAAATAAGCTAATAGAACAAAAGATATATGTATTCCATTGGGGACTTTCTCATGGCAGATTTTTAAAGATGTTAAAAAAATTGATTCAGAGAGAAATGCATCCATGCCTTGAAATTTGATCTCTCCAGTTTATAGAGAAATATCACAGAGTGGGTTTATTTAATTTGTTCCTTGACTATTGTTTTTTTTAATGTTTTTTTATTATGTTAGTCACCATACAGTACATCCCTAGTTTTTGATGTAAAGTTCGATGATTCATTAGTTGCGTATAACACCCAGTGCACTATGTAATACGTGCCCTCCTTACTACCTATCATCAGCCTATGCAATTGATCACTATTGCAATGGCAAGACGTATTTTTATGGGACTTCTCATAGATTTTTCTACATTGAACAATAGGCTCATTTCCTTTCAAAGGGCAGAAATACTCAGGTCATGGTATGCCCTGGCAGACTAAGCACCATGGATAAAAGATGTCATCCAACACCAGCAAGGCATCACTTATTAACCTTGCCAGAGTGGGTCCAAATTATATCCTCAAATACTGCCAACAGCTTCAAGTTTGAGGTCACTAAAGACACATCATTAATTTGTTAAACTGCTTTGTCTGAAGGGAGTGAAAGATGGTTGTGTTATTTTCCTGGACTGAAAGGGAAATAGGAAGAATCAGAATAACAGATGTCTCTTTTATTCACATTATTCAGGTATCTGAGTGAGGGTGAATTCTGAAGGAATGCAAAAAAAAATAACATACAGTGAACCATGGAGGCAGGGCTCAGTGAATTTAGGATACATTTGGTGCATTTTGCCCTGTAATCCTTTTAAACTGATTGTATCCTTCAAAATATACAATGGTTAGCATGATTTTTTAATGAGGAATCTACATTTTAGCGTTTTACAATCATGGATGATTTTCTAAAATTACGATCAATTTTCAGTCTATGGGTGGAATTCAATATTTATATTCATGACGGTAGTTTTGCCTCAGGAGACTGATAAAACGCACACTTTAGGTAAATACTTTTGATCCTTAGAACTTATGCTTGGGTAAAACTGACAAATTAACATTCGAAATGTCTACACAAGGTGTTCTTAACTTTTGCGTTTCAGGCAAATATTTAATATTTATAATTTTAAAATATTTTAAATTATAAAACAATTATAAATATTTAGAATATAGGTAAGCAAAAGTTTTAAAAAATTATCTGTAATCTTACCTTCAGGGAAACCTTAAAACTGGCATTTTTCATTTGAGATTTTTAATTTGACAGGCGGATGATCATATCAACTAAAATAAGAATTACGCATGTTTCTTTTTTTTTTTTAAACAGTTTTTAAAACTTAAATTCAGTTAGCCAACATATAGTACATCATTAGGTTTTGACGTAATGTTCAATGAGTCATTAGTTGTGTATAACAGCCAGCGCTCATCACATCACATGGCCTCCTTACTGCCCATCGCCCAGTTCCCCCTTCCCCCCACCCACCTCCCCTTCCTCAACCCACAGTTTGTTTCCTGGAGTCAAGAGTCTCTCATGGCTTGTCTCCCTCTCTGATTTCTTCCCGTTCAGTTTTCCTTCCCTTCCCTTGTAGTCCTCTGTGCTATTCCTTTTGTTCCTTGTATGAGTGAAACCATATGATAACTGTCTTTCTCTGATTGACTGATTTCACTTAGCATAATACCCTCCAATTCCATCCCCGTCGATGTAAATGGTAGGTATTCATCCTTTCTGATGGCTGAGTATTAAGAATTACGCATGTTTCTTTTTTTTTCCATTGTACACTGGTTAGAATTTATAGAATAACGTTAAATAGTAATGATGATGGTGGATACAGTATCCAGCTCTGATAGTACTGCTTTTAACATTTTACCATTAAGCACAGTGTCAGTGATGGAAGTAATTTAGTTTAACAAGTTAATGTGTTTTCTTTCCTAATTTATTCAAATTGTTTTGAAGCGGAAGATATTGGTACCTATAGAGATTAAGTATATTTTCCTACTCTATTAAATCGTATTAATAGGCTTTATTTTTGATACCATTTTATTTAACTTTTATCTTTATTAAAATAATATCTATAAAGTGACACGTATTATTTATGTATTTCTATAGGACTTAGAAAAACAGCTCTCTCCCACCACAGCCCTTTCTTCCCTGTGTCCTCCTTCTTAGAGTGATCCATTTCAAACTGGTTTAGTTATTCCAAATTGTATTTACTTCATATTCCTGTGGTTTGCCTTTTAACTTTCTTAAAGGTCTCTTGTAATATTAATCTTTCATATTTTATTAAGACTTATTTTATGGCTCAGTATATGCTCTATTTTGGCAAATATTCCATACATACTTGTAAAGATTGTCCCATGAAGTTGCTGCCTGATGTTTTCTAAATATTAACCGGGTCAAATTGGTCCATCAATTTATTAAAATGTTCTACGTCTTTGCTAGTTTTTGTCTGATTTTTCTATTAATTGCTGAGGGAACCGAATTTTGTTTTCCATTTATGATTACACATTTAAAAAATTGTCCTTTATAATTTGATGAATGTTTGCTTCCTGTATTATAAAGCTATATTCCTACAATCACATATTTAGGATTATTATTTCTTTCAGATAGTTTCTTTCCTTCTTTATCTCTGGATAATACTTGATTTCCTTTCTGATATTAATATAATCATACCAGCTTTCTTGTGTTTAGCATTTACGTTAAATGTATTTTGTATCTTTTTATTTTCAAGCTATCTGTATTCTTATTTTTAAAGTGTATCTTTTTAAACAGTATGTACTTGGGTCTGTTTTTTGTTTGTATGTTTTTAAATCAAGCCTGACACACTCTAAGATTTAATTCGTGTTGACATTTAAAATAATCATAAATATGGTTATTATTATTCTTTCTCATTTGTAATAGTCTGGCTGCATCTGAATTCCTTGTTTCAGTTTTTCCTGAGGCTCAATGCACCCTTGTTCTTAAGAAGCCACATGAGAGCCTGAGAGCATATTGATAAATTACTAATTTTGTTTAATCATCCAAGGGTTCTGACAAATATACTTATTACCCCTAAGACCATTATTAACATGATGGTGAAAGATACATTTTTCTGTTGCTTTTTAAGAATCTAGCATTATGGGGAGCCTGGGTGGCCCAATCAGTTAAGCTCAGGTCACGATCTTGGGGTCCTGGGATCAAGCCCCACATTGTACCCCCTGTTTATCAGGGAGTCTGCTCAAGATTCCCTCTCCCTCTTCTCTGCCCCTCTCCTTCTCTCTCTCTATAAAATAAATAAATAAATTAATTAATTAATTAAATCTTTTTTAAAAATCTAGCATTATATCCTACACATTTTAAGTTATTGAACACTTTTCTACAGCATAGTTTTATTCATTCAATAAATGAATCATCATATGGATATGCCATGATTTAGAATTTATAGAGTAGATAGTTATAGATAAGTTATTGAACACTTTTCTACAGCATAGCTTTATCCATTCAATAAATGAATCATCATTTGGCTATGCCACTATTTATTTGACCATTTTCTTATTGAGGAAAATTTAGTTTATTTCAACAACATTAGTTTTGTGTGTTAAATCTTTATGTCTCAAATATGTTTACAAATAAATGTAATATTTATATAAAAAAGAAATTCAATGAAATAATTTTGTTTTTAATTGTTTTAGAGAACTTTCTATGTCCCAAACCACCATTTATCTAATATACAAAAAGTTATATGGTTTTATATAACATTTATTGTCCTTAAGGCATTTACATTATACTTAGGAAATAATTATGCATAAAATACTTAAAAAATGTTATCTAAGAGAATATATTTAAGTTTTAGCATGTGATATCAAAGGAAACCAGAAAACAATGCTGAATCAGGCCTTCACATGTGTTTTAGAAACAACATATAGATCCTTAAAACATATAAAAATGAGCCAACAGTATGACGTGGCTGCTACCAAAATGTGCACTGGCACCTTAGACAAAACTATAGGAGCAGGGGTTAGTACGATTTGGACACGGTATTTTGAGCAAGGTATTTGTAGATTAGCTCCCACCCAGACGTGAAGAACCTGGGAACCACGCTGTACAAGGAATGATGAAGAAAGCCAACTTTGGAAGGACAGAGACCTAATCTGGAAGAGGAAGAGGAAGCCTAAGGAAGTAAGTCCCTTCTACAGTTTCAATGGCCAGCTATTCACAGTGAGGCCTAGATATTTTGTTAACAAACTTTGTAGTATCCTTTGCTTGTCTTACAATCTAAGATCTGGCTTGGAAAAAATGACAATTTGTCTTTTCAAGCCTGGTATTTAACCTGAAGCTTCACAATAGTTCATGAAATAATGAGTCAACTAGGTAGAGTTATCTTTTTTTTTTTAAACATTGACATCTTTATAGAAAGTAAATTCAGAGAAGATGCAATGATATATCATACACTGTATTTTGATACTCATATGCCTGTGTCATTTCTTACAATGAAATATAATGTGCTTTGGATGAGGAGTTGGGAACCAGATCTCTGAAGTTTGGTGAGTCATATAACTGAGTAAGTCTGGAAAAACTAAGAGCCGGGCCATATAGAATTTGTTCGATGTTTACGCTGCAGTGACAACCGAGAAAACAGAAGCTAATACATGGAATAAGAGAATTTCCATTTAAAATTCATGAAGTTAAACTGAATGATTTTGAGAAGCAGCAACAGCTTTGGGGGAAAAACACTCAATGAATAACTGAACACAAATGTGGTCTAAAGGATCAAAAGTTTGGTCATCATAGAATCGAGAAGATAATTGGACTTAAGAAAGAAGGTTCTATGTGTGTAGAACATCTCCTGGGATATTCTGCCTGTTTAAACAATTCCTTTGCACTGTGGATGAATGAGCGAGGTGCCACTGCCCAGATGTCCTCAGAGTTTAGGGGGAATCAACTTCCATGGTTGTGAGAAGGGGAAAAGAGAAAGCATGGGAAGTTCGGGAAGTTGAAATACAGAACGGCCAGTAGAAATTCTGGCATCAAGATTTAGATTTTTATATCTGTAAGACATTATTGGATAGTGCCTAGAAAGTTATATAGGTTTGTTAACATTTAATTAATTTTTAACTATAAGTAACTCTCATTATTTTCCTTCTCTCCTTATTCATCCTTACATGACTGACACATTATATTATCTTTTCTCATTCTTGAAATAAATTTAATAGGTTGATCCCTTTGGTGTGTTTGTATAGAATTTCATGTCCCAGAGTTTAAGCTTTGTACAAAATCTGGGGAAATTTCTCTTCTGGATGGAGAGTTCAGGAAATTGGCATCAGCTACCAAACTTGCAAGCTTGCCAACAGCTAGCTATATTTCAAATGGACACCTCATATAAAAGGACAGAGAAATCAACAGATGCTATATATTCTGTAGCAGCTGAAACATAGTAGCCTAAAATCTTACTATATTCACAAAGATCAGAGCATTGTATACTGTGACTCACCAGTTCTCTGAGTTTTCCATAATTTCATTCCCCACTCCCATATCCCTATCTGCCTAATATCACTCTGGGGCTATCAACCATGATGCTACTCTTGGATGACCCAGTGTCTATCTCCTAATCCCTTGCTATATAAGATGTATTCTGTGGACCGGGAAATTTGGCATCATCTGGGGTCTTATAAAAAATACAGAATCTCAGGCCTCACCATAGACCAACTGAATCAGAATCTTCCTTTTAGAAAGAAACCTATGTGATTCATATGAGCATTAAAGTTTGAGAAGCACTGTTGCGGCCAGTGTTGGTTCTTAGGCAATCTCCCTGGCAATCACAGTAAGCAGACCATGGCCTCTCCTTTAGCTTCTTTTTTGATCTGGCTCAGCAACAAAATGGAAGAAAGGAATCAAGCATTTATTCAAATAACCCACAATTTTTAATCACTTATTCTATCACAAGCACTATATCAGGGACTGGAAATATATAGAGAGGGGTACACTTCCTGCCCCAGTAGCCCACAGCCGAGTGTGTAGACAGTGAACTAGAGGTTGTGCCACAAATCTGACATCTTCTGGAGTCATCGTTTCCTTTCATGTTCCAAATACATCACGTGGGCTCCACCCTATATTACTATACATACACCAATGCCTTCCTTAATATTTCAGAGGATTGTTGGGTGTGCCACGTTATTGTCTTTCAAAAGATACCGAAGACCTCTCCTCAATCATCTCTTGTATTAGAGCCCCTGCCTGCTGTTGTCCAGTTTCCACTCACTGGGCTGCATGGAATTCATGGATGGAACCTTTACTCATTCTTCCTCAAGGACCGCTAACAGAAGATCATTGTGTATGAAGTGCTTTTCCTAAAGGTTTGGGGATACTAGAGAGCAATTACAGTACAGACTGGAAAGCAACATTTTACCTGGAGCCTCTCAGCCATCTTCACTACAAGAACCCCCTTTTCACCATTGCCAGTCTTGGCCCTGGCCTGCTGTCATATTGCAATGGCTTATTTTTCAGAACTGAGTTACAGTTCCTTTTTTTCTCATTTCCCCAGGCCCAGGTTTCTAAACTCCCAGCTTTTCCCGTATTCTTCCCAAGCTGCTAAGGAAAAATGGAAAGTTCTTTATCAGGACAAAAATCAGAAAACAAAAACAAATTTTTGCCCCCAGGAAGGTACCTTTCTATTAAGTAGAGTAATACATCTCTTTATTGACTAAATTTCACAAAAATATTTATTTTTTGCAAATGAGAAATTGTCTCCTCTGAGCCCCAGATGAATTTTCCAGCTCTACCAGATAGTTTTTTCACCCCTCATCTACTAAGAGAGTTACCCGTCAGTGTAACAATATGATGGCAGAGGTGAGCATAACATGGAAGCTGTTGAAGGCTGGAATCCTAGGCCAGGCTGTGCAGAGCTGGACACAGACATCATGGATGGCTTCCTAGATGATGTAAAATGAGGTTCTGAAGGACCTTCTAAGAGTTAATGAGTTATAAAGAGAAGATAATAAAAGCTAATGAACACGATGTTTAAACTTTGAGAATGCCAGGTTTAAGGGATTGTGGGATATTCAAGTGGAGTGACTATTCAAATACTAATGATAGTTAAAGCCATAGGAAGGAATCAGTTCATCCAGAGTGAGAAGAAAATCGACTGAGGTTCATCCTGAAAAGCTGAACAATGTGTAGGAAGAAGAAAGGCCATGAAGGATACAGAGAAGGAATGGTGCTGGAGAGAGGAAGAATACTAGAGAAGCATAACGTCCCTAAAAGCAGAGAAGGACAGAGAATGGAAAGGTCGACAGTCAGAAAGGCTTTAAATACACCAAGTAAGAAAGATCAGGTATTGTCCATGGGACTTAGCAGCAAAGAAGTCATCTGGGTTGCTTATATGATGAAGTTCTTCCAAGATAGGCCAGAGGTCTGACAAACAGGTGCTCAAACTAAGGATTTTCTTCTCTTGAGGATCTCTCCTGCTTACAACATGTCTCCTCAGACACTCATTCTGCAGCTGGGTGAGTGTACCTGTTCACAGAAGTTATGTATTTGTATTTGGAGTTTCTTTCCTGAGCTATGGGGCCATCTACGGCACTGACCCAATGAAAAGGACATCCTACTGTCTTTGCAATTCCATGCACAAGCATCTCATCACCTAAGAACTACCCCCTACTAGTCAGGGTGCACCCCAGTTGTGTTCCTTATTATTCTCACTAGGCACTTAATGTGAATAAGCAAGTCATAAATGAAAATGAGTGTCTGTGCCAGGCCCATTAACGTATAAACCAAGAGATAACAGTCTTTGCTTGGAACCATCTAACAGTTGCCCATCTTCCTAAGAAAACCATCCAACAAGGGCCTACATGATCAGTCCCTCTCACCTCTTTCACCCTGTGTCCTTTAACTCTGCCCTTCACTCATTCTAGCTTTCCTGACCTCCGGATCTTTTCCCCTCTGCTGCTCCTTCTGCCTGGAATGCTCTTTCCCTACAGAACGTCTTGGCTCATGCCTCTTTTAGGATCTTTAGTCAAATGCCACCATTTCCATGATATTTAAATTGCAATCGCCCACAACAATCCTTTTCTCCCTTCTCTGCCTTATTTCTCCTGTTGTGCTAATGATCACCTAACACAGCACATACAATCTGTCTCAGGAGATGCCAACTCCACGAGTGAGGGATTTTTGACTAACTTTTTCATTTCCAGATTCCCAGAATCTACCATGGCACAAAACAGACTCCACAAGTGAATGAATGATAAGCACAGGCCACTCTTCTCCATCTAAGCAAGGGCCTTTGTGGCCCTAGAAGCTTATAATTAATTTTCTTAAGAGCACTTGACCAGGAGGGGCGGGGGAGGGGCAGGTGGGGGTGTGGATGGCAGGAGTGTGACAGAGGGAGCGACAGAGGGGAGAAATTGGAAATGGGGGTTGGGGGGGGAGCTCAGAAGCCTTGCTCTATAAAGCCCAAGTTCACAGGATTGATATGGCAGGTTCTATGGGCTGTGAAATTGGAGTTTAAAGCAACTGAACAAATATTTAATCATGGTGTAAGCACTTGTTTCAGGAAGGGGCTGGAATCTGCGGGGGATGGAGGGCTCAGGTCCAGTACAGTTGCTGTTGCAACTTTTCCTCCAATTCCTCTGACCTATTCTTATCTTTCACTTACCCTATTTCCCCCCCAAATCACACACTTCCTTTAAAAATGTCCTTGTGTATTATTGCTGCTTTGTTGTTGTTGTTGTTGTTGTTGTCAGCCTAATCGTGGAAGTAGGGTGTGCAGAGAAAGCACAGGCAGGTTTATGCGCGAGTCAGAAGCTGAGAGGAGTCTACCTCCAGGTTTACACATGACGGAGCAGCGGGATATCCTTCCTTTCTGGGAACCCCAACAATGGTCTGAGCTCTTCGGTGGAGTTGCACTGCAAGGGTGACCACTCCTAGAACGACATTCCGGTCCAACTGAACTATGTGTCTTATTGTTTAAATAGAGGCCCCCTTTCTCGGTTTTCTCTGAAAGCAGATATTGAGAATATACACTGACTCAGGCTTCCCAAATACAGACCCAGAAAGGGGATCGGGCCATTAAAATGAAAGTGATAATTCTTCAGGCCAGGTATTTCAAGGTTGAGTGTTTTCCCCAAGGCTGAGTGTTTGATTTAAAACAAGACAAGCTGGCTGTGGCACACAGGACCTGACACATTCTCAATATAAATGAGGAAGTGCAGTGCAGCCCTGGCGTTCGCCTTCCCTGAAGCATCGGAGCAGCAGGGAGGTGGCCAGGTCCCGGGTCTGAGCCGCAGCCTGGGCAAGTGGTCGCATTTACCTTCTTTCCATCAGCAGCGGTCACTGAGGAAGATTAAGTGAGCTCCACACAATTTCATCAATACCAACTGCTCGATACATGGGCTTCACTTTGTATTAAGCACAAAAGCAAAACCTAATTCCTTCTCAAAGCCATGAGATGAAATCTGGATTTATGTTCTCACCACAAATTGGAAGACACGTTTATTTCAGAATTCGAAAGGAGAGAGAAGAAGACTAATGAGAAACACACACACACACACACACACGAGAAAAACTAGTGTCCTACAGCAAAGGAGAGATTTGCGTCTTTTTACACTGTGCATAAGATTGTTTCATAAACATTTGTGAAAGATTAAAAACTACTGAGCATATTAAGATACTTTCTGTATTTGTAAGACATTATCAATTATGATTTACAGCTCTGGGCCCTAATCAGCTAAGTGATACTGACAGTAGATGAAAAAATTTAACGTTGGATAGAAAGGCTCTATTGTATGGGTAGGACTGTGTGTGTGTACATGTGGTCGTGTGTGTGTGTGTGTAAACCAGCCAAATAATTACAACATTTACTACACAACCAGATTCTTTTTCAATTAAAATTAAGCAAGGCACCATGCTTTCACATACATGGCCTAATTAAGTCTCACAATAAGCCTATGAGGTGGCTATGATTATTTCTCTTTTGGAGATGAAGGAGCTGAGTTTCTGGGAAGCTGACAGTCACACAACTAGTAGGAAGGACCAGAACACCTAAATGCAGTGACCTTTCACTGCTCCATTAGCTGCCATTCATTCATCAAGCTACAATTTATTCATTACCTCCCACATGTCCCAGGTTGTGTTTTTTTATTTTTAGAGATTTTATTTATTCATTTGAGAGAGCGCGAGAGAGAGAATGCATGAGCGAGAGGGAGAAGGAGAAGCAGACTCCTCATTGAGCAGGGAGCCCGATGCGGGGCTCAATCCCAGGACCCTGAGATCATGACCTGAGTCGAAGGCAGACGCTTAACCGACTAAGCCACCCAGGCCCCCCGTCATAGGTTTTCATAGATTGTATTTCATGTGCATGAAATACATTCAACAACCCTGCAAGGTGTGTGTTTTTATCCCCACCCGCACTTTACAGAGGAAGAAAGTGAGACAGAGTCGTTGGAGAAAAGTTAGTTTCTCCGCTAGTAGATGGAGGCACCATATAGTCACAGGATTTCGGAGGCCAAAGCAGCTGTGCTTTCTGCTGCAGCACACTGCCTGAGCACATTTTTAAAAAAGATTTCTATCCTTTAAAAACAAGGCCAAGAAAAACAGAGAAACAAACCCAACAAAAACCTTGACGTTTCAGACAAACACAATCATAGGTAAAGGTATTCTGAATCAGGCTCATAGTACAACATAAAAATGAAGCTTACGGAAGACTATGCCGGTGTTGGGTGATGAGTAGAAGGTGTTTTTCAGATTTCTCATGTACTATGTTTTCGTGTTTCATAAGATCCTGCTTCGGTGAGCTTCCTGTGACTCTTGAGTCTTCCTTGCAATTTCCACAAACATTTTCCTTGGCTGGGAGGCAGGGCCTTCCTTCTTTGCTGGAGGACCTATAAGCAGTCACAGGGGTATATTCATATTCCCAGTGAGCAAAGTGGAGGGAAAGCAGCAGGAGGAAGTCTGTAGAACATACTTTATCTGATCCTTCTAAGTAAAAATCTAATGCTATTGAATGGCACAAAATCAATTTTCTATTCATTTAAGAGACGCCAAACAATAAAAGACCAAGTCTAATTACTTGGATGCCTAAAATCCCATTTTTGGAAACTTCATTTACTTTTGTAAAGACAAGTATTTCCACAGAACAAATTCCCCTGCAGAAAATGCCAGTTTTCTGAGAAAGGATTGCAACTTGTGAAAGCATGAAGATGGGTAGATGAAAAGACACCCGCCCCAAACTTAAATGCTATCTCCTAGAGATGCCTCACATTTCCTCTCCAGCAGAGCCCTTTCTTAGAGACCCCACCCTCAAAGCGGCCCCTATAGTTTTTACTCAGACCCTGAGGGACCTGCCTCCCTGGGTCCAGAGTAGATGCACAGTAAATAGTTGTTGACTGTTCTAGTTTTCTGGCATTGCAGCGACAAATGACTGCAAATTTAGTGGTTTAAACACAGTGGGAATTTACTATGTCACCTTTCAGGAGGCCAGAAGTCCAAAATGTGTCTCGCTATGATCAAAGCAAGATGTCAGGAGAGCTGGGTTTCTTCTGCAGGCTCTAGGGGAGATTTGTTTCTTGCCTTTCCACCCTCTAGAGACTGCTCCCATTAACTGGTTTTTGGCTTTTTCTGCCATCTTCACAACTAGTGATGTCAGCCTGCCTTCCCTCCGATACTCCCTCTTCCACTTCTAAGGACCCTTGTGATTATATTGGGACCACACAGGTAATCCCGGATAATCTCCCCATCTCTGAGTCAGCTCATTAGTAATCGTAATTCCATCTGCAACCTTATTTCCTCTTTACCGCGTCACACAGCACCGTCACAGATCCAGGGATTAGAACAGAGACATCTTTAAGGGAGAGGATGAGTGGAAGTGCAGTTCGTACACACTGATGGACTGAATGAGCAAACTAGAAAAAAATTAGCTTTGCTTAGTCATCTGGTTTTTTTTTTTAATCAAAGCATGGTTTTGAATGGACAGTGTAAAGAGACCTAAAATTTCAAAATAACCCAAAAGACCGGAAGCTTGCATACATCACTTTGAAAAGTCCATTGACTGTCTCATGACTTTAAGAACAATAATCTACAATGATAGTGGGAGATCAAATGATTGATATCATGGAGTATTTAAATCTCTACACCGTAAAAAGAAAAATCAAGCACCTTCACCAGGAAAAATAAATTATGGAAAGGCTCAAAACCATTGTGTCTATTTTATATCTGGCCTCCTGATCCTGCTAAAATACTTAGTATGGACTGAGGAAATGCCAAAAATCCCAGGGATATCATTTCCTATAATCCTCGGATATAGATCCTCATTTGAGCAAAGCCAAAGAACTGAACTGTTTTATCACTACCCTGCTGGGAGCAGTGCTTCAATCTATGTGTAAACGGTACATTTTAAGAAGTTTCCGTGACATACAACAGTGAACTTTGTTCTTTCTACCAATAGCCTCATTGCCTGACACTTTAACAGCACAAAACGTATGTAAGGGCTTCATTGACTATCCCCACCCCCACCCACTTGGGATGGGTTTCACACCACGAAGTAACCCAGAGGCATCTTTTTTCCATCAGAGAAATAAAAGTCTACAGAAATACAACTCTCTCTACCCAATTTGAAGGGCATGTAAAACTAGACATTAAAATTCCAAAAGACATTTAAGGTTACTATTAGCATCTGGTATTTGGCATCCTTTTATATAAAATAACATTTTGGATGTAATTTTCCCAAACCACATTAACATCCTGATGCCTCTGACACCTACATGGCACAAAATTGACCACATCAAGAGAAGTAATCATCTCACTTGGAATTTAGAATCTTCTGTGTCCTCTTTAATATATTCTTGGTTTTTAGAGTTTTTTTTTTTAATCAAGTTTTCTTTGGAGATCTCACTGTTGTTGATGACTACCATACAGTAAGGCACAATTGAAAACAGCCTACCAAAAGTGGAAAGCCATCGGTTCCAGCCAGTAATTTCCCATTTCTCATATTACTCTTTTTTTTCTTAATATAGTCCAAATTACTTTACTAAGCATTACATGGATTATCTTATCTAATTTAATACTGAGAAAACTATCCCCACTTTACAGATAATGAAAATGATGCTAAGCAAAATTAATATACTTAATATGTGACTGCTAGAAACGGTGGACTGGGGACTCTTAACCTATCTGAGGTCAGTATCCATGACTTTGAATGAGGAAAATTAGCCTGATTATTCCTAGGACCTAGAATAATTTTGTTTTATTCTCTTATGAAGAAACCTAGTTAGATAATTATTGAATGTTTAATATGCCCTATGGAAAAGTAAGATCTTTTCAAAAGCTACCCCAAAACTGTCACATATCATTAATATCATACTATTACTTTGTTAGTAATCTAAATATATACGGTAGCTTAGGATCTGAAATTCAAAAAATGCAAAAAAAAATGAGTTTCTAGATCTTGTAAAAGGACAGAGTTTTCTATGTATTTCTTACTGCATTTTCTAAATCTTACCCTCTTATTTCAAAATTCACAAAATGATACATTTTGGTAATAAATATTGTTTTGATCTTTTTAAGGTAACTTTGAGCAGCTATGTTATACAACTGTTTGTATTTATATATCATATATGAATATATATAATTTTAATTGTATTAAAAACACAAAGTAAAATTTACTATCTTAATCATTATTAAATGTACAGCTCAGTCTTGCTAGATTCACATTGTTATGCAACAGATCTTCAGAGCCTTTTCAGCCTGCAAAACTAAAACTCTATACTCATTAAACAAAAAATCCCTATTGCTCCTTCCTCCCCTCAGCCCTTGGCAACCTCCACTCTATTTTATGTCTCAATGAATATGACTACTTTAGATACCTCAGATAAGTGGAATCATACAGTATTTGTCTTTTTGTAATTGACTTATTTCATTTAGAATCATGTCCTCAAGGTTTATCCATGTTGTAATATATGACAATATTGCCTTCTTTTTTAACGCTGAATATATCTCATTGTATGTATACAATGCATTTTGTTTATCCATTCATCCGCTGGTGGACGGTTGGGCTGCTTCTATCTCTGACCTATTGTGAATAAAGCTGCTGTGAACAAGAATGTGCGAGAATTTCTTTGACACTCTGCTTTCAGTTCTTCTGGCTATAAACCCAGAAATGGAACTGTTGGATCATATGGTAATTCCATTTTTTATTCTTTTGAGGAATTTCCATAGTGGCTATACCATTTTACGATTTCACCAATAATCGTAATAGTGCAGAGTGTTCTGATTTCTCCATATGCTCACCAACACTTGTTATTCAAGTGCAAAAGGATGAAACTGGACCCTGACAGTATATACAAAAATGATCTCAAATGGAGTAAAGATCTAAATGTGGGACCTGAAACTACAAAACCCCTAGAAGAAAACAAGGGAAAACATTTATGAGATGAGTCTGACAGTGATTTTTTGGATATGATACCAAAAGCACAGACAACAAAAGCAAAAATAGACAAATGAGACCACATCAAATTTACAAACTTCTGTGCATCAAAGGATATAATCATCAGAGTGCAAAAGCAGCAGAATGAGAGAAAATATTTTCAAATCATACATTTGATAAGGGTTTAATATCTAGAATATATAAAAATTCTCACAACTAAGCATATGAAGAGAGATCAGCATCAATAATCATCAGGGAATGCAAATCAACGCCACAATGAGATATCACCTCACACCCATTAGGATAGCTATTATTAAAAAAAAGACAGAAAATAACATTCATTTTCATATATTTTAATGTTCATTACTTTTTCTTTGGTTTGATTCATTAAAACATGGCATCCTATAAGTTTATAATGATATGCAAATAAGGGTGTGTTCTAACTATTGTTTGATGACTCCAGTTGTGAATTCTCATTCGCTGGGTTAAAGAAAGCCCAGAACTAATGACAGAAGCTCAACATGGTTCCATAAGCACATTCACTTACTCAACACACTTGTCTTATTTCTTTTCTGGTCTTTGGTTTGGAGCCACAAAATGATCTCATCCCTGGACTCTATTTCCCTGAAAGAGTTGAGGCCTGTATTGTTTTCCATTTGGGATTGGCATTGTATTTTATGGACTCTGTTAGGCTTGTGGGATTTATTGTTTAGTTCACAATAAACAAGGTCCAGGTAGCTCATGTCATTACTTTGTGTAAATTAGAAAAAGGTTGCCTGTGTGTATGGACTGGGCCTCATAGCTCATGAATCACTAAGGGGAACGTGGAGCTGGGTTCAGCATCCACAAACCCATTCACTCAGGTGTCCTTGTGCAGATGGCCCAGAAGAATAATTTTAGATACTAATTCCTCTTAGAGGATTTTGACAATATGGTATTTAAAAAGATATATTTAGCCCTCAAAACAAGCCTTTTTGTGACTTGATTTTCATAGGGCCTTTAATCCCTCATTTTCTTCCAAGGCCAGACCCTTGGAGGAGGGGGTCTGAGCTACTCTTGTGCTGTGAGGCCAGGACGTGGGTTTCTCAAAAGAAGCTGGCACCTCCACCTCAAAGAGCAACATGAGTAGAATTCCCCGAAAGCCGCTTATGCAGTATGACACTTTGGCCAATAGGGACTACCGTCTATTTGCAATGGCAGGACTATAATCATTGGCAATCCTCTCACTATTCAGAAAGCTTTGCTTGTGTTTAACTTGTAAATGCATCTGAGGTCTTCCTATTACTTTTTATTTGTTTATTGTTTATTGTTATTGTTTTATTTATTTGTTTATTATCTTTTCTTTCTGTGTCCTTGGAGGACACAATGTAGAATCCTTCTTAAATATTTAAGAAATTCAATATTTGAAAGAGCAAGTTAATGAACACATTCTTACATTGTACTCAAGATGGTACATGCAATACAGGCCGAATGGATCTTGTTGAGTGTCTGACTTAATTTTACAAATGAGAGACACTGTAGCTCTTGATATGAAAGGATGGAATTGAATCCTTATGCTTTGGTAATTTTTAATCAACGTTGTACTCTAGAAAGACCATTTCAGACCACATGTAAATGAATAAAAAACCTGAAAGTTCAAGAACCTTGACTTCTTCAGAATAAACTGTCAAATATATTGTAATCTACCTACTATTGAATGTATCTGAAATTACTTTGAGGATTCTACAGGGTTACTCATCAAAGAAAAGTAAAATTGCAATTTAAAATAAAAATTTTTTGAAGCAAAATTTATCCTTCTTTCTCTTTATATTTAGTATTTTAACACTCATGAAGATTTTACTCATATCTGAAGACTATATGCAGTAATAATGTCAGACTAAGGAGGACATACAAAATAAGAAAGACCATTCTTCAAGTAACTATATTGGTTGCTCTGCCATTTACTTTTCAGTTCCTATAGTACTTTTTTCATGCTATCAAATCACTTAATAGCTCAAGAGAGTGAGATAAAGAAGATCAGAGATTTCCCTAAAGTAATTTAAAATTGGGTCTATAAATAGATCAGGCAATTGTATTTTCTTGCCACAAACCTGTTTATTTGGAGCAGGAGATGTTACCTCACAGTTAAGACAGTCTAGGAAACAGACTCTAGTTAGAGATGCAAATATGAATTCTTAATCTCACCTGAGAACCATAAGATCTCACCACTCTAAACAAAAAATAAATACATCTCTTACATGTATTTTCCTCTCTGTATGTTAATTATCTTTTTACTAAACTACAAGGATCTTATTTCATCTGAATGTCAGATATAATTTTCCAGTATTAGTGATTGCAGACTGTAAGTCAGATTTTATTGTGAGACTTGATTTTACATCTTTGATAGGAGATACAATTTAACTCTGATTTTGCTTGCTGGCAGATGCTTGTAAACGTATTGCTTGAAGAACATTTGGAAGAACGGGCTGGTTGATTATTGACCACATTTAGCAAACCACTAGCCTGGCATACACCTAAATCAATCTTCATGCTTCCCTGATTTAATTGACTACCAATTCCACAACAAATAGACTAATTTCCAAAGGAAATGGGCTGTTTTGCTTTAAGATTTTTGATTAACCTTGGAATAGCTGTGCTTTATCGTGTTTGAGCACAGTTCTTTTAAAAGATTATGAAATGATTACAGTTTGTGCTCTGGGAATCAAGCCTTCAGACCAGGTATTGCATGCTCTGATTTGTACAGGAGAAACATGTTTCTAAAAAGGCATAATGAAATTATACATTCAGTGTGGGCATGACTTTTCCATAATTGATAGAGGCAGAGATGGGATTAATAAAAGAATAAAGCCTCCTAGAAATTTAACTGGGCTTGAATAATATTTAAAACATTAAAATCATTTTGATTTATAGCTGATCTATAAATCCTAACCTTTGGTATAGTATTTTAAAGCTGAAAGACACCACATACTCTAGTTTCCTTACTTTACACATAAGGCAACTAAAGACCAGAAAGATAAAATGAGCAATGGCTACATCAGGAATGGAACTGCGATCTCTGACCCCAGAGATACTTTTATTTCAACCATCACATTCCAAAACAGCAATTTGGTACTGATACTGTTATAAGATCTTTCCTGAAAATTCTCTGTAAAATAGAGGGATCGTCATTCTCACATACCACATACATTAGTCAGTCTGCAAGAGCTTGGATTATGGATCCTCGGAGTTCTGTGGTCCAGTGATCTCTATGAAACTTAAAGAAGGAGGCAGGGAATACTGGTTCTTTTGGGTCTTTTGAAAAGCATTTAAATGCAAGGGAAATGAGGTTTTTTTCATGCAGAGTGGGCAGTATAGGACGAAGAGGGAGAGGGATTGGGAAAGTTGGAGATGGAAAAATTATATTGAGAAAACCAAAGGAAGCTGGGTCAAATAGGAGATTGAGGTTAATTAGATCCTGAGTGAATGATGGGGTTCAGTGGTGAGTTACCTTTGCAATCAGACAAGCTTGGGACCAATTGAATGACACTGGAGTGAAGAGGGAAATGAGCTCACTTGTCTGAATCTCTTTCTAAAGCCACTGCGGTCAGCTGTGCAGTGTTGACGTTGAGCTAGGGCAATCTTGCATAGCCTGACTACTGATACGGCTTTGCTCTAAGGGTACCAGTTCAGAAACATGCACGTCATTTATTCCCTATTCGAACTGGATAATTATTGTAAAGTATTGTAATTATTGTGTGCGTTGAATTAAAGAATATTTTGTAGCATGAATGATGGCAAAAGACTGGAATATGATCATCGTCAATTAATATGTAAATTACTTACAGCAGCAAAATAGTTTTGTCATTTTTACTAAAATTTATCTCTTCTGGAATGAGGAAAACCCTTTGATTATCTAAAAGTTCCTTTTATTAACAGAATGGACATTTTAAGAAAATGCCTAGAAGTTTGAAATTTATGTAAAGAGAAAAAGAAAAATTCTACTTGTTTATCTTGAACTTTCTTTTTTTAAAGATTTATTTATTTATTTGGGAGAGAGAGAGCGCACACACATGAGCTGGGGGAGGCACAGAGGGAGAGGAAGAGAGGGAATCTTGAGCAGACTCTCCACTGAGCGCGGAGATCAGTACAGGGCTGGATTTCCCCCAAGGTCGTGAGCTGCTGAGCCGAAATTTGAGCTGCTTAACCAACTGAGCTACCCAGGTGCTCCTTAAACTTTTTGTAATTTGGCAACTGTTTTCTCATAATCACACTGATCATCTCAACACTATTCTCTTGAAGCTTCTGAAATGCAGTATGTTGTATTAACAACCTCTAGAGAATTAAAAGCAAAATGATAATGATAAGGGGGCAGAAGGCAAGCTGAGGGCAAAGCACAAGCTGATACCCCAGATCCCCGGCCCTCCCCAGGTGGGATCTGTGTGACATCCCTCGGGCACCGCTGGCTGCCCTAGAACAAAGGAAAGGGGAAAACAAATGGTTAACTGACAGAGATCCCAGTCATGTAGGATGTGAGCCTCCATCAGTTTGCAACTGTCTTAATGATTTATAAGAAAAAAAGCAATCGTATCATGAGCCCAACTTCTAGAAATCTATAGACTCAGTCTCCTGGGACCCTAACATCACCCTCCCGTCTGTAGGATAGAAAATCTTATATAATCAGTCACCCCGCACACTTAGAATGCAGCTCTTTCTGCCTGCCGGTCTTGTTTCTGTGTTTTAATAAAACCACCTTTTTGCACCAAAGACACCTCAAGAATTCTTTCTTGGCCATCGGCTCCAAACCTCACCACTCCAAACCACATCAATAATGTGTCAAAGAACATACTCATTGTCAGGGTCCTAAGAGTCTTTGAAAATGAATTCCACAGTGTAAGAACTAAGATTGCGGAGGAAGTAGTTTTCGATTCTGTGAACATCTATTTTGTAGACCATTGAAGACTAATAGGTGCTCTGGCCTTAAAACATAAAACAGAGTGTGTACCTCACACATGGCGGAAGAACGCATCTTCCACTCTGAGCTTCATTAATTATAAGAGCTAATATATAAATTGAGTATTTACTATACTTTATGTTCCATGCTTTTCAGGCATTATGTCCTTTAATTTTCCAGCTTTGTGAAATATATACTATTATCCCCATTTATAGAGAAGGAAACTGAACTTAGTGATGTTAAGCAGTTCTTCCAAGGCCACACAAACTGGGGTTCACGTGTAAATATAGTAATAAGCTCTTTGGTACCAGGATGATATCTGTGGTTATCACAAACTCTGAGAGACAAAGTACGTAGAAAATTTGAAATAACCTCAGAAGACCTCCCGCCTCTGACAGAGCAGCCTGAGGCTGACGGGCAAATTCCAACACACAGCCTTCAATGGTGAAGAGATGGGTGCGACCCACAGATGAAACTCGACCATCTTTTCTAACACAATTTTTCTTTTTTCTTTTCTTTCTTTTTTTAAAAATATTTTATTTATTTGACAGAGAGAGACAGTCAGCGAGAGAGAGAACACAGGCAGGGGGAGTGGGAGAGGAAGAAGCAGACCCCCAGTGGAGGAGCCTGATGTGGGGCTTGATCCCAGGACTCCTGGATCATGCCCTGAGCCGAAGGCAGACGCTTAATGACTGAGCCACCCAGGCGTCCGCATATAAATTCTTTTAAACCTGCTTTGCTAGAACTTTTTATAAGGAATTTCACATTGAACTCTTACTAGCCTTTTGATGTCAGAATCCAAGCCATATCCTTGCCATCGGATTTTCCTGTAATACCATAGATTTGGGTGACTTCCTCTTCTCGAGGTCCCCAAAATATCCTGAGGTTTCCTGCACCTGCCAGGAAGTGACATTTTTTACTCATCTGGTGAGGCTGCTGGGAACTCTGTAAGCAAGGTATCAGGCCAACATTTTCAAGGGGCTCTGTTGGCTCCATAATGTTGACCTTAGTTCCTTAAAGCTATTTGGTCATATCTGAGTCTATTCATGCCTTTCTCAAATATGACATTCTATTTAAAGCCTTGGTAAAATAGCCAATGTTTCTGATAGCACCCTGTTACAAGGGAACACACTGCCATAAAAGAAGGAATACTGGGGCACTGGGTGGCTCAGTCAGTTAAACGTGTGCCTTGGGCTCAGGTCATGATCCCGGAGTCTCAGGATCGAGCCCTGCCTCAGGCTCCCTGCTCAGCAGGGAGTCTGCTTCTCCCTCTGTCCCTCACCCCACTAGTGTTCTCACTCTCTCTGTCCCTCTCTCTCAAATAAATAAATAAAATCTTGAAAAAGAAAAGAAAAGAAAAGAAAGAACACTCCCTGAGAGTTTCTGAATTCTGGAGAGTTCAGGTAGGGAGACAAGCTAAATGTTTCAATTTCTTTACAAAGAATATTTTATCATATTTCTATAAGTCATGGATAGCTTAACAAAAGGTCTTCTTAAATCTGGAAGAGCAAACATTAGAGAACCAGCAATGTTTTAAAGAGTCAGAAAAACTATAATCATCTTCATTGAGTCCCACATTATTAATGCTTATTCTGTTTGATGCAGCTTTTCCTTTAGTTCTGGAAATTCCTACCTAGTTTAGTTTTATGATCTTAAAGATACCAGAAACCTGTATTTGTCAAAAGTCTTTTCCATGAATCTCCTTGAAGAAGAAACACGTCATCAAGAGCATCAGAACAATAACTATAAATGACAAAAAACTCAAAAATGGACATGGTTAAACATCTGATGAGAGTTCATTACAATGCAGTTGACAAGAAAACCCAGTAGTATCTGTGATACACAACATTTAATAATTAGAATGTCAAGAGATGAACTTGTATCAGGATACATGAAAACTTTAGGAATTTCATATACTTTCTGGAACAGTTATAGTATTTACCCATCCAGTATAACCCAACTTTATCATTGGTTTAACAATGTTTCTCATGTAACTTAACATACCAAATAAGCAAGCCTAATTAGCCAAAATGACCTCAATTATATCAAATCTTAGGAAGTTTGTTAAAAACCTCAGAAAAGTTTAAAGCACCTGCCTAAATAGGATTACAGATCATTACACAACTTCATATTTAATTATCCATTTACCCAAAGTGGCAATAAGAGATTCCACAGAAGGTTCTATAGTTGTTAGCAAAACTTAGCTCCTTGACTATTGAGAAGTTTTAATTTTCTTAAGTGATCAAAGACCTGATAAAGACAAACATAGAAATTTTGGCTTTCTGGGTAGATAAAAGAAAGAAAAAATTTTGTTTATATTTTCTTAACAAAAACAGACCAACAATCCAAGAAAACTTTGTCTCTCTGAGAGAAAAGCCACATCTCAGTCTTACACTAGTGTAGTTTTAAAACTCATTCATTCCAGTGTTCGTTCTGACCATGCATAAACTTCTTTTCCAGACTTCCTTTCACAAACCTTCTACAACTTTCTTTTTCATTCAGATTTTTTCCTAAGCTTTTTCACTTAAATAACCAGTCTCATTTTAGGACAAAATTACTTCTTTTCCTCTCAACAAAAATGTATTGCCATTCCTGTATTTCCATTCCTCATATCTTTTTTTTTTTTTAATAAAAAACACATCTTACTTTCTTGGCATACAGAGTTGCTTTCCTTATTATTTTCCAGCAGTCATAATTACATTGATCAGAATTTTACTTTTAGAAACCTTAGTATCCAGTGAAAACTAAGTAGTAACCAATTGTGAATTGTCTGTTACACCAGAATTCTTTAAATTGAAAATTTATGAATACATTTCATAATTTCTAGAAACATGTTTTTTATTTTTTTATTTTAATTTTTTTTAAGATTTTATTTATTTATTTGACAGAGATAGAGACAGCCAGCAAGAGAGGGAACACAAGCAGGGGGAGTGGGAGAGGAAGAAGCAGGCTCATAGCGGAGGAGCCTGATGTGGGGCTCGATCCTATAACACTGGGATCACGCCCTGAGCCGAAGGCAGACGCTTAACCGCTGTGCCACCCAGGCGCCCAACCGCTGTGCCACCCAGGCGCCCCTAGAAACATGTTTTTTAAATACAACTTTAAATAAAGCACTGAGCATGTTTACCAACAGACCCAAGCATCCTCAGTTTCTCTGAGGTTAAACCTACATTCCAAAGCAGATAAACCTACATTCAGTAATTGATACTTGAGTATTCTATCTTATTTGGAAAAGACAGATATATAATGAATTCAACCCAATTTACCATTTAGCTTAGCAAAACTTCAAAGTTTCAAGTTATCAAAGATTTTGAAAGCTATCGGGGCTCCTGGGTGGCTCAGTCAGTTAAGCGTCTGCCTTCGGCTCAGGTCATGATCCCTAAGTTGTGGGATTGGGTCCCGCATGGAGTCCCGCATGGAGCCCCGCGTGGGGCTCCCTGCTCAGCGGGGAGTCTGCTTCTCCCTGTGCTTCTCACCCTGCTCTCTCTCTCAAATAAGTGCAAAAAAATCTTAAAAAAAAAAAGAAGAAATCTATAAACCCTTTTACTTACTCAACCTATTGTTTGTTTTTTTTTTTTTTTT
>NC_048222.1:110879189-110901822 GCF_002007445.2 Ailuropoda melanoleuca | reverse complement strand
AGGTGGCTACCGCTTCCCGGCGCCCTGACACGGCGGCTCCCTCCCCCTTCTGTTTAGCTTCCGATATCTGTGCGCGGTTTCACGGCTCCCCGCTTCGTACCTCGATACTCAGCGCTGGAGATGTTCATTTGTAGAGATCCAGATGTATCTTCCTGCGTCTCAGGCTGATTCCGTGGATATTCCTGCTGGTCTGGTACCTATCCAGCTCAACTCAGGGGACCGGCTGAAAAAGGTGTCCCCTACTCCTCCGCCATCTTAACCTCCCCCTCAACCTATTGTTTAACAATAAGCCATGAAAACTTTATGAAACAAACAAAACAAACCATCATTTTAAGTCATCTTTTTGCTGACAAATTGCAACAGAGATAACATGAGATTATTTGATTTTTAGTAAACCTTGGTAGAACAAAAGTTTTATATTTAATGCTGATAACTCTAAAGACATGTCTATTTTAATTGAACCAATGACCTTGGATTAGCTTTAATACTGAATGTGTCGCATCTGTGTGACTAGCAAGTCAATCAGTCTGTCCCCCAGTCAGTTTTCCCTGGGGCTCCTGCAGAGAAATTGGAAGTGAGAGGTTTTAGGTCTAGGGGAGCACTTGGGCCCCTGTGTGCTGATTTGGGAGCTGCTTCAGTTTGAACCTCATGAGGAGCTGGCCCAACAGCTTGGGGTGCTCTTTGCTCCTTGCTAGTGAGGGTAGGAGAGGGCATGGTTTAGGGGCCAGCTGTGCGAGCAGCCCAGGTGGTGGTGCTAGAACAGGAGGAGGGGAAGGAGGCAGGCACAAGGGTGCCGCCCACGAGGCTGAAGGTGGATTTGAAGTTTGGACTAACATTTCTTTTTCTCCATCTTCTGTCTCTCCTTTCTGCAAGATAGGCCTTTTCTCTGGTTGCTTTTCAGCCCTTTTCACCATTTAGTCAGAAAATGTCCTAATGGACTTTCTTTGGAAACAGAGGAGTATTCCCCATCTTTCTAGGCAAAAGTTCAGAAGAACACAGAAGAAACAAAACCGTAACTAAATGGAGCCCAGAGTACCTCTGTTAGCATTTGTTCATCCCCCAAAGTCTGGGGACTCACTGATTGAAACAAATGGCTTCCTAGTTTCTGGTTCCTCCCCAGAAGTCAGAGTTTCACTGACTGAACCAAATGGCTTCCTAGATGAGCTGAGAGAGCCAAACCAAAACCCCCTATTTGGAGGCAATCAAATGGGAGGAAGGAATCTAGAGAGCCATTCAGTAGCCATTTTTTCCTCTGAGCTTGACATACACATAGACCAGGTGGTGTTACAATAAAGTCATTTTCTTCTAGACAAAGGTTTAGAACTCAAAGTAGACCAGTCAGCCAATATTCTCCTTAGGAGGCTTTGGGAGGGGATAGGGTTATCATTCCCTATCATTCCCTATCCCCCCCCACACACCCCAACAGGGATCTCCCCAAATGCATATCTGGTTTCCATTTAGCTCACATCCGGTCCTCTTTCCCAGGGTATCTTCACAAATTACAACAGCCCTTGCCACAACTCAAGCTATGGAAGCCTGAACAAATGAGTTACAAAAACCTGACAGATGGTTGAAAAGAACCCAACAGCAGGGAACAAAGGAAGGGTGGGTAGGTTATCAGGGAAACTTACCAGGAGTGAATTTCTAGGGCCTGCTACTTCTTCTAATTCATTTCTCTGTTTCACAAATGTGGTTAAGGCTGTTGATGCCAGTCCAGGCTGAAAGAGAAACAACATCCTTGTAATGAAACAGGCTTTAGCAGCTGCAAAGGACTTCCTTCCTGTCCTCCCCATCCAGGGTGGACTAACCTCTACTAGCTCACATTGACCTATCACAGCCACTAGCTCAGAAAATGAATGAGTGAGCCCAGTGCACTGCCTGAGCCAACTGCACCATCCTGGGGACTCTGGGAGGCATGGGGTGGGGAGGAGGGGAGCACTATACAAATTGGAAGTACAGCTTCTGGCTGGCTTCCCCAAATTGCAGCCACACACAGGGGCTCCTGGGGCTCCAAACACACCACGTTTGGCCACTCGCTGCAGACAAAATTCAGAGAAAGAGGAGCGGTGGTGAGACAAGAAAGAAATTGGTTTCAATGAGGCCAATACCAGGAAGACAGTGGACTAATATCTCAAAGACTGCCTCTAAAGTGCTGAAAATACTTCTGGGTTTATATAAGGAAAATGTGAGACAAAAGTGGGTGGGTACAAGTAGGTGGGCAGTAAAAGTCAGGTAGATCTTTGTCTTGGGGTCAATCATGTGGGGTCTTGCTGGCTCAGGGAAGTCCTTATTCCTTGAGGACTAGTTTCCGTTCCCACACCAGGGGATGTTTGCCCCGGGTCTTTGGCTTGAGTTAAGAGATTAGCTGGAAAGAACTTATTCAATTAGCAAGTACAAACTAATATCAAAATGGAGGTGGTTGAAGGCCTCTTTCAATTGCAACGGCAGCATCTTGTCTGGACTAGAGAACAAGAGAAGGAATTTCTTTCTTTTTTTTTAAATATTTTATTTATTTATTTGAGAGAGAGAGAGCATGAACAGTGGGGAGGGGCAAAGGGAGAGGGAGAGGGACAAGCAGACTCCCCGCAGAGCACAGAGCCTGATGGACCCAAGGCTTGATCTCAGGACCTTGAGATCACAGCCTGAGCCAAAATCAAGAGTTGGATGCTTAACCAACTGAGCCACCCAGGTGCCCCAGAGGAGGAATTTCTTGACAAATTCCATTCATGCAGAATGAAAAACCAACAGGGAGTATGTGTGAGTCCAATCGTGCCTTAACTGCACTAAAGAATATTAGAACGATTTGTTGACTGATAAGTCTAGCTTCTTCTACTCTATCTCCACACTCCTATCTCCTTGGACAGAGCAAAGAAGCAATGAAACAATACCCCGCTGAAATACAAAAATCACTACTCAGTCAATCTGAATTTCCAGTTCATATGAGGAAACTCTTAAAAAGTGGATAAAGTATTGAGTATAGTTCAGTAACTTGATTTTTAACAAGACTTTATTCCTTCTGCCCCGTTAGCCCTCTGATGCCTTCAAATAAATATTTCAAATGGATTGTCCTGTTTTGTAGTTTTTTTCCATGGGAGGATTGCTATTCTGCAGAAAGCTATTCCAGGGAAATGGAAAAATGTCAGTTATTTCCTTCACCTTGCTTTGTTGAATTTTTCACTTAACGCGTCAGGTTGAAAATGGCATCCTTGATTTTTCATAGTGCCAGAAACATCTGGGGAAGAAAAATCGAAATGAAGGAAAGAAGGAATATTTATTGAATCTTTACTCCGTGATGAGTGGTGTGTTAAAAATATTTCCCATGTCAAATAAAGAAATATTTATTTCACACTTTATTATCTGTTTTGTGAAATTATAGATAACTGAAGTGTACCTCTGTTTATTCATGAAATTTTTACCTATGGGGCAGATCCAAGAATCCTTGGTCTATTTCCATGATGAATAAAAAAGATGTTTAAATGTTAGGAAACATAAGGATCCTTGGTTCTTCTTAGAATCCATCCCTTCAAGAAAGAAAGTCAAGTTTCGTGCTGAGAAATTTTAGTAGAGACCATTTTTTCCAAAAGTCACAATAACCATTTTGTGAACCTTCAGGGATAGCTGCTTTGCTCTATTTCTGTACGATGATATTCAATCTGAATACCAAGGAAAAAGAATGATTTACTTTACCTCTATTTAACAGAATTACCTTTTCATTATGAAATAAGTCATATAGTAGTCACCCAGGTTTTATATATATGATTCCTTCTTTACACTTTTCTTAACAAAAATTTAAAACTCCCCGTGCAAAGAATATTTCTCTATATTTCAATTAGTGGATTTTTCTTTATGCTGATAGAATTTTATGAGTTAAGAGTTTGGTGTTTATACGATAGAATTTGCATGTTTGGTTAAATGTCATGAGGCTCTTTTTGGGTTCATTTTACAATCTCTTGCTTTCAAAACCAGCAAGCCAAGATGACCTGCAGCAACGGGAGACAATTTTCATTTCTTTCACCAGGTTGATGAAATGTGGCCTGGTTCCAAGTATTGATGACACATACTCCCAAGACAACCTCAAAGACCACATTCTTCACTGGGTAAAAGTCACCCCATCAAGAAAAAAGAGTTCCCTTGATATTTTCTTGAAAGTATTGACTAAGTCTTTCCAGCTTTTTGGCAGTTTTAATCTCATATCAAACATTTGTTGGTAACCAAGTAGACAAAGAAGAAATTCAGCTTTCATTCTCAGGGATCATGCTCTCAGAGGCTTAATCCCAAACCACTGATGGAGGGCGGTGGTGCCAGTGCCCCACGCTGAACCTACAGCCATGGGAAGGCTACCCCAGTTGGCAATCAGGCAATGGAGGTGATGTGGGCTGTATGGGAAATGACTGCTTGAAGACAACTCCTCCCCTGGCACATATCTTTCTACACCTTGGGGAAGCGATGCAAAGGCACTGGGGCCAGGCTCCTCTGCTTTTTTGTTATCCACAGACTAGCTCAGGAAATGGAAGCTAAGGAGAGGCTGGAATTAACTGAATGATTCTGCAGGCTTTTCCAGACACCCTGCCCATCGGGAGTAGGCAGAGCTAAACCCAAACTAGGCAAGGTCTTGCACTATGAGTCTTTAAGGTAAAAGAACACATTTAAAGGGCCGAAACTGTAATGATTCATCTGAGAGATGTAGGGAAAAGTTTTTCTGGAACTGGTTAATGTCAGGGAGGAGGAGGAGAAATGTCTGGGGTAGTAGTGGGGTAGAAATAGTCAAGGTAGACTTTAGTAAGCTGAGGACAGTCTTTCTTCTCCCCTCCCCAGCTGGTCCTAAATGCAGATGGCTGGAATCATCAACCCCTTACCAGGATCTAGAACAGACTTGCTGAATTGTTTGGTCTCCATTCCTGGGAGTGCTTGAGTATGAACTTTGGAACAGAAGAGTCTCAAAAAGTGTGGAACAGTAATTACAGAGAAATATTGATTAAATGTCATTTGTGTGGTCTCAGCTTGGCCTAAAGCTGTGCTCGTCTCAGGATGCTGGTTTATCTGAAGGATATGGCTTACTATCTTCAAAAAGGATTGATTTGATATGTTGTATCCCAGGGATAAATCCCACTTGATCACAGTGAATGCTCCTTTCAGTGTGCTGCTAAATTTGATTTGCTAGTATTTTACCAAGACTTTGCATCTATATTCATCAGGGATATTGGCCTGAGGTTTACTTTTCTCAGGAAGGATTGAGAAATCTCCCAAACAAGAGTTTATTTTAGAGGAAGCTATAGGCATGTATTCTTTGACTGACAAGGCCTCAGCTGGAAGGAAGGGATACAGTGTCATCTAGGAGGCCTCCCGCACTAACTGGTCTGCCAGTCACAGTCACCATAAGCTGTGTGCTCCACACTTTGCTTCTGCTCTCGTTGCTGATGCTCCATCTATAAGACTTCATTATGTCTCTTTACTGCCACTGCTTCCTATGCTCACCTTAGAATTACAGTGTCAAAGCTAGGGCCATTATTATGGGATGTTCCCAAAGTTATCAGCCCTCAAATTGCATGAGGCTCTTGTTTCCTTGTTTCATTTTCTCTAGTGGGTTTTGCATTTTATTTTTATTTTTTATAATAATATTTTTTTATTATGTTAGTCACCATACAGTACATCCCTGGTTTCTGATGTAAAGTTTGATGCTTCATTAGTTGCGTATAACACCCAGTGCACCGCAATACGTGCCCTCCTTACTACCCATCACCAGTCTATCCCATTCCCCCACCCCCCTCCCCTCTGAAGCCCTCAGTTTGTTTCTCAGAGTCCATAGTCTCTCATGCTTCATTCCCCCTTCTGATTACCCCCCTTTTCTTTATCCCTTTCTTCCCCTACCGATCATCCTAGTTCTTATGTTCCATAGATGAGAAGTGAAACCATATAATTGTCTTTCTCTGCTTGACTTTTTTCGTTTAGCATTATCTCCTCCAGTGCCGTCCATGTTGCAGCAAATGTTGAGAAATCGTTCTGATAGCTGAGTAATTAATATTCCATTGTATATATGGACCACAGCTTCTTAATCCAGTCATCTGTTGAAGGGCATCTCGGCTCCTTCCATGATTTGGCTATTGTGGACAATGCAGCTATGAACATTGGGGTGCATATGGCCCTTCTCTTTACTACGTCTGTATCTTTGGGGTAAACACCCAGTAGTGCAATGGCTGGGTCATAGGGTAGTTCAATTTTTAACTTTTTAAGGGACCTCCACACTGTTTTCCAGAGTGGCTGTACCAACTTGCATTCCCACCAACAATGTAGGAGGGATCCCCTTTCTCCACATCCTCTCCAACAATTGTTGTTTCTTGCCTTGTCTATCTTTGCCATTCTAACTGGCGTAAGGTGGTATCTCAGTGTGGNAGTTTTGATTTGAGTTTCCCTGATGGCTAATGATTTTAGGGGCCAGAGAACAAAAGCCTGGAAATACCGGCTCACAGTGTGCCTATCCCCATCCCCCCTCGCAGGGGACAGGGATACTGTACCCAAACAGGGTTGCCTGAGTATCAGCGCAGCAGGCCCCTCCCCCAGAAAGAAGGCAGGCTGAAAAATCAAGAAGCCCACATCCCTAAGATCTCTATAAAACAAGTGCACATTGCATGGGTCCTGGTCAATAATTTGGGCTCTGGACAACTCTGCAACCTCTCCTCATCAGAATGACGAGAAGGAGAAGTCCCCCCCAGCAAAGAAAAGACGATGAGTCTTTGGCCTCTGCCACAGAACTGATGGATATGGATATAACCAAATTATCAGAAATGGAGTTCAGAGTAACAATGGTCAAGATGATGTGTAGACTTGAAAAAAGTATTAACGAAAATGTTAATGAGAATATAGAATCTCTAAGGGCCAGCGCAGCAGGCCCCTCCCCCAGAAAGAAGGCAGGCTGAAAAATCAAGAAGCCCACATCCCTAAGATCTCTATAAAACAAGTGCACATTGCATGGGTCCTGGTCAATAATTTGGGCTCTGGACAACTCTGCAACCTCTCCTCATCAGAATGACGAGAAGGAGAAGTCCCCCCCAGCAAAGAAAAGACGATGAGTCTTTGGCCTCTGCCACAGAACTGATGGATATGGATATAACCAAATTATCAGAAATGGAGTTCAGAGTAACAATGGTCAAGATGATGTGTAGACTTGAAAAAAATTAACGACAATATTAAAGAGAATATAGAATCTCTAAGGGCGGAAATGAGAGCGAATCTGGCAGAAATTAAAAATGCTATGAATCAAATGCAGTCAAAACTAGATGCTCTGACGGCCAGGGTGAATGAGGCAGAGGAACGAATCAGCGAATCGGAGGGTTTTGCATTTTATACCTTAAGAAGCTAACAAAGCCTATATGCTGAATCTCATATATTCATTCCGTACAGCCCCAACAGCATCTCCTTCTATTTCCCCTTCTGGCACTCTGGGTTTTTTCTAAAACATTCATCTTCTGTTTTTATCCCAAAACAATGTTCTTATACACAAACCAGCTTATGCAAATTTTCTTGATTCAAATAGCTGACCACCTTTCACGTTTGCATTAGGTAACTAAAGATAATCCTGAAGGTCGACAGGGAACACAACCCTGTGTCACTAGCAGCTATTGCTGTCCAATTTCAACCTGGGGTCCTGGTAACACAAGCCTTTGTTAGAAAAGTAATCTCGAATTTTCTTAACTAGACTCCTACTAAAGTCATTATAATAGCACGTTATAAATGCATCTATTGCCCCCAAACCTGTAGGATCTCTATTAAGATACATGGCTATTGCTAGTTCTGCTTCATCTTGAAAGAGTTCAATGTACTCATTTAGGATAGAGGTTAACATTTTTCCATGGCTAAATGCTGCACAAATTACATTAAATTAGAATATTGCTTGATACTTGGTTTAGCTTAGCATTAACAGAATGGGAATATGTTGATCCTTTATGGTGAAACAGGATTAAATTCTCCTATCTAAAATGGCTCCTGAGACCAAAAAAAAAAAAAAAAAAAAAAAAAAAAGGAAGCATTTTCATCAGAAATGAACAGAAATAGGTAGATTAAAGGCTAAAATAGTTGTTTAATGAAAAATAGCTAGTACAGTAGCAAACAAAAACCCCATGAGCTTGGAAAGGGGAAGGCTGCACATACATCCCAGGTCCTCCAATAAGTAGCTTAGGGACCTTAATTAACACTCTGAGTCTTAGGTTCCTCAGGTGGTAAGTGAGGATAAACATCTAAAGGCACTTCGTGAGTATCACATTGAGGTGATGCTTATAATATCTCTGACTTAGTAAGGCGAAAGAAAGGCAGTTATGTTTCCTCAATCTTGGAAATTTTGAATTAGACTTATATGACAAGTGTTTCAAAGTATCTGGTGTTAGTATGGTCCTCTTTATTGGTCTGGCCAAGTTTACATTTTAGCAAACTTCTAAAGGCATGCATTCTTCTAGAATCATTTTTAAAAGCTGTTTTATAATTTTCTGGGGCTTTTTTGTGTTTTGTTTTGTTTTCGGTATAAGATGCAAAAGCCTTGGTCCAGGTGAAAAGTCCATGAGCTTCTATCACTTCAGTTTTGGCAGGTGACAGAAGGAGAGAGAAATGTTTAAGATTCTATAAAATAGCAAAGAAATGATTATTTTCCTATTATTATTATTATTGTTATTATTATTTGCATAGAAATATTCTTGAGAGTCCATGAAATTGAAACTGCGGGCAATTGGCTAAGTGAGCTGATGCAGAAGGGTTGTACACCTGCTGAAAACAGCTGGATGTTGGATAAACAATGCTGGACAAAATAGCAAACAACACCACCAAAAATGATCATGGACAAGCTTGACAAGAGGAAAGAGAAATCCTTGAATGACATAGGCAGGGAAAGAACCTAAACTCAGGATGGGCTCTGGGAGAGAACTTCTGTAGGAAAACTTCCACATCTCAGGACAAACCAGCTTACTGAAGAAAAACATAAGCCCACTGAAAATCACAAACTCATAAAGAAATATTATTAACAAGACAGGGGAAAAAAAGTACCATGAGAAAAAAATCAGCAAGTGGACAAACATTTCCTCCTTTAAAAAAGCACTGTAAGGGGGCGCCTGGGTGGCTCAGTTGGTTAAGCATCCGCCTTTGACTCAGCTCATGATCTCAGCATCCTGGGATGGAGTGCTGTATAGGGCTCCCCACTCAGCGGGGTGTCTGCTTCTCTCTCTCCCTCTGCCCCTCCACCACGCTTGTGTGTGTGCTCTCTCTCAAATAAATAAAAATATAAAAAATCTTTTTAAAAAAGCACTGTAAGAACTGCAGATAGTAGAAAGAGGCTATAAATTAAGTATTTTGGGGAAAAAAGATGAAAGAAGAATAGAAACTATAATGAAAAAAAAGAACATTAGGGGAAAAAAGTTTATGTGATAGTTTTCTATACTTCATTCTTTAGAAACATTTCCCCCTAGATTTCTAGTCCCTTTGCATCAACAGATGTCTTTGCTTCTTTGAGGACACCTGTATTAGTTTGTTAGAGCTGCTGAAACAAAGCATCACAGACCGAGTGGCTTAAACAACAGAAATTTATCATCTCACAGTCCTGGAGGCTGGAAATCTGAGCTCAAGTTGGTTTCTCCAGGGCATATGAAGGCAAATCTGTTTCCCTAGCTCTTTCCTAGCTTCTGGTGGTTTGCTGGCAAGCTCTAGTGTGCTTTGGCCACATCACCCTGATTTCTACTTTCATCTTCACATGTTCTTCCTATGTGTGTCTGTCTGTGTCCAAATCTTATAAAGACACTAGTCATATTGGAGCAGGGGTCCATCCAACTCCAGTATGACCTCATTTTAAGTAATTATACCTACAATTATCCTATTTCCAAATAAAATCACATTCTAAGATACTGGGGAGTTAGGACTTCAAAATATGAACTTTGGGGTCACACAATTCAATACATAACAACACTCAAATAGAAAGTGGTCATTTTTAGAACTTTTTGGTTTTATCAGAACAGAACTGCAGAAATCCTCCAAACTCTTTAATTATACCAAAATGGATTGCTTTTGTACATAAGAGAGATTTTTTCAGATAACCTTTATACTTGTACACTCTCCATCAAAAGGACACCATCAGGATGCAAGGCCCTGTTGCACGTAGCCAGAAAGGCAGGAAGCTTCTCTATAACGAGCTCTGAGGACTTTAAGTGTAGCTTTCAGAAAACTACTTAAGGTCTCTAAGTGTTTTCAGAATTCTTGCGTCCAATGTAGATCTGAACAGACAATATCAGAATCAGTAATATGTTAAATGTCTTAAAAACAATGAAAATGGACATTTTAAATGTACTAAAACTTGCTTTTGGGTCTTGAAATTTTGCCTATGACTAGATGAAGATATTAATAATGATTATGTATATTTTGGATATAACATCAATGCTATTGACCTGACATCGGCACTTTAAAGCACTTCTCCTACAGGGGCTGTTGTGAGTGGGCATTTCTAAGTCATATAGAAATAAAAGTATTAATATAATTTTCCTGAAAGAGTTCTTGGGGGTGGTTAGTGTTTTTTTGTCAAATGAGATAATGAATGTAAAGCACGTACCAGAATATCTGGGACATAGTAACTACTCAGCAAATATTAATTATTATTTTTATAGTAGAGCAGTGTCATATTAAAAAAAACCTCTTCTTGCTGTGTTTTTCTTTCTTGGTAATGTAATTGATTCAGCGGCATTCCTATGACATTTTTTCCTCAAAAAAGAGAAGAGTCAATGCCACTCAGAGAAAGAAGAGCTCAGTGAAGAAGTCAGAAATGTAAACACATGATTAAATCATATAGATAGTCTGGGAAGTGGGGGAACCACTTTATCCTTAGGAGAAAAGGTAAAGAGTCTGTACATGTTAAATTTAGGGAAAGCAAGAGGGGTTGGAGAAGGTCCTGTCTGATGGTCTCTCTTCTCTGTGTGAGGTATGAGACAAGATCATCGGTGGAAAATTAAAAGTGGTAATGGAATAAATAATTTGAGAAGGGTGGGGTATCTGGGTGACTCAGTCAGTTAAGAATCTGCCTTTGGCTCAGGTCATGGTCCCAGGGTCCTGGGATGGAACCCCGTGTTGAGTTCCGAGCTCAGCAGGGAGTCTGCTTCTCTCTCTCCTCCCTGCTTGTGCTCTCTTTCTCTTTTAAATATATAAATAAAAATCTTTAAAAAAAAGAGAATTTGAGAAGGGTAAAGGTTTTGAACTGTTATCCTAAAGAATACAAACATCAGCTGGATGGAGAGAGTTCTGAGTCCAACTAGACCAACAGTCCAATTGAAGCTGTCGTTTTGTAACCGAGGCCAATAAAAACAATGTTATATTAATTCTATTCTACTTTATTCTATTCTTTCTATTCTTGTGTACTGTATTTTACTTTGTCTGACTTGATTTAATTGGTAGAGGCAAAGCTGGGGGTCTCGTGGGCGCAAACTAAGAAGTTTGTGATTGTACTCATCCAGGACTGGCTCTACTGGTTGGGAGCAGGGAGAGAAGAGGGTGAGGAAGCAGATTGTGGTTCTAGCTACTGGGTAGGCAGGTAGGCAGGAAGAAGTGGAAGGCAGGATGGGCTCAAAGTGGAAAACACCTATCTCCATGGTGGAAGAACAGATATGGGGGCAGGAAGGGGATGAGAGAAATGGAAGGACAGGAGGCGTTGTTAAGAAAGTGGAATTTTTGAATCTGAGAAGTTGGAGTGGGAGTGGTTCCAGATAGTTGATCTAGGATCTGGGGTGCAGAAAATGGAGTGTTTCCAGGCAGCCAGGGGGTGGGGTAAATGAGGGCATGATGTCTGCACTTGAGGGTTGTCTTAAGAAGAGGTGAAGGTGTTCACAAAGGCCAACTCTATTTTCCAGTCTTAGAGCGCCTGGCTGTGCTCCTGTGATAGCTATGATTTCAAAGTGGGTGGCTTTCCTTACTTAGCTTTCCTCTCCTCACCAACCCATCCCCTTTCTGGCATCTTGTATCTCTCCAAGGTCATGTAACAAATCACTTTCCCAATCAGGAGCAGCACAGGGACATAAATCAATGTAATTCATGCATGTTTCTTCCTTTCTCAAAGACTTGTCTAAATGAAACATTACAATATATTTTAGTTACACAAATTACATGCTGGCTTTTAAAAACTTAGTACGTGTACTTTTTAACCTTCAGAGAACTTTAGCGATATTAAGGTCATTAATCTTTTTAACACTCTTAGAGGTAGCATAATTCAGGCTTTGAGTTGAGCTTGTTCAAAAGATTAACACAGAGGCCGATGAAGTATTTGGCTACTTGATGCAATTTTCAGCCATTATATCTGGTCTCGGTGAAAGTATTGCTTTGGTCACTTCTGACAGCTTGAAAATAATTATCTTTGTTCCTCTTTTCCTCAAGTGGGAAGCTATCTTCAGTAAAGACCCACTTCAGACTTCACAAAAATGAAAAAATATAAATAAAATTAATAATCAGATTAGAATTTCAAAGGGTGAAAATAATATGTGATCATTTCCTCTGAAACCCATAAGCCAACTAAAGCAATTCTGGGCTTTGAGCCCCCTTCCCTCCTGCTTCCTGTTTATTTTCATTGCTTGCATCTCTCTTTGGATTTCTCTCTACACATTTCTCTGTATGGAGGGGATCTTCATTCACCTCTGGATCTCTTCCTCGGTGCTACTCTTTTAATGAATCTGGCTCCCACTTCTTAGTCTTCTGGCTCTCTTCCCTTTCTCTCTTCAGCTCTTCCTTTCCACCCTGTCAATGATCCCACAGCACGTATGCTTTCTTGGCTTGTCTTTTGGTCACACAGAAACAATCCATTTCCTGGCCCAGACCCAGGGATCAACTTTGCTATCCTTGCTTTCACGTTTCATTACGATCACAACCAAGGCTATAATTATTAATTAACAGTTATTGAGTACTTACTATGTGCCAGGCAAGTAGATCACTTCCCATTGGGAAGGTGCCATCAAAAAGGCAAAAACACAGAGAGACAATGATCTGTACTTGCTCTGAGTCTGCAAGTAGGGAAAAAACTGAAATAGATTGTCAGTCGTGGTTTGGAATAAAATGCCTTGTCATCAGCCTTTGCTCTGTTACTGATAAAGTGAAACATCAGGTCCCACTGTAAGAAGCAGAGGACAAAAATGGAGACATTGATTGAACTGATAGCGGTGAAACTACGCAGTAGGTATCGACCCAGCACTGCTCTCAAACAATAGAAAAGACTGAGATGAATTTTCTTTGTACAGTACTCAATCACTCAGGTGGCTGAGACACACACAGAATTTAATTTCTGATTGCTGCACAAAAATGTCTAGGAAGAAGCTATCTGGAGAAGACATTTTTCTCACTATTCAAGGTTGTGGAAGTAGTTTTGTGGCTTGTGAAGCACAGAGGAGTGTGAAGGGTATACATTAGAGGATAATGTAAGGGAGTTTGCTGTGTATTTTGCAGAAGCCATTCCCTAAGGAAGAATCCAGACCCCAGAGCTGAGAGGGGAATTAGTATCCAAAAATTCTCACTGAAACAGGTTAAGTGTTTACAAATCCCACGTGGAATAGGTGCCTAATGATTACTTAGCAGGAAAATGTAGAATTGCCTCCATTATTTGCTGAGTTGGGAGAAATATTAGCTGCCGGAAAGGAATGGCAGGCGGGAGCAAAGCAGTTCTTGAACACTTCAGGAACTGTGGTGCATTGTTACGTGGCTCTGTGCCGGTTCCAGTAAAATCGTATCTTCCCACCCACCCTGGTTGGGGATACACTGCAAATGGGGAGGAAATAACTCTTTAGTTTTCTGTAATTCATCATAAGTCTTATTTGGGGCTTCTGTACCTTCAGAAAGGCAGGAAACTTTAACCCCAGTCTTTTGAAGGTTTCTTCTCCCTCCGTGGAATTTGTGTCATAGTTGTAAAAACTTGCCTAGTGCTAAGAATTCAGGGCATGGCGTCTGGTCGCTGAACCCCTTATGCACACAGGTGAGCAGGAAGACACCCATTCTGTCTTTCAGCACAGCCCCTGGGGTCCTCTGGCTCCTTGTCTCCATTTCCAGGGTGCATGCAGGGCCATTTCTCCTCCATGATTTGGCCACTCCCTTGTCTGCACTGCCCAGCAAGCAAGCAGAAGGCCCCATCTTCTCACTTCCTGCAGCCCCGGAGAACCTTTCTGGTGGGGCTATTTGTTCTCCACCTCTTGCTTCTTAAAGATATTTTGTTAACACCACATAGCGCTCCTCCTCCGGAACTTGAGCGTGGTTGGAATCCAAAGGCTGGAGAAACTTAGGATAAATTCTGCTTTTTTGTGGTTGTTAGGTTGTGCCTCCCAGGCAAGAGGTACATGACTGTGTATCTGCTTGAATGGAAGGGAAAGAAAGAAACCTAGGTTGAATCTCGAAAACAGTATCTGGTCACAGTTATGTATATATATTATAATATATATACGTTTTCAGAATTTAAAAAGCTCTGGTCAGTTGTCTGGAGCTGTGGCCATCTGTCTAGGACAGACATGTGCCATGCCAATGACAGAGGACACAATGGAGTTCTTTAGAAATTCAATGGATGAGACCAGAATGGCTAACCCTTTCACTCATTAGCCCAACTGTTGGTTTTGCTACTCCTGTGACTTCTTGTGAGTGAGGCGGGTATTTAGATATACACACCTTTTTTAGAATCCTTGGCACATAGAAGTGCTTCAGAAGTGTTACTGGATATGTCTTGTGACTTCTTTCTTTTTTATTTTTATGAGTTTTAACTTTTTAAAAAATTACTAAATTTTTAAATTAAATTAAATTAAGATTTATTTATTTATTTATTTAGGCCTCTGGGTTCCCATTTGGAACAGAAACAAAAAGACCAAAGAATTAAAGTTGAAAAAGACGTGAAAGGGAAATTTCAGTTTTGGAAATGTTTGTGTCTACGACGAGGTAAAAAGTGGGAGAACGTGAGGAACGCCACAGATGCAGTCCCCGGCCTCTGAGGCCAGTTTCTGAAGGAAAGGCTTCAGGGGTGCCTTGAGCACAGAACTCCGGCTTACGGGCATTCAAAGGATGCCGTGCCTGGTACGATTTCTTTTGTGTGTTGCTTTTTCCTACAGAGCCAAGAGACTACGGAATGGAGTCCCACACAGAAAGTGCGAACAAGAATTACGGAGTCAGGTAAGCAGGTGATGGGTATTAAGGAGGGCACATATTGCATGGAGCACTGGGTGTTATACGCAAGTAATGAATCATGGAACTTTACATCAAAAACTAGGGATGTACTGTATGGTGACTAACACAATATTAAAAAAAAAAGAATTACGGAGTCAGGCAGCTCATCCTAATGGAGGCTCAAAGTCAGGAGCTCTTAACCTGTAGATAGCAGAGCTCAAGAAAACTGTGGATGCTTCTGCTCTCCCGCTCTTTGGTCTCCTGCATCAGTTTGGGATGACCGCTGTGGTCAAGAAGAACAAGACAGAAACGGAAGTCTTCCAATCCTGTGTATGCATAAATCTTATTCAAAATATATTATAATGGAAATTAACTTTAAATAATCACGAGTCCATTTATAATGGAGAAATAGATGGCATTGAAGTGTGGCAGGAACAAGCCATGGGGAGAACAGTTGTTTAAAAGGATTAGCAAGAAGGAAACCGTTCGGGACGTTAGAGATAATCTACCACATGGAAAAACGTGGCTTGGAAACTGATGTTTTTGAACTCCTTCAGATCATCAATGTTTAGAAACAAATGATATGGTCAAAAGGTAGTTTTTTGGCTGCAGTGTATAACTTCTCTCAGAGGCCTTGAGAGAGATACGCAAACTTATCCTCTGCGCTGAGAGGGAGCGCTCTCCGTGTGGTGGTGGGAAAGGCGATTTAGTGGTATGATATTCCCAGAGCGCCTGCCGCGGTAATTCTCTTATAACTGGCTGGCATAATTATGATAGAGTTTCAGTGAACATTATGCTGTGTTAACCACAGAATATTGTTAATTGCTGTTCGAATGACCATGAAATGAGCCATACAATTTCAAAACATACTTAGCCATTTCCAGAAGGGGTGCAAATGAGAGTTATTATGCCTCAAAGATTCAAGGGAAGCCGATTAACAGAACTAAGAGTGGAGAAAGGATTAATGACCGTATTTCTTATGCTTTATGATCATCTGAACTTTCCTTTCTGATTTTACCTGGTATTAACATTCCATTTGGAGTCCATACATCATTGGATATTTTGGAAAAGACACTGAGGGTAATTTATTGACATTTCGCAGTTAGGTGTAATGAGAAGAGACTTCCCTCTCTCTGAATTTCTAAACTGAAGGTTCCGGAAAGCTCATCAAACCCCGTCCCTCAGCCCCTTCCCTGTCACCATCCAGACTTAGAACAGGCATAGATTCTCCCACTTAGGACATGTGGTGTGATGGCCAGTGAAGGGCAAGCTAGGCGAGAATCCAAATTACCATTCCTGTTTCTCTTTCAGTGCATGCTCCCTAGATCTGTCTGTTCTCCTGCATTTCTGTCTGGATTTTCCTCTGAGAGAGTTACCACATCAGAACAGTGGCCGGCATGCTATAGCACGTGTATGGGAGAGAGCACAAGAACCATTTAGCTTTGTCCTGAAGGCTGACCACCATCTTGTGAGCTTCCCCCTAGGGCCTCAGAAACCTCAGCTTGACCCAAGCCTGCTTCCTTTAGATGCTCAGGGGATCACCAAAGGAGGAGCCTGACTCCCAGCTCCATAGTTACGAATTTCAAGATGGCTCTTGGTAACATCTTCCTGTGCAGTGGCCAGAATGTTGAGAAGTTTGCTAAGTCTTTATATACACTCAGTTCCTCTGAACTTGGCAAGAGGAAAAGGCTTGAATAGCAGCAGAAAATAATATGATACTATCTGCCTCACCATAATTATGTCATATTTATGTAGCTTTTCCCAATTTTCCTTGAAAGAAGGCACATAAGCAACTTATGATCTAATTTCTTCCTAGAAGAGAGTTCTAACCCTAGAAACTTATTTTATAATAAAAATAACAAAACTGATCACAGCAAATAACGAAAATTTGACCACATAAGTTACTTTGCAGTATTCCTTTAGGGTTTTTTTCTTTTTTCTTTTTCCTGTTTGTTTGTTTGTTTTTCCTACATAGACTTTTCCCCCTTCTCCGGGCTCTGGGTGTCATACAGTCTGCATGGTAGAGGTAAGAATCTTCATAGGGATTCTTTATTTCATCAGGAATGTTAGACCTGAGTTTAAAATTAGAATATTTTAAAAATGATATTATATAGTTAATGTGCAAGGATACCNGAAATGAGCCATACAATTTCAAAACATACTTAGCCATTTCCAGAAGGGGTGCAAATGAGAGTTATTATGCCTCAAAGATTCAAGGGAAGCCGATTAACAGAACTAAGAGTGGAGAAAGGATTAATGACCGTATTTCTTATGCTTTATGATCATCTGAACTTTCCTTTCTGATTTTACCTGGTATTAACATTCCATTTGGAGTCCATACATCATTGGATATTTTGGAAAAGACACTGAGGGTAATTTATTGACATTTCGCAGTTAGGTGTAATGAGAAGAGACTTCCCTCTCTCTGAATTTCTAAACTGAAGGTTCCGGAAAGCTCATCAAACCCCGTCCCTCAGCCCCTTCCCTGTCACCGTCCAGACTTAGAACAGGCATAGATTCTCCCACTTAGGACATGTGGTGTGATGGCCAGTGAAGGGCAAGCTAGGCGAGAATCCAAATTACCATTCCTGTTTCTCTTTCAGTGCATGCTCCCTAGATCTGTCTGTTCTCCTGCATTTCTGTCTGGATTTTCCTCTGAGAGAGTTACCACATCAGAACAGGGGCCGGCATGCTATAGCACATGTATGGGAGAGAGCACAAGAACCATTTAGCTTTGTCCTGAAGGCTGACCACCATCTTGTGAGCTTCCCCCTAGGGCCTCAGAAACCTCAGCTTGACCCAAGCCTGCTTCCTTTAGATGCTCAGGGGATCACCAAAGGAGGAGCCTGACTCCCAGCTCCACAGTTACGAATTTCAAGATGGCTCTTGGTAACATCTTCCTGTGCAGTGGCCAGAATGTTGAGAAGTTTGCTAAGTCTTTATATACACTCAGTTCCTCTGAACTTGGCAAGAGGAAAAGGCTTGAATAGCAGCAGAAAAAATAATATGATACTATCTGCCTCACCATAATTATGTCATATTTATGTAGCTTTTCCCAATTTTCCTTGAAAGAAGGCACATAAGCAACTTATGATCTAATTTCTTCCTAGAAGAGAGTTCTAACCCTAGAAACTTATTTTATAATAAAAATAACAAAACTGATCACAGCAANAAAGGCGATTTAGTGGTATGATATTCCCAGAGCGCCTGCCGCGGTAATTCTCTTATAACTGGCTGGCATAATTATGATAGAGTTTCAGTGAACATTATGCTGTGTTAACCACAGAATATTGTTAATTGCTGTTCGAATGACCATGAAATGAGCCATACAATTTCAAAACATACTTAGCCATTTCCAGAAGGGGTGCAAATGAGAGTTATTATGCCTCAAAGATTCAAGGGAAGCCGATTAACAGAACTAAGAGTGGAGAAAGGATTAATGACCGTATTTCTTATGCTTTATGATCATCTGAACTTTCCTTTCTGATTTTACCTGGTATTAACATTCCATTTGGAGTCCATACATCATTGGATATTTTGGAAAAGACACTGAGGGTAATTTATTGACATTTCGCAGTTAGGTGTAATGAGAAGAGACTTCCCTCTCTCTGAATTTCTAAACTGAAGGTTCCGGAAAGCTCATCAAACCCCGTCCCTCAGCCCCTTCCCTGTCACCATCCAGACTTAGAACAGGCATAGATTCTCCCACTTAGGACATGTGGTGTGATGGCCAGTGAAGGGCAAGCTAGGCGAGAATCCAAATTACCATTCCTGTTTCTCTTTCAGTGCATGCTCCCTAGATCTGTCTGTTCTCCTGCATTTCTGTCTGGATTTTCCTCTGAGAGAGTTACCACATCAGAACAGTGGCCGGCATGCTATAGCACGTGTATGGGAGAGAGCACAAGAACCATTTAGCTTTGTCCTGAAGGCTGACCACCATCTTGTGAGCTTCCCCCTAGGGCCTCAGAAACCTCAGCTTGACCCAAGCCTGCTTCCTTTAGATGCTCAGGGGATCACCAAAGGAGGAGCCTGACTCCCAGCTCCACAGTTACGAATTTCAAGATGGCTCTTGGTAACATCTTCCTGTGCAGTGGCCAGAATGTTGAGAAGTTTGCTAAGTCTTTATATACACTCAGTTCCTCTGAACTTGGCAAGAGGAAAAGGCTTGAATAGCAGCAGAAAAAATAATATGATACTATCTGCCTCACCATAATTATGTCATATTTATGTAGCTTTTCCCAATTTTCCTTGAAAGAAGGCACATAAGCAACTTATGATCTAATTTCTTCCTAGAAGAGAGTTCTAACCCTAGAAACTTATTTTATAATAAAAATAACAAAACTGATCACAGCAAATAACGAAAATTTGACCACATAAGTTACTTTGCAGTATTCCTTTAGGGTTTTTTTCTTTTTTCTTTTTCCTGTTTGTTTGTTTGTTTTTCCTACATAGACTTTTCCCCCTTCTCCGGGTTCTGGGTGTCATACAGTCTGCATGGTAGAGGTAAGAATCTTCATAGGGATTCTTTATTTCATCAGGAATGTTAGACCTGAGTTTAAAATTAGAATATTTTAAAAATGATATTATATAGTTAATGTGCAAGGATACCTCTGAAGGACACGAAGTGGCAAGTGCTTTGGGATTGGCACTACCAGGGTGACAGTTTCTCACTGATTCCTGTGAGGAATCGGGGGGTTGTCAATGTGCATATCATTGACTTTTTCCTAAACCAAGGAGGTTTTATTTACTTCAGTTAAGACTGGTAAAACTGATGAGTTGGGTAATTGGGAAGCTGGTATGGTTGGCCAAAAGGGATGAGAGAGAAATTGTGTTACTATAAATAAGCCATTGGTTGGCAGTATTTTTAAAAAAGATTTTATTTATTTATTTGTCAGAGACAGAGAGAGAAAGAGAGGAGAGAGAGAGCACAAGCAGGGGGAGTGGCAGGCAGAGGGAGAAGCAGGCCCCCTGCTGAGTGAGGAGCCTGATGCAGGACTTGATCCCAGAACCCCGGGATCATGCCCGAGCCGAAGGCAGACCCTTAACCAACTGAGTCACCCAGGCGTTCCAGTTGGCAGTATTTTGACTCATTATATCTTATATTAGAAGTGTTAGTAGTACTGTCTTTAGTTTTGGAAAATTAATCATAGCATATTGGGATTTGAAGAACTTTAAAGTTCACGCAATTAAATTATTAGAGACTTGAACAGTTTCTATAATACTCTGATTGGGCATATAAATTATCTAGTCTGAATACTTTCTATGATGGGAAATATATCACTTTCTCTGCAGGGGCTTGTTTAATTCTGATCATTAAAAGTTGTTTGTAATAGCCAAAATTTGGTTCTCCAATATATATGAACCTAGTTCCATTTTTTGGGCCTTTACAGAACAAATCTAACAACTGTCCTACAATTATTTCCAGACCATTCTTTATACCCACAGATTTTTCACTTCCATACAGAACATCCATCTGAAAGGGTTGTGTGGATCTTGGTGATTCTGGTTTCTTTCTAGTTTGCCTATCTAGGTGTGGTCTGCCCATAAAGAACAAAGTGGCATTCCCATTGCCTGCATCCTAGGTCTTGAATTTCATTCTTGCAGGCTAAGATCACTGAGGGCTTTGGATGGGGAATCACTGATGGGTGTTATGTAGAGTAGTGCCATGGACTTTTATTAAAAAAAAATCAATCTTGTGCTTTATGGTGCTAGATTGCAGGGCATGAAGAGTCAGAAAGTTATAGTAGGAGGGCTTATACCAGAGAAGCAGCAGTGAGGCTGAGGAGGGGACTAGATTCTACAAGTGATAGAGTATGGAACATGAGTGAAAGAGAAACATGAATCAGGATGATGCTGAGATTTCTAAGCTTGGAGATCTGGTGGTGAATGATGATACTGCAAACTAAGAAAGAAAATTCTGGAGAAGGATCAGTTTTAAGGAAAAGATAACCTCTAATTGTGATTTTATTTAGCCCATATTCCTCTCCCCAAAGAATATTTTAAAAAGCCTATGTAAACACTTATTATTTGTAGGTACACTATGTAGCCACATTCCCCTGGTCTACCAACCTGGAGATCCTATTGGAAAAAGCAAGTGGGTTTTATAGGACATGACGAGGTATTGACTGGGCTTTGCATCCCTCTTCTGTACCTTCTTTGATCAATATTAATCAACAGTTATTAAGTACTTGCAGTTGGAAGTGTTTTATACTCTTACTGTCTAATAAGCCATGTTGGATTATGGTATGAGGATTTTACCAATGTGTGTTTCACAAGAAGAGTCAAAGCCCACTATTTGCTTCGTGTTTAACACTTCCTCCAGCCACAGCTAGCTAAGGTCTTTAGCAGCAAAATAAAACAAGTTTGAATTTTTAATCAAAATTTTAGAAGACGTGAAATTGTTCATCTGACATCCAATTCCAATTGCAGTTTAGGGCACTGTGTTTGGAATAATAACTCCTCGTACGGGGCATTGTGACAAATTGTAAGGAAATGACCCAGGAAACACTACGTGGTTTTTTTGGGTGAAATCATAAAATAGCCTTGTACCCTGCTTTTTTGTAGACAGCCTGTTCATACTATTTGCATTCTTTTCCAAGTCACTTATTTATCTTTGAGGCTGTTTCTATTTATGCCAACAGTTTGATTGGTTTGTGGAAGGACACACAGGGTAGAGGATCCCTAATTAGATGACTTAAAGACATGGGAAGCTTGAGGCTGTTCTCAGTAGTTTGACTAATTGAACTCTACCTGGGTTCCAAGCTCCAGTGTCCATAAGCATGACGTGTTACTTAACAGTGTAGAGCATGGCTGGTGGCAAGTGTATCCACACAGAGAGCTTGTCCCTTGTGAAGGGAGCAACTGCTGGGTCTTGTTGTCATGAGCGATTATGAGGCCATTACTTATAGATCTTTTGATATTTCAAGAGAAGCTAAAACTTTTTATGTGAAGTCTATTTATTACAAGATATTATCAATTAATTTACATGAAACATATGCTGTGCAGACCAAGCAACACTTGCCCTCAGATCAGAAATGCCTCACTGGTTTGTAGTATCAATATTAGAACATCTCTTAACATGGCAGCTAAAGAACATGGATTCCTACCTTTACAAGGATTTACATGAAAGGTTTAAGGGAAAACCAATAAAATATGGCCCCTTACTGCTTAACTCATTTTATTAATTTTCCCTAACACTGGGACTGCTATTTAGCTTTCTGGCACTGTTGCATTTTGTCAACCAGTATTCATTCTGATTGACTGGTACCTGTGATATAAGTCATTTAAAATATTTTGAATATAGGGGCGCCTGGGTGGCACAGCGGTTAAGCGTCTGCCTTCGGCTCAGGGCGTGATCCCGGCGTTATGGGATCGAGCCCCACGTCAGGCTCCTGTGCTGTGAGCCTGCTTCTTCCTCTCCCACTCCCCCTGCTTGTGTTCCCTCTCTCGCTGGCTGTCTCTATCTCTGTCAAATAAATAAATAAAATCTTTAAAAAAA
>NC_048222.1:110731059-110879108 GCF_002007445.2 Ailuropoda melanoleuca | reverse complement strand
ATTTGCTTGAACACTGGAAATCCTTTCAAAACCTTTTCATTCCAGGCATTCTAGGGTTTCTTAGGTCCTTATAGGGCTACTTTAGAGATAAAAATTACGTGAGTTTAAATAATAATTTGTTAGTAATCCCACTCATTCAATTTTAAAATATTATTTGGTGATTCCTACCTCAGAACCCCTTTTAATTACAAGCCCGAGATGGGTTGATTTAAAACATTTGGTGAAAAGCCACTGTTTTCCTTCATCGATATTCTTCAAAGATTATCAAGAAATATTGGCTTTCTGTTGAGATTTAATCTTGTTTTTGGTCAATTAATTGGAAGCGTTTTCAACTTAATAGGAATATAATTGGTTCAACTGTCAATTATATTAGATGTAAAAAACAAACATGACATAATATATACTGTTTGTAACATATTTTCCCCCCAAAAGTTTTTATTCTCAATAACANGTTACGTGAGTTTAAATAATAATTTGTTAGTAATCCCACACATTCAATTTCAAAATATTATTTGGTGATTCCTACCTCAGAACCCCTTTTATTTTTTTTATTTTTTTTATTTTTAAAGATTTATTTATTTATGTGAGAGATAGCCAGCGAGAGAGGGAACACAGCAGGGGAATGGGAGAGGAAGAAACAGGCTCCCAGCGGAGGAGCCCGATGTGGGACTCGATCCCGGAACGCCGGGATCACGCCCTGAGCCGAAGGCAGACGNTTAAAATATTATTTGGTGATTCCTACCTCAGAACCCCTTTTAATTACAAGCCCGATATGGGTTGATTTAAAACATTTGGTGAAAAGCCACTGTTTTCCTTCATCGATATTCTTCAAAGATTATCAAGAAATATTGGCTTTCTGTTGAGATTTAATCTTGTTTTTGGTCAATTAATTGGAAGCGTTTTCAACTTAATAGGAATATAATTGGTTCAACTGTCAATTATATTAGATGTAAAAAACAAACATGACATAATATATACTGTTTGTAACATATTTTCCCCCCAAAAGTTTTTATTCTCAATAACAATTTACAGAATCTCAGTATTAAAGAAAATTAGAATTACCTAGGATAGAAATAATCTTGATAGTATGTAAAACATCCAGTCAAATGAGCCACTAGTGGAAGGAGCACTGGATTGAGAGTCAGAAGACGTTCCCTGGCCCTTTTGTGAGCCAATGTGGTTTTTTGCTTTTTATTATTAAGTATTATATTGTTAAGTATGTTTAATATTTTGGGCTAGAAATTTAACTACTTCTATGGTAAGATTTTTATACTTATTTTTATTTCATACTTGCTTTTCCAAATAAGAAAGAGAAAAGGTACAGTTTCTGGAGGTTGTAGTGTTTGAAACTTATTAACTCTGTTGCCTCTGGCTATAGAGATAAATAAGGAGTTTTTCAAGTCAAGTTCAAAAGAGCCGTGTCTGTCTTTCTGACCTATAGTGTGGTCAGTAACTGTAAACCAGGTGCTACTCCTGGGAAATTAAGGTATTTGATTATTAAAACGTTGTATGGTGTGAAGGGCCAACAAGGCTTGGAGCTAGTTAATGCATGCAGAATAACTTCTCACGTCAGGAGTGATAAATAAATTAAACTCTTCAGACTTTATTCCCAGCCTTCGAAGGCACATATCTGACAAGAGCATTGTCTCAGAGTTCTCTTTCAATAACTCCCCCCCTTGAATCTGGAATGCCTTGACTATTTCAATCTCCGTAGGTTGTATTCCCTGGGCAGCTTGCCCTTGCTGTTGTTGGTTTGTTAACTGTTAGACATTGATTTATATTCATTTGAAAGGACAAAGAATCATCAGCGAAGGCTCCAACTACCGAGATAAGTAACCTGCCAACACATCTTTGGTTTGGTTCCAAAAGGAACCATCTTGCAAATGCAGTGTGATAAAAGGTATGAAATTGTTGATTCCTACCTGAGTCTGACTCTAAGTAGTGTTAACCTTAAAAATAAAACTGAGTTATTTTACCAACCTAATGGGTTCATTTGGGAATAGCAGAGATTCACAATCTAGGATAAGCCAGCTACGACAAAACCACAGCAAGTCCCCAGAACAAAGGAAAGGACCCCTCCCTTATAGAGAGAAGGGGGAAGTTGGGTGGGGCTATTAGAAACACAAAGTCCATTGGAGTACACTGGGAGTTCAAAGTATGGCGCCTTCTCATTGGCTGAGATGTGACTCTCTCTCATTGGCTGGCATGTTGTCAGGGGAGGAGGAAACCTGTTCTTCCTCTTGCTGGGATATTAAAGTAGTATCCCTGTGCAAGGTCCATCTCTTCCTGTTGGGTCTGCTATTGGTGAGTGAAAAGGCATGAGAGCTCCCTCCTCTGGCCTCCTGATTCCATTTTAAATGAGGTTTCTTTTACTAATTCTCATAGTCATGACTTGGGGATATTTGCAAACTTCAGAGCTGAAGACTGAGAGAGATAAAGAGAGGGGAGAGAAAGCACAATACCCATTCAGGGTTAGTAGTCTCCATAGTAAGATTGCAGTTTTCCCTCTCTACACTTAACCACTGCTTCTTTGGGTGTTTTTTCTGCTGAGGAACAACACCCAAAATTTTCCCCAAAGTTCTTTTGACCAGCTTAGAGCACCTCCTGGGCCCCTGGCTTCATTCTTTAAAAGGTGTTAATAAAAGGTATGATGGCCACACCTTTGATTTTATTTTAGTTTCATGACTATATAAGACGAGCTACCATGTTTCTAGTCTGTTCTAGCAATGTCTTTGCCAGTTTTCCAGCCTCTGTCTGCCTCCTTATCCAAAACCAATTCCACATGTTTGATTTATGCTATGGCAGCACACTCCTTCTAGACACTAATTATCTATTGCCGTAATAATATGGTACATAACAGACAACCACACACTGTGGTCGCTTAAAACAGTAAGAATTTATGTAGTGCATAAGTCTGTGGGACATTTGGTTCTTCTGGTATCACATGCTTGGAGATTGGCTGCAAGTTGGCTGATGTGGTATGACCTCATCTGGGATGATTGGAATGACCTGGCTCTGCCCTACTTTGTCTCATCCTTCAGTAGGTTAGCCCCGGTAGGTCTCGTGGCCAAGTCAGAGGAGCAAGAGGGGTAGGGGTAGTGCAAAAATGCTTTTCTCAAGCCTCTGCATGCATCTGCTGTCATCCCATTGGCCAAAACAGATGATAAGGCCAACCTCAGGATCAAGAAGCTGGGAGGTGGGCCCCTCCTTGTTGTGAGAGGAAATGCAAAGTCACTTGGCAAAAGGCACAGATAGAAGAAGAGGTGAACATCTGGGCCCTTAGTGCCATCAACCTACCACATTTCTCACCATGTTCAGTCCCTGCCTGAAGCAGATGCTGACAGGGCCTCACCCTTATTTCTTGGGCCTTACCACTATAGTCTGCTCCAGTGAGCCAGTGACGTCCAACTCAGAGTATTTGCATCTTTTTGCCAAGGGCTTTCTCCTAAGCAGCAGAGCACTGCTCTGTGTGTGCCAACTCCAAGCTGGGAGTTCTGGGAAATTAGCCCTGTCCCCTCAGGAGCAACCCTCAAACAACGAGTGATAAGACTTGGTGTGTAATACCACAGCTCTCTTGCCCTTCTAGTGGGATAACTTGTAGGCACATATTTTGTACCATTTCCTAGAACTCATAGATATTAAAGACCCACAATGATAGCTGGCTTGATAACATAACTTTTATCCTTGACTGGTTCCACTCATGTACTATCCTACTTATTTTTGTAGATATAAATTGCTTACGCTTGAACTCTTGTTTGATGGGCACCTAAATTAATATACTATATAACTTAAGTCTTATTGTCCTTCAAATTTTGAGTACGAGTTATGCCTTTCGTTAGTTCACTTTGTACGCTTACACTATGAACCAAAACCAATATTCAGTGTGTGCACATTTCTTAACTTTGGGCAGTTTTAACTCTACGGTCTTTATAGTGCCCATACTCTTTATCTCCATTATTAAGTGTCCTTTAATTATGACAATATTTATTATTATCACAACCTACTTTTTAGCCTTATTATGATCTAAGTTTCAATTTTACTTTGGTTTTTCAGCATACAGAAAAATAAATCTAAAAAATAAAATGCAGATATGTAATGAATGTTCTTGCCACACATATGAACCACATAAACAGTCCCTGTTCAGAGAAATATTTTTTCCCAACTATTATTTTTTGGCTTCCCTCTTTTTTTTTCCCCATAGTAAACTCATTTAGACTTCTCCTCCTCTCACCAATAAAGAAAATTACTGACCGTAATGTAAAATAAACTTACAATTAATTACAATAACAAAACACCACCTACATTTGTCTAAATTTGCACTTTTATAATTGAGTAATACGTTATCCTGCTATAATCAACCTGTTGTTAAATCAATATATTGATTTAGTTTCTGTCACTGTATTTTGCATATAGAATTTCTATATGACTCTTATTAAGAGATTCCAGTTTTTTGGTGAAATTTCCCACTTTGCCTATTTTCTTAGACATTTTAAGCATAACTATACTAATATTAAGACTGTGACTGCTGATTCCAATATCTGGGTCGTCTCTGAGCCTTTTCCTGTTATCTGTTTTTTCCCCTCATTTCTGTTTGTTGTTCTGTTGGTGTTGTTTTGTTTTGTATATCTGGTACATTTTTATTGAATATCAGACATTGCATATGAAAAATTGGAGCAATATGGATTGTGTTACCTCTTTCCAGAGAGTTTTCTGTATCCTCTGCTTGGTAGCACTGCTGGAGGCAAATCACCATAATCAAGTGAACCCGGAAGGTCAAAAGCTGGATTTCAGTCTTTTTAAAATTTAATCTCCTTCTTGAGTGGTATAGCGTCCCAAAGGTTTCCAATGAGAACGCATAGCGTTCATCGGAGCGCCTTTCCCTTGGTGGGTCATGACCCCCAATTTTATGTTCTCAACACTAAAAGATTTCTTAAAATCTGCTCTTATTTTCAACGGCTTTATGCTTGGCTTCTTAGCTTCCTGCTTCATCAGCTTAATTCACCAAATGCCCTGACAAAAAACCCCAGCTGAGTATCATTCTTACCTTTTTTGCACCTCTTTTCCCTCTAGGCTTTAACTCTCAAATCCTGGCTGCCTTGACAGCATTAAGCTCTCATTTTGGTCTACCCAGCCTCGTAAAATTACCAAAAACTCAGATTTTCTGCCCTTTGGTAGTGGATAAGGATTCTTAACCTCTCAACTGACATGTANCCCCAGCTGAGTATCATTCGTATCTTTTTTGCACCTCTTTTCCCTCTAGGCTTTAACTCTCAAATCCTGGCTGCCTTGACAGCTTTAAGCTCTCATTTTGGTCTACCCAGCCTCATGAAATTACCAAAAACTCAGATTTTCTGCCCTTTGGTAGTGGATAAGGATTCTTAACCTCTCAACTGACATGTAGAACTGGAAAAACCCTGAGGGGTGAGTGGCATTCAGAACTCCGCTCATCTTTCTGCATTTCCTTTCTCACGGGGCTCTTGATACCCCAAGTTCCGCCTGCCTTGGAAGCTCTCCAGTGCCTTCAAACAAGTCATTCTTTTTCTTTTAGAATTTTAGCCAACTTTTCTTACTGTTCTTGGCATGAGGAATGGTCTACAAACAGTGACTTCATCACAGGTAAACATAGGGTGTTTTAGCTTGGATACTCCCATAGCTCCCAAAGTTAAAGCACTGAATAGGGATTTGGGGGCAGGTAAATTATTTTGGGGGGGATAGTCCCAGAAAACTAGAGAGAGGATGCTCAGAATAACTAGGGAGAGAAAGAAAGCAAATTGAAGGTTTGCTTGAATACTAAACTGACTTACTGGTGTAGACAACTGAGGCTCAGTNAGAACTGGCAAAACCCTGAGGGGTGAGTGGCATTCAGAACTCCGCTCATCTTTCTGCATTTCCTTTCTCACGGGGCTCTTGATACCCCAAGTTCCGCCTGCCTTGGAAGCTCTCCAGTGCCTTCAAACAAGTCATTCTTTTTCTTTTAGAATTTTAGCCAACTTTTCTTACTGTTCTTGGCATGAGGAATGGTCTACAAACAGTGACTTCATCACAGGTAAACATAGGGTGTTTTAGCTTGGATACTCCCATAGCTCCCAAAGTTAAAGCACTGAATAGGGATTTGGGGGCAGGTAAATTATTTTGGGGGGGATAGTCCCAGAAAACTAGAGAGAGGATGCTCAGAATAACTAGGGAGAGAAAGAAAGCAAATTGAAGGTTTGCTTGAATACTAAACTGACTTACTGGTGTAGACAACTGAGGCTCAGTTCCGCTTGGGTCTCTCTGAGGAACTATGTAAAATGCCCCTCAGCACCGCCTGCCCCAAGCACCCAGGGGGGGAGTATTTATCTAGTCACACCTCCAGGTTTTCACGTAGGTCTGAATAGCTGAGCACGTTCCTGTGGTCATCTTACATTGAGGAGGTAGAGAAACGGGGGAAGAAAGCAAGAGAAAAGGGGTCCAGCTGAGGTGAATGCTGATCAGACTTCAGGTGTTTGCAGCTGGGTAGCATAGCAATTGCTGGAGGATAAGCCTAGAGGTTGTGAGCGGGAATAAAAGCTGTCCAACATACAGGGAGTGAGTACAGGAGACTCCATTTTAGCACAACTTGGATGCGCTCGTTCAAATGCAAACCGTATTTTAGAAGCAAGTAGACATAAATANGACCTTTCTTACTGTTCTTGGCATGCGGAATGGTCTACAAACAGTGACTTCATCACAGGTAAACATAGGGTGTTTTAGCTTGGATACTCCCATAGCTCCCAAAGTTAAAGCACTGAATAGGGATTTGGGGGCAGGTAAATTATTTTGGGGGGGATAGTCCCAGAAAACTAGAGAGAGGATGCTCAGAATAACTAGGGAGAGAAAGAAAGCAAATTGAAGGTTTGCTTGAATACTAAACTGACTTACTGGTGTAGACAACTGAGGCTCAGTTCCGCTTGGGTCTCTCTGAGGAACTATGTAAAATGCCCCTCAGCACCGCCTGCCCCAAGCACCCAGGGGGGGAGTATTTATCTAGTCACACCTCCAGGTTTTCACGTAGGTCTGAATAGCTGAGCACGTTCCTGTGGTCATCTTACATTGAGGAGGTAGAGAAACGGGGGAAGAAAGCAAGAGAAAAGGGGTCCAGCTGAGGTGAATGCTGATCAGACTTCAGGTGTTTGCAGCTGGGTAGCATAGCAATTGCTGGAGGATAAGCCTAGAGGTTGTGAGCGGGAATAAAAGCTGTCCAACATACAGGGAGTGAGTACAGGAGACTCCATTTTAGCACAACTTGGATGCGCTCGTTCAAATGCAAACCGTATTTTAGAAGCAAGTAGACATAAATAGGAGAAGAAACAGGCTTGCGTCAAAAAGAGGCAGCAAAACAGTGAAACAACAGGTGGGTCCGTTTAACCCGCATAGCGTCTGTACGTTTTAAAAGGAAAGTAATTGTTGGTGGATTTTTTGCGTAATTTTGGTCACAGAAGCGAAATCTGGTTTGTGCACACTTGAAAAAAAATGACCTCGCATCAGGGTGATAGAGCCCCGAGGGAGGAATCGACTGGGAGCCCGAGAACAATAAGCACGAGCAAACGATGCCACCAGGATGTTTGGTTTTGTAGCAATGGAAGCAGCCTGGTTAGGTTACTTTAAGGGTAATATGTATCTGTAGCTTCTTTTAATTCTTTTAATGTTTAAAAATTTAGAAATAAATTTAATATTTTTTAAATTAAAAAATATCAAAAAGTTTAAACATTCACTTAAAATTAATGTTACGGAAGACTAATCTCAGGTCAGTTTCATTCAACTTAGAGCGGGAAGAAAGTAGCTGATGAGAGCCTAGGTTAGGACGGTATGATGGACGTACCTGTTGCTTGACCAGCCTCTATTTCTCGTTCTTCCTCAGATCATTCTGCGATTACCATTATCTGACATTACTTCCTCTACACTCTCAGTCCGCGTAGTTGGGGCGGGACAGACCCCGGCCCGGTGGCAGGATATTTGAAGGTCAATGCGGGGGAGCGGCATGCGATCCAGACTGGCCAATGAGCGTTGATCTCGGGAAGAGAAGGGGGCCCCAACTCCACCCAAAGAAAGCCAGCACTGCGCTCCTCTCAGAACTGTTGGGAGGGGGGTGCTGCTTCCCCCAGGCCGGCGGCTGGTGGCCTTACTTGCCTTGGCCTGCGGAGGGCCTGGGAGTGAGAGAGGAAGGGGAGCCCTTTTATGGCGGCAACAGAGCCGGGGTGCAGACGTGCCTCGAGCTGAGAGTTGCTTCTGAACATCTTAGTTATATAAATCAATTAATTCTTTTTCTCCCCAAGCCGCTTGAAGCTAAAAAAAAAAAAAAAAAAAAAACCCAGCAAATANAAAAAAAAAAAAAAAAAAGCCTGACTCCGTGGAGAGTACCAGTGCGTGCGAGGCGAGGAGGAGGCTTGGCCCTGGAAGGAGTGGGAGAGAGAGGGCACAAAGGCCAATCTGAAGTAATCTGAGTAAGTTTCACCAAAGGGAAGATGTGACTGATGAAGACACCATTTTTCCTTTTACCTATCCGATCCACGTAGAAAAACGTATTTAAATAGAAAACTAGAAGATTCTAATTAGATTTGCAGCTGCTTCTTAGTAGTGGGATTTTCCTTGCTGGCTTACATTTTTGATAGATTACGCCTCTGAGGGTATTAGAAGTGATTTGTGGTTGAGTTTGCACAGTGCTTCATAGTTTTAAAATAACTTTGGAATTTTTTTAAATCTCATTTAATCCTCACAAGAACTGTATGTAGTAGGTGGGATAGTTTTCACAATTCCCCATTTGCCAACAAGGGTGAGGAAGCACAGAGAGGTTAAGATAATTCACTAAGGAAACCCAGCAAATAACTTGTAGGAATGGTGTCAGAACCCAAATTTCCTAATCCCATGCTTTTCCTGTACATCACCCGGCTTTACTATTCCTGGTGATTATAGTTAGTTATCATCCGTGATAAAATTATAGGGAGTGACCAAGTTATGAACAGGTGGCATTCCAACAATAGCATCTCATTTTCTTTAAAACATTACAAAATATATTTAACCCAATGAGAACTATTCTAAAAGAATGCTCAACGGGGGCAGTTTGGGTGACTAGTTTAGTCAGAACACTGATGCATATCTGAGTGCTCACTGTGGGTCAGATTCACTATCCAATGCCTCCAAATTCTTCTGGAATTCTGGAAATGGGGAGGACTCACTCTGTCTCGGAAGGGAGGGTCCTATAAATTGGGAAGTGTCACTCTTGGGGGGAGGGCTAAACATTTCCTTTCTAGAGAAGTAATTCTGATACTCTCTTATTTTTCAGTTCCCAGGAAATGGAAGTTGTTTTAATCTCACTGAGGGAAGCATAGAGGGACCTCAGGAAAGGAAGAAAATAAGAGCCAGTTGCCCACCAAGTTGATGATATGAGTCAGCCACCCCACAGACAGTTGAATAAACAGGAGTTCTTATATGTGAAGTTTTGGCCAGGAAGGAAATGTAGATAGATTAAGGATGGTGATAAAGAACAATGTATGGGGCCACTGGGCAAAGCTCATGACAGCAAAACTTTCACATCAATGGGACTCATCTTCCTAAACAGCCAGACACTCAATTTTCAAGTGCTGGCAAAATGGGGCTCGATTGCAAGTAATACTGAATAATTTTACATCATTTCTAATTTTAATTTCTCTGTAGAAATGTAGGAAATGTTGAGACTAACATGAAAAACTTTTTGGACACAGAAAAACACTTGGCTTTGTAAAATTATGTGGTTTGATACTCTGTTGCTTTCGTGAAACTGTTGTTTATATTAAGTGGCTTTAGAGCCAAAATATAATACTGAATTTCATCCAAGTCTTGTAGTTCAGCCCGTGCTTCCAAATGAAACTAATGGTCTGGCTCTATTTAAGTGTATTGGTTCTGGGTTCATAAGGTTGTCTCAAAATGTGATTATATACTTCAATTTCTACACAACTCCCCTACCCTTACCCCTGCAAAGAAATCTTTGATGCATTGATTCTTCATTTCATCTTGAACTAGTGCTTAGGTAAGAAATATGGTCATGACTTTTTCTCTCTTGAGGAAAAAGGAAACAATAGACAAATCTGATCAATCGGTGTTATTCTAAACAAAAACAAAAGCCAAATTCTAGTAGTGTGCTCTCTAAAAAGAGGAAACCAGGGGCGCCTGGGTGGCACAGCGGTTAAGCGTCTGCCTTCGGCTCAGGGCGTGATCCCGGCGTTATGGGATCGAGCCCCACATCAGGCTCCTCTGCTATGAGCCTGCTTCTTCCTCTCCCACTCCCCCTGCTTGTGTTCCCTCTCTCGCTGGCTGTCTCTATCTCTGTCAAGTAAATAAATAAAATCTTTAAAAAAAAATAAAATAAAAAAATAAAATAAATTAAAAAAATAAAAAAGAGGAAACCAATAGTAGATTTCACAAGATCTTCTGGAATTTAGGCTATGTCTAGTATCTCAGATATCCTCTAGAATTCTTGGAGGAGGAGAGGGTAGAAATGGAAAGAGGACTCTGGCTTCAAAGGGTCTTACAGACTGAGAGATGTTTATATAGCTTTGAACACAGAAAAAGCCTTGCTTTGCAAAATCTGTGCTTTGATATTCTGTTGTTTTGTGAAACTGTTGTTTGTAATTGTGAGATAATAGAATGTATATATATGTATGTGTATGTATGTGTGTGTCTATATACATATAACTTTGTGTGTGTGTGTATATACATACATATATATATATATAACTTTGCCCCCAGTTTCTGGCACAAAACTCCTAAAACCCCTGTAACTTCCTAAGTGGTAAGAACACTAGGATCATCTTTTGTTCTAATAGATAATCTTTGACTCCCATTCCTGCCACAGGGCTCATGAAACCCTTGTAATTTTCTAGGGGATGGAAATGTCATTTGTTTTAATGAGGTGACTCTGGGTGGGCTCCTGGAGGGCTCCTGGATGAGGGCTGGTCAGCAGAAAGACCAAGCCATGATTAGAAGCCTAGAATTTTCAGTCCCCCACTCCCATTCTCCTGAGAAAGGAGAAGGGCCGAAAATGGAGCTAAGGTGGACGCCTACGTGACGAGGCTCTATAAAATCCCAATAGCGTGAGGCTCAGAGAACTTCCAGGTTGGCAAACACATCCACACCAGGAGGGTGACGTACCCCAGCTCCACGGAGACAGAAGTTCCTGCACTCAGGACCCTCCCAGACCTTACCTTGTGTGTCTCTTCATCTGACCATTCATCTGTATCCTTTATCATATCCTTTAATAAACTGGTAAATGAAGTATTTCTCTGAGTTTGTGAGCCACTCTCGCAAATTAATCAAACCTGAGGAGAGGGCCATAGGAACCTGCAAATTTTAGCCAAACAGACAGAAGTCATGGGTAACCTGGGGGTCTACTCCTCAAGACCAGACTGAGCCCTTAACCCGAGGCAGCTGATGCTATCTTGAGGCAGGTAATGGTAGCATGGGGTTAATTTGTAAGACACGCAGCTGGTGTCCCCGAGAATTGCTTGGTGTGGGGAAACCCTCCACACGTCTGGTATCAGAGTGTCGTGAGTGTGGTGGTGGGAGAAAGTAAAGGAGACACACAGAAAAGAAAAGCAGGAGGGAAAAACTGGGTGGTTTTTTTTTTCCCAATTCAATACTATATATGTAATATCTAGTATTATAATATTATGGGAAGACGGTCAGGAAAAGAATCGCTTTCTTATCACCAACTCTCCTACACAATGCTGCCTTCCCTGCTTCCCCTGAAATCAGGTGTGTGAGGGGAGGGGTGGAAGATGAAGCAGCTGGGAAAGGTAGAGATGGGGGACAAGAAGAGAAAGGTGAAAGCAGGTGTACCTTTCTTTTCAGACTCAGTGGCTCAGAAACAGAGGCACTGAGATTGCCAAAAAGATGAAAGTTCAGGGGTGCCTGGGTGGCTCAGTCGTTAAGCATCTGCCTTTGGCTCAGGGCGTGATCCCAGGGTCCTGGGATCGAGCCCTGCATTGGGCTCCTTGCTCCGCTGGGAAACCTGCTTCTTCCCCTGCTTGTGTTCCCTCTCTCTCACTGGCTGTCTCTCTCTGTCAAATGAATAAATAAAATCTTAAAAAAAAAAAAAAGATGAAAGTTCGAGCTTTCCTACCATGGTTTTAAAAATAAAACATTCTTTTTTTTGTAATAATATTTTTTATTATATTATGTTAGTCACCTTACAGTACATTCTTGTCATACACAAAGTAGGGCATGTCTCGAGAATATGTTGGGTGTCCAGGTACTGTAGTCATACAGCCCAGTAGGTGGTTACTTATGACTTTCGGAGATACCTATGTAAGACGTCCCTGCCCCCAACCAAAATGCTGATAGTCGCGGCTTCTGATTTTGCTGCAATCCTGTGTATTTCTTATTTTAATAGAATATTTTATATACATATGTGTCTTTTCATTGTTGGTGCTGTTCACTCAGCAATACATTTTCCACGTGATATACATCTATAATAGAAATCTATTTTACATCTCTTAATTGCGTATAATATTCTATTATAAAAATGTGCCACATTTTATTTATCTATTCCCTATTAAACATTTCCAAGTTTTGAAATTTAAAAAAAAAAGATTGAACTGAAGTTTTTTTTGTGTATAAAATCCTGAGTGCTTTTTTCTTTTTAAACATAGGTATCTACCTGGGTGTTTGGTTGTATTTTTTAAGCATAGCTATCTAAAACTTGATCTGTTAGTTCACAGAGTATTTTCAACTGTACTAGCNACATAGGTATCTACCTGGGTGTTTGGTTGTATTTTTTAAGCATAGCTATCTAAAACTTGATCTGTTAGTTCAGAGTATTTTCAACTCTACTAGTACCGAGTACTACTTGGTACCACCTCCCTATCCCCCTCTCATCTTCGGTCAGCGGTCCTTGGTAGATCTGCTTCCCCATCATCCTGCCCACACTTGATATTTACAAACAAAGTAAGTTTTGCAAATAAGATCAAATACATGCAAAATGTTACCTATTTTACACACACATCCCCTTTGATGCTCTCGGCATTTTAAACCGCATGTCTTTGTCATGCGGTCCTTACCTTGGCAGATTCTGTTACTTAGCTCCCACGCTCGCGTCTGTCCACACCTCAACTACTCTGGAGACTTGGGGGGGGGGCGCAGTGCTGGGGAGGAGGAAAAGTTTCTGTAGCATAAAGACTGATTTCTTGTTTCTTTCTTTTTTTCCCCAAAATGAGATTAACAGGATTTTGTTTAGGGTTGTGAAATATCCCCCAAATGAAAGTGGGCATATCCAAAATGACCCATAAAACAGCTTTGTGAAATTTTCTACTTTGATCTTGAATTTTTCTTTTATAATAAATATATTTCTCTGAGATAGTCTCTAACAGGTGCAGAGTATTTCATTTTATGGATGTTCCAGAACTTAGTAAATTCCTATGTGTTTGTTTGTTTATTTTCCAGACAGTTGGGTAGGCTCTAATTGTAGCAAAATCTCAGGGCACATTCTTAAATTTCAACACTGGACTTACTGGTCACGTGAGATTTGAGATACATTGCTCAAAGCCCCTCAAAAAAGTTTGGACTCAAAAAGAAGTGGAACATTTTTTCCATGTGTTTAGGCCTAATTGTATTTCTTCTTTTTGTGATTTTTCTGTCAACATTTAAAAAAATTATTTATTTATTTATTTATTTATTTGAGAGAGAGAGAATATGAGTGGGGAAGAAGAGTAGAGGGAGAAGCAGGGTCCCCGCTGAGCAGGGAGCCCCATGTGGTGCTCAATCCCAGGACCCTGGGATCATGACCTGAGCCGAAGGCAGATACTTAACCCACTGAGCCACCCAGGCACCCCTCTGTCAACATTCTTAACTTTCTCTGAGTTTTTACTAAATTAGAACAATTCTTTGGGTTTTCTATAAAGCCTGAACAATTTTATTATGAGGCAAATGGATTTTGAGAAAGATATTCTCAGCTTCATCTTTATACAACTTCTTACCTAGAGCATAGGGTTAACTGGACTAATTTACAATATTACTTCAGTTTTGTCCTATTCAGGGTAATACAACCCACTTAGCTTGACCGCAACATGGCATCTATTTCTATGGCCTTTATTTCACTTTTTAGGACCTCGCTAAATTTTCCAATTTAGTTTCTTGCTTTAAAAGTAACATTTTTTCATCCTCACGATAGTAAAATGCAAGAAAATACTTTTCTCATTTTTGCTGTTAAGCATAACTGGAGGTGATCCCTGGGTTAGCTGGAAAACACACATGTATTGCTATCTTAGAAACTGCCTTCCAAGCAAAGTCCAACAAAGTGACATGCTGAAATGTGAGAATAGCAGGGCTTGTGAATTCCAGACCCTGGTACTAGAAATTTCCTGCTGATGAGGGCATTTTTTTCTGTAAACCATAAAGGGTAAAAAGAAAAAGATGGATTTCTGCAGCTGAGTTTCATGACTTCAAGAGAAACTAAATCTCAGATTTATTTCTCCAGGATAAGAAACACAGACGTAGGGGCGCCTGGGTGGCACAGTCCTCAAGCATCTGCCTTCGGCTCAGGGCGTGATCCCGGCGTTATGGGATCGAGCCCCACATCAGGCTCCTCTGCTATGAGCCTGCTTCTTCCTCTCCCACTCCCCCTGTCTGTGTTCCCTCTCTTGCTGGCTGTCTCTCTCTGTCAAATAAATAAATCTTAAAAAAAAAAAGAAAGAAAGAAACACAGACATAGTAATCATCTAATGTTTTTTCCCACTTGACTTGATCTGTGATCTGTTGGGCCTTATCTGTTCTTGCAAGCAAAGTTTTGTTGCCACATTTCTGACGTTGGAAATTACAAAAATCATATCCCCAAGTCTCAAACACTTAGAGTTGTGCAAACTCCATATTCTATTTTCACAAGCACTTCTATGTAAGTCTTAATAAGACAAAAAAGAATTATAAGAAATAAAGTATCCCATACATACTTAATACCTCTTGATGGACTGTCCTTCTATGGGATGGGGAGGTGGGAGGATGGGTCAGTAGGAGGTCCGTTAGAATAAAAATGTGAATTATTATTTTTTTATTGTTGTTCACCGNAAGCAAAGTTTTGTTGCCACATTTCTGACGTTGGAAATTACAAAAATCATATCCCCAAGTCTCAAACACTTAGAGTTGTGCAAACTCCATATTCTATTTTCACAAGCACTTCTATGTAAGTCTTAATAAGACAAAAAAGAATTATAAGAAATAAAGTATCCCATACATACTTAATACCTCTTGATGGACTGTCCTTCTATGGGATGGGGAGGTGGGAGGATGGGTCAGTAGGAGGTCCGTTAGAATAAAAATGTGAATTATTATTTTTTTATTGTTATGTTGTTCACCATACAGTACATCATTAGTTTTTGATGTAGTGAATTATTACTATTTTTTTAATTGATGTCACTCATACACCAAGCTATTGTTGCCTTTTAAATGGATGTGTGCTCCATAGAGCTGCTTTCCTTAAAGAACCCCTTTCTATGTCATATCCCCACCCACAGAAGTACTGAAAGTCTTAGAGTATGAAGGACATAAAAACAGGGCTTAGTCAGTCGCTGTTCTTTTGTAAACTGGGCCCCTATTCTTCTGTTTTTTTGTTTTTGTTTTTATCTCCATCCCCACATACTTTGCAATTTCTGTTTAGAATATTGGCAGATAGGGGCGCCTGGGTGGCTCAGTCGTTAAGCGTCTGCCTTTGGCTCAGGGCATGATCCCGGCGTTATGGGATCGAGCCCCACATTGGGCCTCTCCTCTGGGAGCCTGCTTCTTCCTNCCCTTTCTATGTCATATCCCCACCCACAGAAGTACTGAAAGTCTTAGAGTATGAAGGACATAAAAACAGGGCTTAGTCAGTCGCTGTTCTTTTGTAAACTGGGCCCCTATTCTTCTGTTTTTTAGTTTTTGTTTTTATCTCCATCCCCACATACTTTGCAATTTCTGTTTAGAATATTGGCAGANTGAAGGACATAAAAACAGGGCTTAGTCAGTCGCTGTTCTTTTGTAAACTGGGCCCCTATTCTTCTGTTTTTTTGTTTTTGTTTTTATCTCCATCCCCACATACTTTGCAATTTCTGTTTAGAATATTGGCAGATAGGGGCACCTGGGTGGCTCAGTCGTTAAGCGTCTGCCTTTGGCTCAGGGCATGATCCCGGCATTATGGGATCGAGCCCCACATTGGGCCTCTCCTCTGGGAGCCTGCTTCTTCCTCTCTTATTCCCCCTGCTTGTGTTCCCTCTCTCGCTGGCTGTCTCTCTCTCTCTGTGTCAAATAAATAAATAAATCTTAAAAAAAAAAAAAAGAATATTGACAGTACAGTCGGGCTTGCAGTTTGAATCCTTATCAATCAAATATTTAAGGTAATTCTACGACACAGGAGAACTTGAGCATTTTATGTTATCTCTGTGTCTCTGGAAGACAAGACTCAGTTTCTGTATTCTGACAGACTACGTATGTAAAGGTAAAAGCATCAACCCTCTAATTGGCTTAATCGTAGGAAAAAATAGTAAAAAAAAAAAGTGTTTCAGATTGGTAGTATAAGGCATATAAAGGAAAGGCACGATCGTCTAGATAATAGAAATCGATTTCCTATCCTTGTACTAAAACCCAGACCCCACACAGCAGCCTGATGTAATTCCATTACCATGCTAAATCGCTTGGCACTTCCATGGCCTTTTTATTTTTGTGTTACTATTATTCCTGGCAAATGAATAAATTTCACTCAGCAGAAACAACTTAGACAGCTAGTCACTCAAGTTAATCACTATGGAGCTTTCCTTTCCCGGCTCAAAAGATAGGTTGACACCTACTGGGCATTAATTTAGTCATTTCTTGATAACAGAGCATCTATTTGCACATGGATATGAGTAGAGTTATAAAGATTTTAAAAGTAATTATCTCTGGGTCTCCATAGGATTTGAAAGTCTAATTAAAGAAAGTTTAAGTCTTTAAGAATTAGGTTTATGGCATGCAATCCAAACAGGTTGCCATTAAATGGAAATCAGGTATGTAAAAGATTGCAGAAACATTAATCTAAGCCAGGGTTTAGTTGTTTATGAAACTGAAGTTTTGGAACACCTGGGTGGCTCAGTCGGGTAAGTGTCTGCCTTCAGCTCTGGTCATGATCCCAGGGTCCTGGGATCGAGTCATGCATCAGGCTCCTTGCTCAGTGGGGAGCCTGCTTCTCCCTCTGCCTGCCGCCCCCCCCCCCCCCCGATTTGTTCGCTCTGCCACTCAGTAAAATNCAAATAAGTAAATAAAACCTTAAAAAAATCCAAAAAACAAAAAACCTCTGAGGTTTCAATAAAATAGATGAAAAGTGGTAGGTAGAGGGTCTCAGGTCTATAACAATGCTGAAAAAGAGTGAAGTCCAGATTCCCTTTTCTAGCTGGCATTAGGAACATGCCCTGGTGCACAGTGTGTCAACAACATACGCTGCCTTGTTGTGTTATAGAAAATGGACACTGCTGGAGGCAGTCATGGGAGAAGGGCAAGGATATGGGTTTGGCTATATCCGCTCCTGTGAATTGCATCTATACCTATGCATAAAATTCACTCTGTCCTGTTTATTCCTACATCCTCTCTTTGCATTGTTTCTTTTAGACTATACACCTTCTTAAAATACGTGAACAAATCTACTGGTTTCATGTATGCATTAACCTAAGACCAAGAGGATATTAAGATGGATGGAATTTTGCTGTGTACTGACAATAGTCCATGTTTTTCTCTTGGGAATGTAAAAGTGTTTTTGATCATATGTAAAAGCTAAAAACAGATCCTAACCTAAAATATCAGCAATACCAGTAAATTGGTGTAGGATATGTCCAGAAGAACATTATCTTAACAGGAAAAAACATTCAATAAATTTTATCTTAAAAAAAATCAGTTTTAGGAGCATTTTTTTGGAAGGTGTGACTTTGAGATAGCTGAATATATTTCTTTCAAGCAGATGCATTATGGCTTCTTGGGTAAAAAAGCTGTAGAAGCCTGTGAAAGTCACCAGGAGGAAGGGTGATATTCATTACTTTGTCTGGGGCCAGGGTAGGTAAACAGATCCATTTTAAATTGTCATGGGAGAGGGATATTTGAAAAGTACTTATAAAGCTAACTGTTTTTCCAAACAGTTTTCTTCATGTTGTACCACCTTGGGGAAGCTTAATGGAAAAGAAGGAACAGCAAATAGACACTGTATTAGAGGGGAGATCTGGCTGCTAGCCTATTAATTTACTTGTATTACTGATGTGTCAGGAGAGAATTTGCTTATAGATGTTTACATATGATCCAAAAAAGGTATTTTGCCTTTACCCCTTTCTCTCAATTATTTTTCACCTCTAAAACTTTTACATTCCTGAGAGAAAAATATGGACTATTTTCAGTATACAGCAAGGTTCTGCCTTCTTTTTCAAGTCCAGTGTTTTAAGCTTGACCCAAACTACAGCAAAGGAGGTATGCTTTGTCCTATATCCCATCAGTGGCACTAAAAGATGTATCAAAAGTCACGTGAGCAAGTTAAGCCTTGTAAAATTTACTTCAATGTCTTTCAGAAATGCAAAAATGCTCACCATTCAGGGAAAAAAGAGACCAAAAGAGAATTATGATTTCTCATTCACAGGTAGTTTTTTTTTAATGTTTTTTTTTAAATCAAGCTCAGAATTAATTATTCTGTTTACACTGAAGTGCATTGCTCAGTGCCATGGTAATAATCAGATTCAGAGCTCAACAATATGTATGATCCCTTACCTGATATAAATGAGAGTTTAATATCAGTTCTATCTCTGGGTGAAAATAAATAGCTCTGAAAAGTCGATCATTCTCATTTTCTTTCACACTTGGCCTGTAATAGTTGTTTTATGTCATTCCTGTCAGAGCTCTGATACAAAGTTGGATTGTATGTTACCGCTCAGCTCTCAGCCTTTACTGAAAGTTAAATGAGAGATACCTTTGCCAGCAATTCAGAATTCTGAATTGTCAGTCTTCCTTGATTTTAGCTTGCCCCTCACCCACCAGCCTGTGGTAGACTCATGCATGGACTTTGGAGTTAGACAGTTAGGCTGTGGCTTGAAACTTTGCTCAGCCCCTTATATTTTTATATGGCCAGGTCACTTTTGAAGCTACTTCTTTGCCCCATCAGTAGAATGGGAATAATGAATGTACCAACCCCACAGAGTTGTGAGACATAAATGAGGTAACATTAGTGGTGAACCTAACTCAGGGTCTGTTACCAGGAAGGCGCTCCATGGAAAGCCGCCATTTTTTATGACATTGCTGTTGGTGTGATAAAGGGGTTTTTTCAAGTCTCATCACAGTTACTACAGGTCCTCCTTGAGGATGGAGCAACCAGCCAGAGGACTCTGAAAGCCAATGAGCTCTAGATACTGACACCATGGCTGTGAAGGCAGCAGCTCCTGGTGGTGCCCCCAAAAAGCTTCTCCAGAGTAGAAATTTTTAATTCTAGTGAAGTACAGCTTATCAATTATTTTTTTCATGGATTAAGCCTATGGTGTTGTATCTACAAAGTCATTACCATATCCAAATTCATTTAAGTTTTCTAGGAATTTCACAGATTCCATTATATATATATATATTACATATATATATGTAATATATATATATATGCTTTATTTTGAGTTATTTTTTGCGAAAAGTGTAAGTTCTATATCTAGATTCATTTTTGTTTTTCACGTCTATGTCCAGTTTTTTGAGTACTATTTGTTGAAAAGACTTTTTTTTCCCCATCATTTGCTCTTTTGCCAAAGTTCAGTTGACTATATTTATGTGGGTCTAGTCTATTTCTAGGCTCTCTAGTACGTACCATTGATCTATGTGTCTATTCTTTCACCAAAACTACTCTGTATTGTCTACTATAACTTTATAATAAATCCTGAAATCTGGTACTGTCAGTCTTCCACCCTGTTCTTCTCCTTCAATATTTTGTTGTCTATTCTGGGTCTTTCGCCTCTCCTTATAAACTTTAGAATCAGCTTGTCAATATTCATAAAATAACTTGCTAGAAACTTTATTGGGATTACATTGAATCTTCAGATAAAGTTGGAAAGAACTGACATCTTGAAAATACATTGTTTTCCTATCCATAAATGTGGAATATCTCTCCATTTATTTAGTTTCTAAATTTCATTCATCAAAGGTTTGTAGTTTTCTTTCTATTGATCTTATACATATTTTGTTAGATATACACCTAAGTTTTTAATTTTCTTAGGTGCTAATGTAAATGGTATTGTGTTTTTAATTTAAAGTTCCACTTGTTCATTGCTGGTATATAGTAAAGCAATTGACTTTTGTATATTAAACTTGCACCCTGCATCCTTAATATAATTGCTTATTAGTTCCAGGAGTATTTTAGTCCATTCTTTGGGATTTTCTACATAGATGTTTTCCTTTTATTTTTAGTGTGTAAGTTTCAGGTCATTATTTACTTATTTGCTGTAGATAATCATATTAATTGCATACGTTAGTGTTGATAAGAACTTATTTACAAACTTAAAATGCTTTTTAAATCCTAATTGATTTCTAGATGTTCAAATGAAAGACAACATTTCTGTATCATCAGAAAAAATTTAGGAAAAATAAATTAATAAAATAATAAATATATATCATAATATAGCATCATATGTATAGTATTAAAAGGCTATACACAAAATATTAATATGATAATGTGATCTCTTTGTGGAAAGGCTATATGTAATTTTCTTTGTTTTTGCTTATATGAATTTTTTTAAAGATTTTGTTTTTTAAAAGTAATTTCTATACCCAACATGGGGCTCAAACTTAAAACCCTGAGATCAAGAGTCGCACACTCCACCCACTGAGCCAGCCAGGCATCCCTATATGAATTTATCTATATTTCTATCTTTGTAATATGTAAAAGAGAATAAAAGTCACTATCAATCAAAAGCAAATCAATTTTACAGATAGGTCAAGTACAGTTGGCCCTTGAGCAACATAAGGATTGGGGCGCTGACCCACCATGCAGTTGAAAATCCACATATGACTTTTGATTTTCCAGAAACTTAACTACTAATAGCTTACCATTGACTGGAGGCTTTACTGATAACATAAATAGTCAATTAACACATATTTTGTCCATTATGTATATTATATGTTGTACTTGTACATAAAGTAAGCTAGAGAAAATAAAATGTTATTAAAATCATAGGAAGAAAAAAAATACATTTACAGTCTTATACCGTGAAAAAAGTCCGAGTATAAGTGGATCCACACAGTTTATACCTGTGCTGTTCAAGGGCCAACTATACATATCTTCTTCCATAGAAAGGCAAAGAATTGTAAATGAATGTTTAGTGATATAAGAAGTAACAAATAGGATGTGTCTTTTGTCCCGAAGATCTATGGCATTAATTCACAAATACAGATGTAAAAAATGAAACAAATAAATCACTCAGAATTTCCACAAAATGTTGCTGAAGTAAATATACTATCAAGAATAATTTTTTAAAAATATATCATTCATATATTTGACAGAGAGAGAGACAGCCAGTGAGAGAGAAACACAAGGAAGGGTAGTGGGAGAGGGAGAAGCAGGCTCCCATCAGAGCAGGGAGCCGGACGTGGGGCTCAATCCCAGGACCATGGGATCATGCCCTAAGCCAAAGGCAGATGCTTAATGACTGAGCCACCCAGGTGCCCCACTATCAAGAATAAATTTAAATAAGCTGCATGCAGGATGTCTTTTAAAGGGGGTGTCTGGGTGGCTCAGTCGGTCAAGTGTCCAGCTCTTGGTTTTAGCTCAGGTCATGGGTTGTGAGATCGAGCCCTACGTCGGGCTCCATGCTCAGTGCAGAGTCCACTTGAGATTCTCTCTCTCCCTCCCCCTCTGCCCCTCCCCTTGTGCACGCACTCTCTCTCTCTCTTTCTCTCTCAAATAAATAATCTTTTAAAAAATGAGTGGCTGAGGTGTTCATATTTTGCTATTCTGACAGGCATTACAACACAAATTTAGTTTTGTAGAGTGACTCTCTGTGAAGTTATTTGGGTGGTGTCCTGAGAGATAGGACAGTGGATTTAGAGTCAGTGGACCCAGATCTGACTAAGGTACCAGCTGTCATTGAAAAAGTCATTCAAGCTTTCAGAGACTTAGTCTTCTCATCAGTAAAACTGACATCACAATTCTATGTCCTTTGCATGATTTTTGTCAGTATCAGTATCAAACCAAATGAAATAATATGTGCAGTGCTTTGTGACCCATAGCACTCTATGCAAATGCTGGCTATCAGTATTCTGAAGATGAGTATTATAACCAATGTTACACAAATTATAGAAATATAACAGAAGTCATTGTCCTGGAAATGTTAACTCTTGATGCTGGAGTCCTAATTATGCTAGGGTATATCTTTTGTGCATTCTTGATTTCTGCTCTGATCTTAATTAATGTATACCAGTGTAGGTACATTAGATTTCTGGCAGACAGTGAAATTGGAGGTTTAGGAAAACTCTGAACAATGGCAGTGTAACTAGAATATAGTTTTACAAATTCCAACTTTCATTCATTCAATATTTACCACTGAAATCTATTGCTTATGGTATTTCAAGTCTTGTGGCCACAGCAGTGAATAAAACAAAGTACCTGCTGAAGTGGAGCTTACAATTTAATGAGGGGCGAGGTGTGGTCCATAACACTGTAGAAAATGAATATCTAATAGGTTAGTAATGGCTATATGATAGAGTAATAAGTGTAAGAAGGGCTATGAAGAACAAGAAAGCAGAATAAGGGAGGAATGCTACAGGTCAGGTGTCCAGGAAACAGAAACTGGGATGGAGATTAAATGCAGAAAGTTTATTGAAAGGATCAAACACTTGTCAGAGAAGGATATGAAGCAGAATTGGGTGGAGGGAGAAGTTGGGCTATAAAGTAGATACAACTAGGCCTCTGCCAACCCTCTGGGAAGCCATTCGGGCCTTTAGAGTAGTGTTGAATTGTGGCAAAGGAGTGCCAGGTCTTTATGCTCCTGTAATGACCAGAGAGTGGTTGCAAGCTGTCGCCTGGGAAGGGGGTGTGGTCTTGTGAGGTGGCTTTCTTCTGCCCTGGGCAATTCCCAGAGAGGGCCAATAGCAGCTCTCAGCCAGCAGCACCGTGTTCATTACAAGGTGTGCACGGTCAAGGGTGAGAAGGAAGGGATTGCTCATTTTATAAAAGATGATCAGAGAAGCTCTCCTAAAACTTTTTTGAGAGTACATTTGAAGGACATGAAAGAAAAACCAACTAGACATTTGGGGGAAGAGAATTCCTAGGGAAAATAATTTTCACCTTCATTTTTAGATTTTTCTCAATGCAATTTCTGTGCTTATCTATTGCTTTTCTACTCACATTCTATTATAGACAGTAATAATAATAACAAAAGCAGTATCATTTTTCAACATGTAATTGCAAGCTTTACTTTTAGAAGCTGATATGAATGTCTTTCATAAAATTTTACTAGAGTATTAATAAACCAGTCCACTTATTCGTTCCATTACTGAGTATCTGTAAGTGCTCAATGTATGTCCCTTACTACATGGGGTGCTATGGGTACAATGGTGATGGATGAATCAGTCCCTGATTTCAAAGCTGCTGACTTGGGAAGACAACTGAAACAGGCTATTTAAACACAAGATAGGGAGTGAAATTGGAGAACCCTGGTGGGGTTAAGCAAAAAACACATCGTTAAACTAAACCATGATGAAACCAGCATATGAATAGACGGGATAGGATAGATAACTAAAGCAAAGTCAAAATGAAGCTTTCTTTGAATTGGGGCAGAATGCTGTGCTCACAACAAAGCTGGTCACAATCGGTGAGGTAAGTGACTATGGAAGGAAAACCACGCTTTGCTCACTTTTTAAGTTGTAGGATTGATTAAATCCACAAGGGTCTAGAAAGATCAGCTATCTATGCAGAAAACACACATATCTATGACAAATCAGTTGTGTGAGAGGTTTTCATTGTGAAAGATGGGCTCTGAGCATAAAAGAGACCTGGTAAAACTTGGCTCAAGGAGTAAGCTGGCATCTCTTACCAGAGTGGCCATAAATTTGAATAGAAGTGTACTGGTCAGAAGATAGAATGAGTTTTGAATAAGTCAGTTGTTTTGAAAAAACAACATTGAATATGTTAAATATTCTTAGGAGATGGGATCTGCTAATTGCTCTAGCAAATTTTATAGGTCCTAAGAAGGTATTTGAAACTTTCCTGTCAGTCATTCCACCACCTGTTTATTGGATGATGTCCCTCTTCTACTTACTAGTCTAGGCACATAGAGACCTATGCAGTCATTCCTCTCAGGAAACTTACAGCCTGATGTCTGTGGAGCTATGGGTAGTTTATGATAAAGTAGTAAGCCAGTGTTATAAGATCTTGTGAGATATTCCTATTCTCTCATAATTGGCATCCATGACAAACCAAGAAAGACTGAGTACCACCTCATTTTAAGAACCACTGAGCTGCTGCTCACTGCTGGGGCCCAACCACCTCACAAGGGTTTCTTACACTTTACAGAGCCAGACTTTCTACAGGCCAGGTCCATACAAGGTGAGCAATGTGGAGGGAAGAAACTCACTGGGGGTTCCTTGTCAGTGACCTGGTAGGGAATGTATGGAGGAAGAAAGAAGGCTGCTCTCCGTTCCCAGATTGTAAGTGGGGAAGGGAAAGGGAAGCTCTGAAAGAAAAGCTTATAAATATTGGGGATGCCTGTAAGAAGATGGGAGAGACTGGCATTTTGCTTATTGTTGGAAGGCTCTTTGGGCAGCATTTTGCTAACATGTCCCTATTTCTACGTGAGTAGAGGAAAGACTATTGGAATGGGACAACAAGGCTTAGAGAAGGGCAGTGCTTGAGAAGCTGAACTCTATCCATTTGGTGTGTACAGATGCCAGAATATCCAATGGATCAAGTGGAAAGTGGCCAAAGAATTATCTTGCTAGTATCTCACACAAAAAGATGGCCCCCTAAGCAAGAGGACACTAGGAGTAAGAGCCTTGGGATAGGAATTTGCAGATGGGACTTGAGCAAGAATGGAAGAGGCAGCTGGTGTCAAGGTCTTCTGAGATTCACCCATACCTTTGAGAGATCCAGCATTAGACTCTGACTCCCAGAGCCCATTGATGGTGTTTGTGTAAGCCGGGTCAGCAGCTGCAACCATCAAGCAGAGAACAGAACCTGGAACAGTTAAGTACAATGATGTCCCTTCCCTGCTTTTCATTCTCCACTTCTAACCCTCAGGAAGCTAAAACTAGAAGGGACAGGGTAGCCACAGAGCTTTGAATTGGATGGAGAGTAGCATATTGAAATTGAAATAGTATTAATAACAAAAGATACTAGGAAGTTTATCTTTCTCAGATGTCTAGAAGTAATAGGAACTGTATATTCCATATAGCATAAGTGAATAAAAGATTGAATTTTTTTTTACCCTATGAATTGGGAATTGCCAATAACCAGGTGGCAAAGAAGGAGGACGGTCCTAGAAACTGGATGCTATGAAGAAAATAAAGGGAAAAAATGAGAATTTAACAGGGGAAGGAGAGAGGTAGGCTGCCAAGGCTTTGCCTTGGGTAGGCAGGGGAGATATATTTAATTCAACAATATTGTAGTGTTTTTCAGCCCACTCACTATTCCCAGCTTTGGGGATATAGTAATAAACAAAGCAGACAAAAGGTAAAACCATCAATAATGTTCTCGGAAGGTGTGAGACAGGAATGATATGAAGAAGGTAACCAAGCAAAGATATGAGAATAAATGAGAACAAGAAAGAAAGAAGCATAGGGTGTTGGAGTTTCAAGAGAAAAGGTCAGTGGCTGAAGCCTATGAATAAGGAGAGATTTGGAGAAGGTGTTGGGGGTGGGGGGAAGAAGGTCGGCATAAGGACAGGTGAGATCCAGACGAGCACGCTGAAGAGTGGGGATTTTGCTCTGGTGCAATGGGGAGCCCACTGGAGATTTTTAGATCAGGAAAGTAGATATTTATATTTTAATTTATGTCTTAAGTTTTTAGAAAAATTCCTGTGACTGCTTTGTGGTAGAGGGAGAGTAGGAAATAAGAAGAGGTAGGGAAATAACATGTGGACTCTCACTGTGTTCCCAACGATCTCATCTATTCTTTGTAGTAAGAATAAATGATGTTGGTCACTTTTCAGTGCTCCCTTTTCTTCATTTCAAAATACTCAGGGATGGAGGTACTTTGATCTGAGAAAATTAAAATGTTCAGCACTTTTGTGCTTTAGTAGGCCTAGAAAGAATGTAATTGATTTAGGTTAAGTAAGACTTACATTAAACTGATTGCTTTTGATTTAATATTATCTTTCATCTGAGAATGGAAATTATTTTCACATGGTTGGCAATATTGGAAATAATTACTCAACTTCAGTTGATAGATGGTCTGAAAATTACTTTATTAGCTTTCCTCAGAGCACATCTTATTACAAATAACACTACCCACATGAGAGAAGAGCCAGGAGAAGGGTCAAGGACATCCTATGAGTGACTTAAGTAGAGGCTGAAATAATGTGTTCTCCTAATATATGATGCAGTGACAGCATTTGGCAAAACCATCTGGAAGAGACCCAAACTGAGACAACAATCCCAGTTAATAAGCTTCACTGAGTGATGTTCATCAACTGATAACGTGAACTCAGATTGAACTCTAGTCATAAAACTTGGAAAGAGGGAAGTTTGAGAAATTGTATGTTCTTCATTGTGAAATGACTGGCCTGAGCATAAGATCAATTCTAAGAATGACTCTAGGGGACAGATAATTTCAAGGCCAACCACAAAAAAATAGAAACCACTCAGCACCTGTTGATCATCTCAAATTCTATTCCCAAACCCATCTATGCTAAAGAACTTTTTGGATACCCAGTGCAGGACTGAGAACATCACATCAAAAACTAATGATGTACTATATATTGGCTAATTAAATTTAAATTAAAAAAAATGAAAAAGTTAATGATTTTTACTTACTTTTCCTTTGAAGATGTAATACAGGCTTATTATAAAAAATTTGGAAGTTAGGCAAATGTAAAAAAGAGAAAAACTAAAATTCACTATAAATACAGGCCCCTAAACACACACACACACACACACACACACACACACACACACACACACAATGAGCTCTTACTACAGGACCCATCTGTAATCTTTCAAACATGCAACAAACCCCATTCCTTGTCATTAAATCTAACAGATGTCAGCATAATGTGACTGTTAAGTCATGTCCTGAGATTTCCAATATGCTCCAGAACTTAGACATTCTAAGCAGTCACTTTGGGAGTTCACAGGACACATTGATTCAAATGCTGATGCTGAGCAACACAGCTTTGTGACAGTCTTCTTACTGTCCATCAAGGGAAGGCCTGTGACACATGGCCAGGGCCCTGCCATTCCCTGTCTTTTAGGATGGGAGAAACGGAACCTCAGACATCCCTTACCCTCACCCCTGGGGCAAGGCTGTCATGGCATGTCTGGGGTAAGGGATGGAGAGGGGGAGGACTACACGTTGTGACACGAGACCCTTGGGTTCTAACTTTGTGTCATAGGCATGAGGGTGTCATGTAGCCCCTGAGAGATTTCTGACTCAGGATCTGCGCCATCCTTGAGATGATAGGAACTCTCCAGGGGTCATTTGGAAGTCAGGCCCTCCTCTGTGTGTTCCTACCCTATGCCTGTCATTCTCTTTACTGTTGAGAGAACTAAACTCCAGGCGGGTGAATTATACTTGAGATCACTTCATACCAATAGAAGCCTTTCAAAAACCCTGCCTTAGAGACAAAGATTTGAAGTACACTCCGTCCCTGCCCTCAAGGAGCTCACAGAATAATAAACTTGTTCTTCTGCTTGTTTTTAATCACACTGTCGTTTCAGCAGCCAGGCACCTGTGGTACTTGACTAAATCCCATTTTTCTGCCACATTCCTTTGCCATCTGTCACGTGTTATTCCATTTGTGTCTAGACCGCCATGCAGTGAGAATGCAGGCTGAAGTCTCCCTCTGCCTTCTGCACGTTCTCTGCTCTTGGCTTTTTTCACACCTTCGTTCCTTCACACTTAGCCTACTGGGTTTAAAATCTTAAAAATGGACTGAAAAGAACAAATTATTAGGGTAATACATGAACATTTTTAACAAATGTTTTTTCATGAGCTTATAATAAAACTCACGATAGCTGACATTAATTGATCACTAGCATTGCACTGGGCACTATTCTAAATATTGTATATATAAACTCGGTCACTCCTCACCACCACCCTTTGAGAAGATACCACTGTGATTATCAACCCTATTTTGCAAATAAGAGTAATCGAGGCACAGAGAGATTAAACAGCATATGCAAAGCCTCACAACAAGTACATGGTAGAGCTTGGATTTGAACCTACGTGTCCTGGCTGTAAGTACAGTATTTTTAACCATTATGCTATTCAGCAACAATTCTTTGTCCCAGCCTCTCCCCACGACTCATTTCAGACCCTAGAAATAAACTCACACAGGCAGTCTTGTTATTCTCTAGGTAGCTTATTCAGGTGTTTTGAGGGGGAAATCCTATTGCACAAATCACATTTCCTCTTCCTTTCTAATTCATCAGTTACCTCTTTCATTTGTTTTCAGTTTTCCAGATCTTTACTGAAATATTCATCTGTTGTTATTCTTTCTTCTGCTCTTTCAGTTTTGTTTCTTACCCTTTACTATTATTAGATGGAGGCTTAGAAAAGAGAAAGTACACACGTACATGGTCACTGTACCATCTTGAATGAAAAGTCTATTTTGACGTGACCTAGAGAGGTGCGATTGGCATTAGGGTTCCTCGGGTGTATGTTGTGCCCCACCCCCAGCCTGCTCTCCCAAACTTGACTCCCACTTCAAGGCTTCGTATTTTTCTGACTCAGGGCATTTACTTCCCATCTCCAACCCCTTCAGTCTTTCTGGAAACTTGCCGCTGAACGTGACCTTTCTCCTTAATCTCAGTTCCTGGAACATTTGTGGCACTTCACTGGTGAGGTGCATCATGATTTCTCCTTTATTACAATCATTTCTATGCATAGTTTCATTCCATGTTGCACAGAAGCTTCTAATGAGTCGTTGCAAAATCCTTTTGTAGTGGAAAAGCCTGGGCTTGAAATCAGGTGCAGTTGTACTCAAGTAATAATTACAAGAGTAAGAAAAATTTAAATTTACAAATTCTCCACAGCTGCAGGAAAGAAAAAGCACTTGACAGGATTCAATAACTGCTTATGATGAAAAAAATATCCCCTAGCAACTGGGAAAGAGCTTTCTTAAACTATAATGGTTATAGATGAAAAACTTAGAGGAAACATTATTCTTAACGGACACAACAGTTCAGACATATTCCCTTTAGAAAAAGAGGAAGAAGGATGCCCAGTACCACTGCCCTTGTATGACATATTACTGAAGATAGTGGCTGAAACAACAAGTCTTAGCTTCCATGACCTTTAATTGTGGTCATGCAACTAACTCTGGCTAATGGCACAGGAGTGAAGGTTACCATTTACCCCCCTTGTCAGCCTGGCTCAGAAAACCTCACGTAAGCGACCCTCCATTCTTTGCCCCTGATAGGTGATAGGGAAGATGACTTTGCAGACCAAGAGGAACTGTAAGCCTAGAACCCTGAATGACTGTATGGAGCAGAAATCACTTCCCATCCCCTCTCAGATTCACACTGGACAGTTATATGAGCAAAATTACCAACTTTATGTGCTGAGCCCTAAAATTTTGCTCTTACTTACTGTAGCATTTAGCTTGTCTAACACATAAATAAGGATGCCACCACAGCAAAACCCTGAAATATATGGCAGTGGGTTAGTATCTGGGTATCAGGAAACAAAGAATGAGATATTACTTCAGGAAAGAGGATTATTCATTCTGTGTTGATGTAAGCTATTTGGTGAGTGCTGTCTACGGTAACTTGGAAGGGATAGTATGTGCCTTCTGCATCTACAGTTTAGGAGAATGGTCAGAAAGAGCCCAGGTTTCAGTGTTTGTTCATTGTTACAGCTTTTAACAATATTATAACAAAAAAATGAGTTTAGGAAATAATTGGGTGATTTTCAAGAAGAAATTAAGAATCTCAGAGTCTTTGGGAAAGCAAATGCTTCTGGGCCTAAAACAGAAGAGATAAGACAGAAAAAGACATCAATGTTTCTCATTAACCAAAAGAAATCAGCCCTAGGGCTGAGATCACATCAAGAATATTGCTTTTCATTATAGCGCATTATTTAAGATGACTCAAAGAAGCTGTCATTAAGTTAGAGGCAAGGATTAATGCAAGTACACAAAGAAATGAAAAGATTTAAAATTTTGTCTCGGAAATAACTCTGGATGTAGTTACGGGCAAATGGAGCTGACTGAAAGCAAATTGACCAGAAGTCACTTAATTTTTTTTAAAAGATTTTATTTATTTATTTGACAGAGAGAGAGACAGCCAGCGAGAGAGGGAACCACAAGCAGGGGGAGTGGGAGAGGAAGAAGCAGGCTCATAGCGGAGGAGCCTGATGTGGGGCTCGATTCCATAACACCAGGATCACGCCCTAAGCCGAAGGCAGATGCTTAACCGCTGTGCCACCCAGGCGCCCCCAGAAGTCACTTAATTTTCTTAAGGGGATTTGTGTTGCCAAAGTAAGTGTGAGCCTGTCTTGAAAAAGCTTTTGCCTATTTCTCTATAAAACAACCCTAGTGCCATTAGAAAATGTTACCAAATTTGTATAGCTCACAAGCAGGCTCAACACTCACTTCAAATATGGCCATGAAATTTAACGATCAGGAGGAATTTACGATGTGCAAAGCCAAGTGCAAAGTGCATTGTCACAGAGAACAACAGACACTTCCATATCCAGGAGTCTTCACAGTGTTTGGCCCTCAGATTCTCTCAGTGCTGTGGATCAATGCCTGATGTGTGTTTCAATTCATCTCTTTTTTGGATGGTAATTTTTGTTGCAGATATCCTAGCTCACCATGGTGTACTGGGTATAGCAGTGGGCAGAAAACTTGCCTTTTTATTGATTGTCTGATGATGAGGAACTGCATTTCAACCTGATGAGAAAACCGTACATCACCAAGAGGTCCTGGGCTTTGAGCTACATGCTGTAACAGAGGGGAGGAGAGAATGTGATACACATGTGGGAATAAGGGCATGTGTGAGTATGTCGTGACCAGAGGCATGGGTTGTGGCAGAGACTGCCAACTGTCCAGTAAAATCTATTCTACCTTTATTCCTGGGCACAGGGCTTGACTTTTCCCAGAGTCCCTTGATGGCAGGGGTGGTGGTGTGACTGAATACTAGTTAACAGAACGTGAGTCGAGAAGTGGCCATTCCCCACACTCCTCCTTTTGGTTCTTGATTCATGCAAGGGATGGATTAAACCTCCCATGTGTGCGCCTACTTATTATTTCCCTCTTCCGGAATGGTGACATCCAGGGAAACTTTGGAAACCATGTTTTGACAATGACAAAGATGCCAAAAGCTTAGATCCATGAATGACTATGTGAAGGATAATCTCGATTCTCCACTGACCTGGAATATTTTTGTACCATTACCTGAACAAAAAAATAAACTTCTTATGTGTTAGCATCATTATGTTTTGGGTCTTAAATGTTCTAGTTAAAGCCACATGCAATCTAGTGGGTGAGATAATGTAGCAGTAATTTCAGGCAGTGACAATTCTCAGACTTAAATGGAGGGCAGCGAACAACCTGATTAGGTTTGGAATCATGATCACATCTGGTCCTGAGGATACGGAGAAGTAGCTCTCATAGGAAGAGGGCTATCCAAGTGGTCAACAACCAGATGAAAGAGTTAGGATTCAAGTCCATTTTCCAATCCTAGTAGAAGAACTGTGGGAAAAGCCATTCCTATAAAATCCAAAAATCAGTATTGGTCACTTCAAGAAACTTTTTCATACTACCAGGAAACACAGTACTATTCTCATTTCCAAGTATGTCTACAGAATACTGGAGAAAAAAGGGGAAAAAATGAACTCTTGGTCTATCCTAGTTTTTTTTCAATTTTTTTTTCTTTTTAAGAGGGTGAGAGAGAGAGAGAGCACATACATGCACAGGGGAGGGACAGAGGGAGAGAGAGAGAATCTTAAGCAACCTCCACACTCAGCACGGTGCCTGACACAGGGCTCAATCTCACGACCCTGAGATCATGACCTGAGCCGAAATCTAGAGTCGGATGCTTAACCAACTAAGACACCCAGGCACCCCTTTGGTCTATCTTAGTTTTGATTTCAAGAAGAGTTACTAGACATATATGTAATCATGTATCATTGTGGTGGGCTCTATTCTGAGCACAGTGGAGGAACTATGACTTGAAGATCCTCTCTGTTGCCTTTGAGACTCTCACGTTTCGCACCGGAAGTCAGAGAAGAGTAAATCACGATAGGAGAGGTCATGCTATATAGCTGTATTAAACAAGAATAAAGGGAGAATGCTGGGAACTTGGACTCCCATATATTGGAAGCTTTGTAACAACCCTGAGGTGAGGAGATCAAAACAAATCATTAAAGACTTTAAACAAATTATGACATGGTTATCATTACATAGAGGATTGTATTTAGCTTTAGAAGTGAAAAAGAACTGTCACATGTCAGGGGAAGTGGGCAACATGACTCCTATACCTTTCACTCCAATGGTCCAGGGGAAAGAGAGAACGGCTTCTTTCGCTTTCCTTTTGTGTTTTCTTTATAAGCTCCAGTGGGAACCATGGCCACTGCTGAATGGTGTGGCTATCAGATATCCGGGAATAAACACGGTCCTCTAGCAGACTTAGTGTGTGGGAGAGACAGATGCATGCTTTTCTGGCTTCTGTTGTTGGGCTGACACTCTGCTATTGCTTCCTTGGGTTTCTAAGAGGAAGAAGTAGCCTAATTCTTTCAAACAAGGATTTAAATGATGTAGGATTTGTTGAGCTCAGGGAAGATCATATGCATACCTACCCCTAACACTGCACCAAACTGATTTATGTCTTACTATGAAAAAATAGTTTCTAAGACTGTGGCACATTAAAAAAAAATAGGATTCCATTCCTTTTAAAGCATTCAGACCAAGCGATTTTATTGATGAATTTTTCTGTTTTGCACTTTCTTTGAAACATTTATCCTTCAACATTCAAGGACGATTTTTGCCAAGTCACAGCACATTTCAAGCACACCCACAAACGTGTTTCATGAGATAAGGACAATGGCGTGATACTAAGATGTTGCTGGTGCTCGGTTTTAACAGAGAGCTCTAGCTTCAAGATACTCAGCAGGATCCTGCAATGTTGGTAACACTTCATTTTAAATTAGTGCCTCTTAACAGCAAGAAAAAAGAAACTATTGAATTTTGCTGCACATAATTTTCTGAACTTATTAACTTATGCACTTTTTTTGTTTTGTTTTTTGTTTTGTTTTGTTTTTTTAGTTAGGAGTAAACATACTGTTTTCCACTTTTTCAAGAATAAACTTAAGGGGGCGCCTGGGTGGCACAGCGGTTAAGCCTCTGCCTTCAGCTCAGGACGTGATCCCGCGTTATGGGATCGAGCCCCACATCAGGCTCCTCTGCTATGAGCCTGCTTCTTCCTCCCACTCCCCCTGCTTGTGTTCCCTCTCTCGCTGGCTGTCTCTCTCTCTGTCAAATGAATAAATAAATAAAATCTTTTTTTAAAAAAAAGAATAAACTTAAGGGTTTTGTGAAGATCACACTAAGCATTGAAAACAATGCCTGGCACATGGTAAATGCTCAACAAATGCTAACATATCATTATCCATGAAGTTTGTGTTTAAAAGAAATTTAAATGGTGAAATATTTATTGGATGCATAATTGTAGTATGGTGTTATGGTAATAAAAAAGAAAAAAATATCAAGCTTGTTTCTGCTAAGACCTTAAAATCTAAGACATATACTGCCAATGTTCACATTTATGTCGGTAGCAAAATGAAACAAATCATTGTTATAATCACAACCAGGTCACTTAAGGAGAAGAGACAGTTTAGGAAGGTTTATGAATCCAGAAACACCCGGAATTAGAAAAGAGAATTCTCTTTTTGAAGAGAATATGTCTTTATTATTATTATTGTTATTATTATTATTATTATTATGTTCAGTTAGCCAGCATATAGTACATCATAAGTATCTCTTCTTCTCTCACATTAAGAGAATGTGTCAACATGATCAAAACTTTCTGGGTTTAAAAGTCAATAGGATCAGTAATTCCAAAAAGAATGGCTATGCCTCTGTCAGTTTAATAGTTGTTTAATATCTAAAAAATAGTGACTTCCTACTTCAAGGAAATTTTTTTCTGGTAAATTATATACACTGTAACTGACACTTGAGCATTACACAATATTTAATTGGTAGGTTGGTTCCATTATTAGCTGTTAAGCACAAATGGCAAGAATGTTTTTCATAACACTCTGACTCTCCATATGCTTTCCAACTAATTCTCTAAGAAAGGAAAGAAAGCAAGTCAGATGTATGAGAGGGGAAGGCTTTTTTTCCAATTACAAAACCCTACAGTGAGTGAGTGAGTGTGTTGGATGTTTTAAAAATGATGAAAATTAGTAGAGTACTTCATTTTATCACTGAGATCCAATTTTTCTAAACCTATTGTCTTCAAAACAAACCTACTTTTTCAATTTAATCTCAAGTAACATTTTAAAGCTACTAACGGTAACTGAAATCTTAAAAGGCAACTGATTTTGATTTGTACATCTAATCAGTGAAAACACATATTGTCATATTCCAGAGACAAAAGATAAGAAATACTGGCTTTCCTATTTTGCACAACAAAAAATGAGATGGCGAAAAGAAATGTGGGAACAGTCTTCAAAGGCTAAATATTTCCAGAAAGCATTTCAGGTGGATTGGCTATAGAACTCTATGATGCTTTGCTGGTAGCGGGTAGGGAAGAGTTTGTCACAGGTGATGTTAATCAGAGCTGCCATCTATCGAGCACCTTCTGGGTGCTGGGCACGCCCTACTTTCCTCTTTTCACACCACTGTCAAGGCATTTTTGCAAGGCAGCTAGTCTTATCCTCACATGGCAGATAAAGAAACTGAAGAGATGTGAATAAACAAGCAAGGGTTCGAACTCTGGATCCAAAATGGATTCTCTTTCCAACCCATGCCATGCGAAGCCTTTATAGCACTATGAGTAACATCATTTTACATATTAAGAAAAGAGCACATTTTGTGAAGCCTCACAGGAGCCACAAAGATGAATTAAAGTCCCTGCTCCCAAGGACTCACGGTTAAGCGGGGGATAGAGTTCAGATCAGAGTAAAGCAGCACAAGATGCACAGATGCTGTGAGCATTCCGACTCCATGTTTCCGTCCAGGAGCTGAAAGTGGGTTATCGGTGAGTTGCCAGCGCACACATTCCAGCTGAACAGAGCTGAGGGCATAAGATACTCATTACCTAGATACCCATGGACGCAGGGACAGGCGTGTGCATGATACTGGGTGGAATTTTGTATTGATCTTTGCTTGGATGACATTTGGCTCTTAGGAGTTTCTTATGAGAAATGTGCTGCATTTGATAAGACAAATACTTAGAATCAACCAGAGGGCTCTTGATCCATTACTGCATATTAATGTACTAAAATACCCCTTCCACCAAGTCATTCCTTGGCTCCCCATGCTTTCCCTTCACAAGTTCCTCAGCTTTCTCCATTCATTTCCCCTCACATAGACCTTCTGCTCACACCTACACAAGCAAACACCCAGTCCTGAAGGATCAAATTTTCTAATCAGCTTCACTCCTACCCCTGACTGGTCTCAACTTCAAGAAATTCAACATGAATCATTCATGTTGGCCTCCAAGGTAAGATTCTTTACTATAGGCTGATTTAATGATAAAACTATAAAGACCATAAAGGTAATTTCTTCCTACAAACATTAAGTTCAGATGTGACAAGTCCGCAGATAGAAGTACAGAGAAATGAACTGGAAAATTTCCAGGAGGTTAACGTAATTTATACTTTAATTATTCTCTGAATTCTCTTGCCCTTGTTGAGAGGGGACAGCCAAGCTAGTCTATTGTCTTTGACTTGTAAATTACTTTAGAGACAAGCCTCCTCTCCTGTTCTCTCTTGGTTCAACACTTTATTTTTATTGAAAAAAGTACCTTTAAAATTGCATTGATGCTTGAGTAATTCACTTGATTAGATTAACCCAATAATACTGTTAAACTACTTTAAAAAATATGTAACAACAGAAATGTGCTTTTCTTCTTTTCAGTTAAATAGTCAATTTAACACAAGAACACTCTCAGAACAAACAAGTAGGTTAAGATTTAGATTTTGTGATTTATTTAAAAAAATTTAAGTTGTAGGGCCCAAATATCTACATACTATTATTTACTTAATTAGCACACAATGAAAAGCCACATGGATTTTTAGTACTTTGGCAATAGACTATCGTAGGAGGGTACTTCTCTGTTTTTATATTGCTTTTTAAGTTTTACTATTAATGAGTGATAGCTGTATGGTTACAAAGCCTTTGTCCCATGAAGTCTCTAGAAATTTCTTTTGGATTATTTAGGCTAATTTTCAAAGCTTTATTAAAGGGGAAGTAGAACTGGATGGATTAGATAATTGAGAATACAGAACAGCCTATTACAATATTCACCTGCTTGTCAAGTTTGCACATCTTATTGCATTTATAGCGTTATTAAGTTTCATTATACTGCATTTAGAGAATTATTAAGTTTGCAAGGAAAAGTCATTAATTCTTTTCTTTGTCAGGACACCATGACCTCTTACAGAAATAACTGCCTGTGGAACACAATGCATCAGTCAGTGCCCTGAAAGAGTTAACACTCGACTGTCAAAGTCTTTTAAATAGGTCATTTACACAAGTGTAACATCTCACTTCTTAAAGTGGGAAAACCTTTTTGTGTTGATTTATGCATGAGAGGATGAATGTGACTGTCATTTTATACATCTCTATCTACACTATAATGTATGTGTTTATGCATATGTATACATGAGGCATCTCCAAGCACAAGCTTTATTAGTGTGACTAAAATATCATCATCGTCAGTGTAATACCTTAGCTTGCAGTGGAAGAAAGTATTAGGATCTCAGGTCCCCTTAATATATTGAAAGCAATGACAAGAGTCAGAAGTTTGGAATGAGAGCTTAGATACCATCTAGACGTTACAAGCCTCTCCCTTGACAGCACAATCAGCGAACTACAATAAAATAGAATAAGTTGTAAAGAACTGCAGATGAAGCCAAGCGAGGTCTGGGGATCAGAATTCTAAATCAATTAATTATAAAAATAATGCTAACACACAAAAGCGAGCATAAAAGGAAAGAATTGTTCTTCATTTTGAAATGTTAATGAGTAGAGACATTTTCCATCATTGAGTTACTGGACTCATCACGATGAAATTTTCACCCTGAAGTTGTCCCGCTTAGGAAGGGACACCATATACTGGAGTATGTAACTGACATGTTCGTTTTTCATTTGATTGAAGTCTTGTGTCTTTGACTTCTTCCAAAATTTGGCTTGACGAGCCGATTCTCATGAATGACTTTTCTGTGGAAGGATTACAGAGGGAGAAAAAAAAAAAAGCAGTAGTATGAGACATAGTTCTATTTAAGCACAGTAGGGAATTAATGCATAGAATACACTTTAGAATTCTACATTCTCAGAGTTGTCTTTGAATATAATTATTAGGAAATGAAAGGAATTTTCTTTCAGATTAGCACTATTAGAGAATAATATGTAAAGAAAGAATTTCTTAGAAAATCTATTCTAAAAGCCTTAGATAAGGCACAACCATAATTACTCTGCTCGTAATCTCTACAGAGATGAGAAGCTAACACAGAACTTGTATAGGGGCTGAATATAGTGGGAAGGCAGCAACTGATAAGTAAGTTGAATTACATAACTGTCTCTGAACCTCCCTCGTCTATGATCTGTTTTGGGAATAACTTTGTTCCTTGGACATTAGCAAGGAGCTGTCTGTTCAGCACCTCACTGCTAAATTCCTCTCTGATACTAGCACGTGGGAAAAGGGAGCTGGGTTGGTCTCTTTCAACAAATCTGACCCTCAACCTTTCTTGGCTAGAAAGTTGGGTTTATGTTACTCCTGGAGAGTGCATTAAAGGGATGAGAAGAGCCTTTGCTCTTGTGAAAATGGAGTGTTTTCCACAGTTTTCTTCCATTTGCGTATCACAGAAACTGTGCATCCCAAACATTCTCCTATGAGAAATGAACTGTTGGAGTCACCCACGGTCGCCACCATGGACAGCTGACTCAGATCCACCTATTCTCACTTCCCATCAGGCATAAACTATGTGCGAGTTCAAGGGGGTTAAAGTAATTAATACTTTACACCCTAACATTTCCAGTTCTCGCTGAGATGACACAGTCCCTCTGTCTCTTACTGTCTTTGGTTTATACATTGCTTTACAGCAGTATGCTACAAAAATAGGACTAGAGCATTTTTAAATACTTTTATATTTTTCCCGATATTTCCTGTGAGATGGGATCAGTTTTATACCCCATTTCACTAACTTCCTAAGACACATTCAATAACTTCATTAGCACAAATATGGGGAAATGAAAGAAGCCTGAAATTTGATTTATCTGACCTTCCCTTGTCTTTCCATATATTTGAGGCATGAACTGGGAACCGAAGTATTCATCTTGCTGTACAGAAATGCACGTCATTCCCTGGGTACAGCATGCTCTGTCTTCCCCCCTGCCTTTTGTCATGTTGTCCTTCTGCCCCGAACTGCCTTGTCTTGCCCTGGGTAATGTTCATGGCTTTGGGTGGTAAGCATTCCACTTTGAAACAGCATCAAAACATTTTTTTGAAATAATGCATAATGTAGATAAAAAATACAGATATTAGTTCCACCCACAAGTCCTATAACAAGGTAGCCTGAGTAAATGAAGTGGATTTGGCACATGACTCCAAACTTTGTTAAGTATCAGCCAACCGGGTTTTACTAATCCTTTTCGCTGAGAACTTTGCATATGCCGTTTACTCTACAGAGCATGACCTTCCTGGGACTAAGTAATTATGTAACAATCATGGTTAAGCTTTAAGAATAATCTGCAAGACAACTTGGTGAGGCAAGTCCTGCCTATAGGTTATGTAGCTGGAGTGAATCTTTAAAACTTTCTTTCCTCACTCCAAAGTCTAAGAAACCCAGAAAGTCCTTTGAAGATAGGTGCTTTGGATTCTAGGTTAAACTAGAATCCAAAAATTTATAGGTTTTCCGTTCTGTCATGATTTTTTAAAGATTTTATTTATTTATTTATTTATTTATTTATTTATTTATTTGAGAGAGAGAGAAAGAGCAAGCAAGCAGGGGGAGGGCAGAAGGAGAGAGAGAGAATCTCAAGCAGAGCTCCCGCTGAGTGCAGAGCCCAGGCCAGGCTGGATCTCACACTCTGAGATCATGACCTGAGCCCAAACCAAGAGTCAAATGCTCAACTGATTGAGCCACCCAGGCACCCCATCATGATTTTTTGTAATTATGTAATTATGGAAAAACCCTAGTCGATTTTGAAGGGGCAGTCAGGTCCTTTTTGCTTGAGCCTTAAAGCACATTCCACAGCCTGTTCTTGATGGACATCTCCCAAAATAGACATCACCTGGGCTTTGGTTTCAGGTGACATCTCATAGGGACTATATGCTTAATTATGGAGATGATACAAGAGGCCATAATGAGTGAAATAAATGAGATTTGGTATTTAAACCGATAGGTGAGGCAGCAACCACTACTCTGCTCTTGGGAATAGCTCTCATGCTGATACAGAGGTGCCAGCGTTGTGAGAGTTTACATTTTTTTCTGTAAGGGAGGTCTAATATTTGGGTGTTTTTTTACGTAAAAATCTCCTATTTTTTTAAGTTGGCGATGAAAGCTCTTTTCAAAAATCACTGTGTAGGCTACTACTGTTCTGTGTGAACGAAATTGACCTGCAGTTTTCCACATGTTGTGTACCTACCTAACACCTGCAGATGGAAATGAAAAGAGGGGGCCAAGTGACTGGCCAGTTGTGCAGAGGAGATCACTTGGGCATGGAGCCTGCATTACTTATTAGATCTAACAGGCACGAGCACTTACTAGGGCCAAGAACTGTTCTAAATGCTTCACTTGTAGCTCATTTAATCCTCATGGAACTCTATGAGGTCAGCGTTATCATTATATCCATATTAAATTATCGCCACATTAACTATCATTATCTCCATAGTAGTAGCTTGCTCACGGTTACACAGCTACTAAGTGTTGGAGTATGGATTCAAATCCAGGTCTGGCTGTAGATCAGGGGCTATTAAACCATACCCATTGTAGGGTCTCCTATATAAAACTTTGTAGTTTGGAAAATAGGAAGTGTACAAAAGAACTTAACTTTTGTGTTTACTTGTAGAATTTATTTTACCTTTTCTTTTTTTAAAAGACACTTTTTGCCTGAGGGATAATTTCACTATGCTAAAGACAAATGTCCACATGAAAAAAATCTTACAGAGGTAGCACTGATGAAATAGAATATAAATGAATCCTAATTGGGCATACCCCACAACTCAGAAAGAAGTAATTAATTTATTTCCCCCCCAAAAAGGCAAAAGGCATTAAGAATATTAGCACTAACCTGGATTTCTTGTTTCTACAGAACTTCAGAGTCTGCATCTTCTGGGGGTGAAGATGGGACAGGAAGTGAACTTTTCTATGAATAAAAACCAAATATTAATGCCACAATTTTTGAAACATAAGACCTTCTAAAGAAAAATGCCTCAAGTTCAAAGATTTTTTTTTTTTTTGGCTAACGTTTTCTTTTGATTAAAATGTGCTTTGTAGAGGTTACTTTTGGAAAAATTCACAATTCCATAGATATTTACAAACTTTGATTTCAACTTGTATTTGTCTTTCAAAATAATATTTGATATTTCCATAGGTGAATTATTATCCCCAAACATTGACTTTCATATTTCCCTGCTGTAATGAAAAGCCAAAATGGAAATTTTTGAAAAAGGGGTAAGGTCTCTTAGCACATTGATCATGACCCAGTTTTTCTATATACAAATAGAAGATTTTCTCTGAATTTTGCCAACTAAGTATTTTACTGACTTTTCTAGATTTTAGACCATCAGCCAAGAGAGAAGACAACTCATTTGCCATATACGCCCAATCAAAAGGAGGTGATTTCCCCCCAGTATTTATACAGCAGACCAGAGGACTCATCTTACATTCAAGTCTTTACAACATCCCTCAAACCACAACAAGCATTCTCAATGACTTTTATTAAAAAGTACTCTTTAGATAAGATATATTCACACGGAGTAATGATAATCAATCATAGGTTTGGACCATTATAGAAGTCACCCAGTAGAAGTTGTTATTATACCCCTGTCACTACAAAGTTGTTACCTCTCTAAATAAGCCTTTTTAAAAGAATATATATAGTGGTTATGATGTGGAGATCACAAAGAGAGATCAAGAACAGAGAATGATGAGAACCTAACTGTACCATTCTTTGGTGACCAGATACTTAATGATCTAGGACTACAATTCTAATTATAGCATCAGAAACACACACACAAATGTTGTGTCTTAAACACCTTAGATAGAAAGTTATAGTAAATGTTGTGTGTTTTGGAATGCTGTGTCACATGGATTTAAAGTAAGCTTTAGTCATGAAAAAAATGAGTCATGCTGGAAAACACATGAGTGGAGTTTGAAAAATTTGTACCAGGAAATATGAGACTCTAAAACAGGAAAGGTTTTAAACATATGTAAATATATCATGTTATTTTAAATATTTTGCACACATAAGTTAAAGTACACACTATAATTAGGCATTTGATTATTTCATCTATATCCATCAAAGTATATTAAATCAAGTGAGACAAAATTTTGGAAAATTTTTCATTGGAAAATGGGGGAGAGTTTTATATTTTGGGTTCCTTTATAGAGCAAATGCAAAAAAAAAAAAAAGTTCTACTAGAATAACCCAGTGACTTTCATGTGTCTGACTGAAAAAGATGGAGTTTTACGCAGTTTTGTTTCTCTTTGAGTTTAATTGAACTCAGAAGAATAGAGTTGTTCACACCAGCACTTACAGCAAAATTAAAAACTGAATTCTCACCTTTGTCAGTTGGCCAATACAGAGAGCAAATGAGAGGATAGTTACAATGACCCCGAGCATTACTGCATAAATGATCCCTATTATCTCTATGGGAGAAAAAGAGAGCAGAAAATTACAAAAATATGAGATAAACTACCACATTTCAACTGAAAAATAAAACAGGTAAAATCAGGGATAATATCGCTTTGCTTTTTTATAGAAAATACATTAATATGCTTTTACGTATACTATATTTTCAAAAATTAGGTTTTTCACAGTAACCATGTGGGAGACTGGAACTTTGAGCACTAACATCTTTGTTCAAGGTCACACATCTAATGAGAACCAAGGCTCCAGAGTTCCAATTCACTCCCATTTTTCTTTCTTTTTTTAATTTTTTTTTTAAATTTTTTTTTAAAGATTTTATTTATTTATTTGACAGAGAGAGACAGCCAGCGAGAGAGGGAACACAAGCAGGGGGAGTGGGAGAGGAAGAAGCAGACTCCTAGTGGAGGAGACTGATGTGGGGCTCGATCCCAGAACGTTAGGATCACGCCCTGAGCCGAAGGCAGATGCTTAACCGCTGCGCCCCCCAGGCGCCCCCCCAATTCACTCCCATTTTTCTTCACAGGACCTCACAGGCATAATTATGGAGAAGAGCCATTGTGGACATCCTATCTCAATATGGAAAAAACCACAAACTCTTTTCATAGTGTCAAAGTTATGAGAGAAAATAATGTCTTGATATACAAAAGGGTATTGGGCAGATCAATGAATCAGCAGTTTTGGAGGAAATAAACTCAATATCATATACACTAATATGATATAAAATGTGTTTACTAATCAGTATAGTTCTAACGTGATAGTCAAAATACACTACATTGGGAGTATACTAAAAATATTTCTCAAATCTTTTACATGTTGAGAGGTAGTCTTGCCTATTCATACATATTTGTTGTGCTTTCAAATGAGGTCAATAGAACTGAAGGCAAGACATACAAGTAACATGGCATATTTGTTTGGCTTATTTATATTTAAAAGACATATTATTGATTTTTTAAAAAAGTAAAAGTAGTTTTTCCTGCCACTGGTATTGCCCAGCCTTCCCGTCCATGTAGCTTTAATTCAAGAGCTAGTGATTCAGTTCTACAATCCATTTTTCTTGTGTGAAGTATGGATGCAGGCCAAGTGCAAAGGGAGGCTTAGAAAGGCCGAATAGTAAATGGTCACATAAATCAACCAAAGCCAGATCCACAGCAGCACCTAAGAAGTGGAGGTGACAGTCCCCCAGTCAGAGAGGGTTGAGAGGATAACCCCAAACTGGTAGCACAGGGCCCCAAATGAATCAGGATTGAGATTTAAATGGTCTCTATTTATTCCTGATATGTGCCAAGGAATCAGATGATTTTCAGCTCCTTGCTTTCTTTACAAGCAGGAAACGGGGAAGTTCAATTGTTTCATAAGCTCCTACGAGACTTTTCTCAAGTACCCATGGTTGGTTAGAAAGCTATAAAATCTAAATTACAAGAAAAATGATCAAATTATGCACTGCTAGTTCCAAAATATTTAGGAAAATAAGAAATGCATATTTTAATTTTAAAAAGCATATTTTGCTTGCCTTTACAATTTTGTATCATGAAAGGTATAATAATATACCCTCTTCTATTTTAAAAACTGATGCTTCTTGGGGCACCTGGGTGGCTCAGTCAGTTAGGCCTCTGACTCTTGGTTCCGGCTCAAGTCATGATCTTGGGGTGGTCAGATGCAGCCCCTAGTCGGGCTCCGTGGCTAACACGGAGTCTGCTTGGGATTCTTTCATTCTTCCTCTTCCTCCCCCTCTGCTCCTCCCCACTCTACCTCTTCCTCAAACAAATAAATAAAATCTTTAAAAAAAAATTAAAAAGTTAAAAGTTGATGGTTCTTATTTTCTTAGGCATTTAACTAGCAATGTGTCATTTAAGTTGAAATTATTGTTATTCTATGTCAAGTATTAACATACCTGGTTCAGAGAAAATGTGCTCAATTTGTTGCCTTGCTTCTAAAAATACAAAATTTCAAAATAAAGTTAAAATACATAGGGTGTATCTTTAAAGTTCCATATTGGAATGACATTGTTTAGTGGGTTTCTTTTTATTAATTGTGTTTGGGGAGATACTGTTCAATTTTAAATAGCTAGTAAAACTTCTGGGGTAATGTGTCAATTTTAACATTAGTAATTCCACTATCTACTTTCAACAACCCAACAGGTAGTCATGGGTCAGACATTAGCAAACCATCTCCTTAAATGAAGGGAAGGGTTTGAGAAAGTTCTGGAAGAACCACTTACTGAGTTCTACAAAAAACAGCACATTTAAAAATATATGTAAAAATGGGGAGAAGAAAGGAGACCCAATGAGCCATCAACCCACATGAACTTGAGTCCAAACCCAAGAGAGGTCATGTCATGTCTGGTAACAATTTTCCAGATTTAGACCACAGTCACCATCTGAATCCAAACCTTTATTGTGTCTCATCTGAGCTTTTGTGTACAGTTGCACTGGATTCCCTATCTGCAGAAGTTTCTCGTATTGTTGTCTCAATGCACCTTAAGGCACCACTAGCATTAACCTGATTACGTTTCTTTCTCTGAAGTCGCCATTTTATGTCATGAAGGAGTAAGACTACTACAGCCTTACAGTTTTCTTGAAGTTAGTGATTATAAATAATGTATCCTACCATATGCTACCATGTAGTCAGGAACTTGGTTCTATTGGGTCATTCTTTGGAGGTTATGTTTAAAGGCTAACTGGGGCTTGTCCTCTCTTTCCTCGTGGCAGTTGGTAGTCGTGGTTAGTGTATGAGCTCTGGAGCAAAACAGGTGGGGCCAGTCACAAGAATCTCTCTTACTAGTTATGTGGCCTTGGATAAGTTCCTTAATTGCTCTGTGTTTTAGTAATTTCTTAGGCAAATGAAGATTATAACACCTAGGTCTTTGGCTTCCTGTGAGGATAAACTTAGGTAATGTGGGAAAACACTTACAATGCCCGACCATTATTTCTAACATTCAGGGCATGTAGCACTGTGTGTCTATATTTGCCCTTTAAATGCTTTCCAGTTGGACACCATCATGTTGGCTTCACACTGAAGTCACTTTGATCCTAATAATTAGTTCCCAGCCCTTAGCCTAATTTTCCTTCCCTGGTCTCTATTCTTAAAATCTGCTGCTTCTGTTTATCCCAGTGCATTTTCTCCATGTTTCTAATACTAATGGTCCTGCAGCCATTCTAGAGATATTTTCTGAGCCTTATTTTTTAAAAATCTGGAGTATCCTGCCTAAACTTCACCTACAAGAGATGCTTTCCCTTTCTACTTTCAACCAGCTCTAGTGAAGTCATCTTCTTTTTCTGAGAGAAGTAGCCAGGGACAGTGAATGCGGCCTGACCGCCCTACTCTCAGTACTCTTCTCATTTACTAGGCAGTTACGATACGTCAGGCTTGAGGTGAAGCAATTTTGCATACACCTTCTTATTTGATCTCTAGAGAAATACTGTAAGATGAAAATTATGGGCCCATTTGAAAAACGAAGGGAACAGAAACCCCTTGCAAACCTCACTCAGGGTCAGCAAGTGGGACAGCTGACCCCTGCATGGTTTGACTCCGGGGCCGCCTCAGCACTGCACAATGAGATCCCTTCTTTCTGGAAATACCATGAAATAGTCACAGTCAGCATTTATGCACTCTGCTAGATTGTTTTAATTTCTTTAGACCACCATATTATTTTTGTGAGATAGTCCAGAAGTGAGAATTCCTCTGGAGTAGGGATTGTGTCTGCTTAATGCTGTTTCTCAGTGTTGGTCACAGTTTCGCCACAGTGACAGGTCCAATTTAATAGAGTTGCATCATAACAATGCACTCCAAAGCAACTATTTTAAAATATGAACAAACCCTGTTTTTTTGTTTCTCTCTTTTTTCTTTGTTTGTTTCTTAAATTCCACATATGAGTGAAATCATATGGCATTTTTTTTCCTCTGACTTATTTCACTTAATACTATACCCTGTAGATCTATCCATGTTGTTGCAAATGACAAGATTTCATTCCTTTTTATGGCTGAGGAACATTCCATTGTGTATATGTACCACATCTTCCTTATCCATTCATCTACGGATGGACACTTAGGCTGTTTCCATATCTCGGCAACGTAAATAACGCTGCAGTGAGCATAGGGATGCAGATATATTTTCAAATTAGTGTTTTCATTTTCTCTGGGTAAATATTCCGTAGTGGAATTACTGGGTCATATGGTATTTCTGTTTTTAATTTTGGGAGGAAACTCCATACCGTTTTTCACAGTGGCTCACCAGCTTGCATTTCCACCAATAGTGAAATAGGTGAAGGGATTAAGAGTACATTTCTTGTGAGCATTATATTGTACACCTCAAACTAATACCATACTGTCTGTTAATTATATTTGAATTACAAAAAATTTTAAAAATGAATAAACTTTGTGCCCCGTCTGGGAGATGTTGGCGTAGAGTAACTAAAGGGTCTTGTCCTGTACCAGGAATGACAAATGATGGCTGCTGTGTGGAAACCAAACCTGTAGAAAACAGAAGTTGAGAAAAAGATCAGCAATGAGGTCACCGAGTGGACTCTAGAGCATACCATAAAAAGCAAATTTATCCCATGTCCCTCCCAGTGGCAACTCCAGAATTTCTACATAGTAGGGGCTTACAGAGGAGGAAAGTGTATCTTCGTTTCCTGTGTACAATGATAAAATCTGCCTCAAAATGTCATTGTGAGGACTCAAGTAGTTTCCTGCATGTGTGCCCGAGTACACACACGTGTTAGTAGAGTACTTGGCACATAAAGAGCATCGCACACAGGTTAGTTATTGTTGTTACCATTCTTATAAAGGGAGGAGAGACCGGAAGCTGCTTTTGCATGGCATTTTCCGTACCTTTGGGAAATTGTCGATGTTAAAGAAAGGGATGACATAAGATGAAGGTTGTGCCCCATGCCTCCTTATCTCCACCTCCTTGGTACAATTCTACCTCCCCGGTAAAAATTAAAACCAAGACATGACTACATTCAATTTTCTTCTCGGTTGTTAGAGGGTGAGTCAATTCTTTTTTTTTTTTTAATAATTTTTATTTTGTTATATTAGTCACCATACAGTACATCCCCAGTTTTTGATGCAATGTGAGGGTGAGTCATTTCTAAGGTTCCCCACCCATACTTCTTTTTTCTCTTTCAAAAGTAGCATTTCAGAATTGTAATAGAATTATAGGAAATGCTGGCTCTAGTCTGAGACAACTGGCTGAGGATCCAGATAACCAAGTACTGCAATGAATTCTAGGCCATGGTTATTCTTTAGAATAAAAACATATCTGCACACAAACATGAATACAAGATACGTATTCTCATCTATCCTTTTAAAATCCCATTAAACACATTGATTTTTTATAATTAAACAATTAGATTTTTAAATTGTACAAATATAAAATTTATGAATTATGTTATAAGGATTTTATAAATTAAATGGGATTGTTTTAATTATAAAAGTAATCTAAGGGCACCTGGGTGGCTCAGTCAGTTAAGCACCTGCCTTCGGCTCAGGTCATGATCCCAGTATTGGGCTCCCTGCTCAGCAGGAAGTCTGCTTCTCTCTCTCTCTGCCCCTCCCCTCTGTTCATGCTCTCTCTCTCTCTCTCTCGCTATCTCTCTTTCAAATAAATAAATAAAATTAAAAAAAATTTTTTTTAAATAAACATTTTGGTGTATAAGCATCTGAACTTTTAGCTATTGCATCTAAACACAGGATCATTGTGTTTGAGTATGTATAAATCCGTACATAGTGTTTAAGATATATATACTACAGACAGGTCTCCTATGTTGTTGAATATTCTTCTGTGACAAGGTTCTTAATGGCTGTATAGTATTCCAGTATATCAATGTGCCATAGTTTAGTCATCAGTCTTTGATTTGAGCGTTTATGTTATTTTTACAATTCTGAGAGTTACGAATCATTCTTAGATAACCATCAGTGTACTAAACTCTGTGGGTGTATCTCTGCTCATTCCTTTGAGACCTTCTAGTGAGGGGAATGATGCCCAGGTATGACGAAGAGGGGGTGCATGAGCACTTGCAGACATTCCCCAGAGAGACTGTCACCTTGGCCTCTCAGCTAAATGCTCGAGGTTTCCTAGAGAATCCACAAAGAACTGAAAAATGTCTTTGACATTTCTGGTCGGTCTTCTCAAAGACCGAGTACCAAGACCTGCCTCTTTTAACCAGCTGCCAATGAATCCTTACCCCCAAATTGTGCAGGCAGGAATTATTGTCCCCAAACTGTCTGCAATGTTTTCTCCTCTCCTATAAAGTCTCATCTTGTTCTTCGACTTGGTCCTACCACCTGCTCCTCACGTGTATTTAAATAATGGCTACACAAATGAACTAAATAGCATGATGAATAGCATCTATCTCTAAGGTCATCTTCAACACTCAGGTGTATTGATTTAAAAGATAATATGAGAAGGGGGCGCCTGGGTGGCTCAGTCATTAAGCCTCTGCCTTCTGCTCAGGTCATGATCCCGGTGTCCTGGGATGAGCCCACAACGGGCTCCCTGCTCAGCGGGAAGCCTGCTTCTCCCTTTCCCATTCCCCCTGCTGGTGTTCCCTCTCTCGCTGTATCTCTCCCTGTCAAATAAATATATAAAATCTTAAAAAAAAAAAGATAATATAAGAAGAAACATTTTAAACAATAACGTGATGATAGGAATTTCAAGTTTCAGCATATATTGAAATCAAAATTAGGGAGAGGACTATTTTTATTAATAATCAGTGAAAGTATGTAAAAAAGATAAAAAAGGATAACTAATGAACAAAAATTTTCTGTATCTCTTCATTAATGTTGCATCTCCTTTAGACCTTTCAGTTCAGTATAATTATTTACAGGTAGGGCATACATTTATAATCACTTTAGGACACCAAATGGATTCCTTTGAGACATAAAACTTGTTTCCAGGGTTGCTAGTTCCCAGGGCTAACTCATTTTGAATCCCCTCAGCTTTAAAACAGTGTTTTGTACATAATAGGTATTCAGTGAAATACTAATAGTTATAAATTTTTAGCCAATTTCTTATAGAGAATCAACGGGTGAGTTTCCAGACTGCATCTAAAATGAACATAACAATGAATTAAATAAGCCATATGGCAAAGTGGCTTCCACAGGGTGAGGACAAGCATATTTGAAAAACACCTATTCACAGAAAATCGACAAAATATTCACAACATTTCAACAACATGCCCATACTTTGAAGACCAAAATAATCTAAATCTGAAAAACAAAACAATCCACACCAAAGTTTTTAAGTGTTAAAAGAGTTAAAATGTTAAAAATTTAACCAAAGCCATTGAGTTTTGGCTTTGAACACAAATATGCCCTCCTTCAGGCTTCCTAACTCTTCCACAGGACATCAGAGACCGTCTGAGTAGGGATTTGCAGGGTCAGTTAGGGAGGTGCTCAGTCTATGGGCTGGTGCCCCCCCCCCACTTTGTGAACACCTGTAAGACCCTGTGTGACCCAGTCCCCCACCTGCCTCCCCATCTCATTGCTTGTCCTTTAACCTTCTCTCCCCAGGCTCCAGCCATGACAGATACCTCCTGGTTCCTCAAATGCACCATACTCCTAACCACGCCCACACCTTTTTACCTCCTCTTCCCTTTGCTTGAAGTTATGCCCTCCCACCCCATCTTGCCTAGCTGTCTGCTTTTCAGGTCTCAGTTCAATACCATTTCCTTTTGGAGGTCCTTTCTTATCTACCTTACTGGGACCACAAACTCTACCAAGTCCCCAGGACTTGGCATGGTGTGGTAAAGGCTCAATGAAATCTTATGATTGACTGTTTGGAATCCAGATATGTCTTCTGAGGGCCTCAATGATTACTGGGAACCTTGGGTGTTCGTTCATTGATTCATTAGTTCATGAAAGTGTTTTAGCATGCTTACTTTGTGCACATACAGAGAACACAATAACTAACTAACTAACTAACTAACTGACTCATGGTGTTCCCAGCAAGGAAATTCCAACTTAGTAAAGAGACACAACAATTTGATCTAAGTCTCAGAATGTGTTTTGGGTGCTGGGGAAGTAGGGCACAAAATAGGCTGTGGTCAATTCTAGGGGGAGCAGGAGGAGGTCGAAAGACCTCGTGGAGGTGTTCTTGGAACTCATCTTGCAAGGACACTAGGATTTCGACTGTGTGGACATGTTGGTACTGAGTCAGCACTGCCAGCCATGCCCTGGAATTTGAGACATCATTGAGGGATCTGCAAGCATCTACGGGACTGCAGCGCAAGATGTGAAGAGAGCAAGGCAGCGGGGGAAGGAGGGAGCAAAGTACATATAACTTTTTTTCTTTGGTATCGAAATGAGAAGATGCTTAAGGAGACAGACCTCATTTAAATAAGTTTTGAACCCCATCAAAACCATTTTCAGCCTCTAGCAAATAGATGTCCTTCTTCTCCAACAGCTATTACTCAGAGGAAAGGAGCATTTAGTGCAAATTTTGTCCAGAAGAAGTGGAGGCTGAAGCCCAAGGCTCTAAACTGTAGTCAGAACTCAGGAATATCTAACATTGAAAGCAACACATTGTTTAGAGAAACAAAGTCCTTGAGGTAATTTCCAAAAATTGCATATACTTGATTCAAGTCCCAACTGTGAATGTTACGTTCTACCTGCACCCTTACAAAAACTGATCGGTGGCCAAGTTGATTTGAGACTGAAATTTTCCATTTACGTTCTTAGAAATACCTGCTTTAGTTCTCCAGATTTAGTTGCTTTGATGCAAATATTAGAGTCACTTAAAGCCAACAATGCAGTAAGTAAATAAATAGAGTAAATAAATGCCCTAAGAGCAACTTGATAAAAAAATCTTTTATACGTTTTTTCCTCAACAATCAAATATCTGGAACTATCCATAAAATGATCTTTTTAGTAGTTTTCTTTCTATTTTCGGGGAAAAAATCTTGTATTTCAATAGTAGTTAATACCCTTCCTTGCTTAGCAGTCTGAGGAGGGCTCAGAATCTCTCACTGAAATACATAGTTCACAAAAAAATGTAAGCTTGAAGGATTAATAGTTCTGCTCACTCACATAAGTTTTTCTATTTTCTAGCACTTAAATTTTAAAGAACTTGCTGGTGATTCTAAAATAGAATCACATGGGGCAATCTGAAGAATTTTATCAATCACTTCAAATTAACTATACCAGCCCCTGGTTGAGAAACGTCACCTAGGAGAAACAAAAGTTGTATCTCTTTGTACATTCTCACATGCTTAAGCTACTTTCAAAATTCACGGTAAGGAACCCAAAATCCCATAATACGTACCCCTAACAACCACCAGAAGTGTTTTGATGCTTACACTTGGCAGCAATAGCCCTCAATCTGTGTGGCTGTCCCACATTCCTTGGGCCCTAATCAGCTACCGGACATCTGCGGACATATGCAGGTACACAGAGCTGCAAAATGTCTGTGAATAAGAGGATTTTAAGCGGGACTGTTTACAAAAGAATCTTCAGTTGGGTTGACTAGATAGAAAACATTCAAGCAGATTGTAACCATTAAAGAGCAGATGTGGTTTACCTACACCTCTTAGGGACAGGGTGATGAGAAATGTTTCTCTCCGTGTTTCTTTTTTTTTTCTCATGCTCTGGGCCCCTGGATTTCCATAGCTAAATCAGCTTCAACAAATGCAATTGCATCATTCGCAAATTAAAACTCAATTTAAATCTGGTCCTCTTTAATTCAGAATGTACTTTTATACTTTATATTACAGGGGCTCTTGGAATATCTAATCCAACTTGCTTGCTTTACAGATAAGAAAGTTGATATCATAAAAGTTAACTGATAAGCTCAGTTTAACACAGCTGGTAAGGAACAGAGCCACGACCTAATTCTGCTGACTTCCAGTAATATTCCCATTTCCAGACCTGTGCCCGGTTGAAATCTTGTCAGCAAGATTTCTTGGATGTCTTAGCATATTAGCTGGTGAACACTGGCGTGCAATGAACACACACAAAAAGACAAATCCCTTGCAATTCTGAGATCCTAGGAGCTAGGGGTTTTAAACTAGTCATATATTCTTCATTTTTATTTTTTCACACCAATTTATCGTACTCATTACATTCTATCTCTTAGCCGTCAGGATCCTCGTGCTATAGCCACAAAGAGAAACTGTTTTCTGTTCTAGTAATATCAATATAAGGGTCATTTAAAAATACCCGTTCACTTCTTTTAGGAAGAACACGTCCAGACTCTACCTGAACAATTCCGCTTCTCAATGAGAAACCTGTAGAGCGTGAGGTATTATGGAAGGTGTGTCAGCATCAAAACTGCACATGTCCTTAGTTGCTCTGAAATACGTACTCTGAAGTCCTTACCCCATGTCTACTTACAATGACTCACTGTCTGAACCTCGAAGGATGGGAAGAATTTTAGGTAGAAATGTGGAAGGGGGGAATTAAGGTCAAGAAATAACGGGAGCTAAAATGCGAAGACAGGAGAGTTGCAATGTGCGTTCATGTGAAGGCCAGGTGGCAGCCAGCAGGCCGAGGCTGGCCAACTTCTCAGACTGACAAGAGTTTAAACTTCAAGTGGCAAATTAGTGCAAAATAAAATACAAGTGTAGCTGCAGCAAGGCCTCAAACTCCTTGTTTAAAATTTTGTTCCCGTCTCCAGACACTGAAATGGCATTTGCTGTGGTACTTCCTCAAAAGTACATTACAGGGACTGAAACGGAATCACGTAATTTTAGGTTCGGGAAGGGTGTAATGAATCAATTCATATATACCTTCGAGAATATTAAAGATTTCTAATTTTCATGATTGTAGCGTCTCACACTTACATATCAACTGAATCGTTCTAGAACATTCACCTCTTTTGTCCCTTATCCTCACTGCTCTGACCTCACAGTTTCTCATTAAAACTCTACCAGCCTGAGACATCCGTGTGTTGAAGGAGGGAGCTTGAGAAGGCCCCTGTCACTGTTCCCAGTGCACCAAAAAGGTGGGGTGACCTGTGGGCCCACGACACGTTAGGGATACAATGGGGAATAGCGGTCCAGTCTCCTCACATCCCCCTCTATGCTCTACCCCCAAATCACATGGCTTCCCAAACAGTTGACATTTCTAATATGAAATGTTCTAAGAAGGGGTAACAATAAAGTGCAATGTTGGAGGAATACCCTGTACAGTCTTGCTGAATGCCCAACCTTCCAGTAGCTGAACTCCTGTCAGGATGTGATAACACCGGCTCTGGCAGCTGCTGGCTTGGGTTTGGTTCCCTCCCGACTTGCAGCTGATAGAAGTCTTATCTTGCAAAAGCAAACTCTTACAAGGACACACCCTGGATATGAAATGCCTTAAGTAGCTTCCAAGTCAGAAAACTAAATTTTCTAAGTGCTATAGTTTTGTTTGTTTGCTTTTGGCATTGGGGGGACCGTGAAAATTGATTGAGAAATTCATCTGTGGAAGTTTTACACAGCTCATTTGTGGTTAAACAGGGAAAAACTTACGTCTCCCGACTTCCAGCTCAATGTTTTTTCCGCCAGACCCTCTTATTTTATACAGAATGAATGTATAAATGGGAATGTTGCGTGTCCCAAAAAAATGTTTGGAGAACACTCTTGCTGTGAAGCAATATTTTAAAAGAAATATTCAGTTTTGCTCTTGAAACCACAGGATTGACAAACTCAATCTGGTTTGAGTTTGTAATAATATAGTCAGATGTCCATCCGGTCTCTTGTCATTCGTTTTTCTTTTTTCGAAGGGTTTTAGGAAGTTAAAATAGCCAATTACAATTTAGGAAAGTTGAGCTTCCCAAAGAAAAAAGTAGTCATTGTGATGACATTAGAGTGTAGTGATTTGAATAACCCTCAATATTCTGTTTGAACACTCTGGTCAAGATCTCTTAAAGAAAGGACCAGCCTGTTGACTGGTGCATTTTGTGGGCAAGGTGTTCAATGCAATGACCCAGTTCCTGCTCGTCTACGGAGTGACATGCTCTGGCAGCTCCCAGCAGCCTGCTGGTCACACTTCTGCCCTCCTTCACTTGAAGGAATAACAACTCCTCATTGAGTCTTCACTGTGGACTAGGATGACAACAGCTTCCTTCAAGGAACCTCGAACCTGATAGCTGTTCTGGACTGCCCAGCTGCTGCCCATACCCATCGTCCAAAATCATTGTCAAGGCAGCAGGGATAGAGAGAAAAATCAGCTTATGCTCTCAGCCATTGTACTTTCTTCAGGCCAGACAGAGAGAAAGCAAGGGATATTTATCTCCACTATCCCAGCGAGAAAGGAGGTCAGACTTTCAGTCCTGCCTTTGCCACTAACTGGTTGAGGATCTGAGTATGTCACTGAACTTATCTGGGCCTCAGTTTCTTGCTTCTAGTATGAGAGTAATGGAACATATTATCCTCCAAGGAACTTCACTAGTCCCAAATCATGGACATTTATATTGCTGAGATAATAATACTCATAATAATAAAATAATATTTAACACATTGCGTCTTCATTACATTCCAGGTATCTTATCTTGCCATCTTCAAAACAATTACCCAAGAGCATATTATTTTATATTAATCCTTACTTGTAGAGAAAAACAAAGATCAGAAACATTGCCTAACTTGCCTAAGATATTCAGTTGATAAATGGTAGAACTGGGTATTGAATTCAGATCTATTTGACCACAGAATCGTCTGGGAAGGTCTACTGTGATCTATGCAGAATAAAAAGAATGAGAGCACCAAATAAGTTGCTTCCAGAGAGCAAATTCTCAGCAAATAATGCAGCAACTCCCAAGCAAGCCTTCACTTATGACAAATGAGGGCTAACTGAAGAAGTACAAAAATACTAATTCACCTTGTGCATAATCTGAGATGGGAGGGGCGTACATTTACCATGGAAGTGTAGGGTGTATAGAAGAGATGTAGCCACATCATGGATAGACAGATGTGTCTGCTTAGTAACAACTTGTTAGCTGAAATTTCACTGTTTTGAGCCAAGTATCTTCTAATCCAGTTACTACTGCCTACTCCAAATCCCCAGAACCAGAGCAGTTCACACACTGTAGGTGCACCAGCTTCATTTAAGGCGTTGGCATTTGGTAGCTGAACTCCCTGCATGCATTAGGTTTGAGCTTAGAGAAGTTAGGCTGGATGAGAAAAATTCTCATTAGAAGTGAAAATTTTATCGCAAAGCTCTCACACCACCGATACGTTCTGCCACCAGTTGAACAACCACAAACAGCAACGACAGAAACTAGATCAGCATTCTCAATCCTGGCCGCATGTTAGAATCAGCTGGGAGTCACAGGCATGAGATTCCAGGGTGTTGCCAGTGGTGAGAGCCATTGCTCCAGACTAAGTGCACATGTAGAAACCTCATTTTCCAGGGTTTTGTGACCTATTCTTACGTTTTCTAAGGTTCGTATATCACCCTTATCTAGAGCGTGAACAAATTCCAAAAACAATTGGATATTAGCCTGAGTTCCTTGAGAAATGACAACATTCACCATTTGTCATATTAAATGATGGCATTTCTTGTGGTTTTGTCTTAGAAAAGCCCCTCTCCCCACATTTGATTTAACTTTTGCGTTTTTCAAAGGTAAGTTCCTCCGTGTGTGAACAGACTGGAATATGAACACAGTGGAATGGCTCGGATGGAATCGTGGGTCGTAGGCCTGGAGCCACACACCCTGTGTCCACGGCCAGCTGGGAGCAGCTCCAAGGAACTCCACAAGGGCTTAGCTGGGAAATCCTCAGTCTAAAACTGAGTTTTCAAACTACAGAATGAGATCCCTTGTGGAGGAGTTGGCAGACTTTCCGTAAAGGGTCAAAGAACAAGTATTTTAGACTTGGTTGGTTTCTGTTATAGCTCCGTTGTTATGGTGCAAAACCAGCCATAGACAATCCATAAGCCAAAGCATAATTCAATAAGGGTGGCTTTGTTCCAATAATTATTTATGGACACTAACATTTTAATTTTATGCTAATAGTCACGTGTCACAAAATATTACTATTCTTTTGATTTTTAAAAAACACTTAAAAAGTAAGAACCATTGTTAACTTGAGGGTTGTACAAATCCAGGTGGGAGGCTAGATTTGGCTTACAATCTATAGTGTGCCGGCGCCTACGTTAGTGTATTTAGAAGCCCTGGCTATGGAACTCAATCATCAGTATTTTTTAGGGAGAGCCCCTTAGATGATTCCAACATGTAATCAAGATAGTGAATACCTACAGTAATCGGCCTTGAAATCAACTCACTGTGTCATTGCTGGCATTAAAATATTAAATTGTATAAAATCGAAGAGAGTGCCTCACATAGTAAAGACAGTTATTAGTTTGTGGAATTCTGCATCATATATGTTTATGTGTTTGTGTAGAGTGAGTTGCAGGGTACATTCACTATGTCTCGATCACATTTGAATGAGTCTGGAGGTGGCTATACCTTACTATACCCTATCTGAATACCTGGCCTCCAGAGGGGCTGAGGGAATCCATAGCCCATGACACAACTGAAATCCATTCAAGGCACCTAGGAGCTGTTGGCTCCATCCTAGAACAATCCTATCCAGTTTTCATAGGGTCCATCAAAGCAGTTGGAGTTTCGATGTGTACTGTGCCATTAAAATGACTTGGGGGTTCTGAGAGAGAATTCTTTAAAAACATGAAGTTAGCCAACAGGATAATTACAAATAGGTTATTTACCTTCAAAACACATAAGAGGTAAAAGTCCAACAGACCATAGCATATATGTCAAAACATCAGAAAAAAATCATTAAAAAAGAAAGTATGGAATAAAGATAAGAAAAGACACTGTATGTCAATTGTGAATCCATAAATGTATGTAAATGAAATTTCCTCATTAAAATACAAAGACCCTTAGATTGAGTCAAAGCAGACAGGAAAAAAAGACCCCAATGAATGTATGCTAGATCACAAGGAACACAAATAAAACAAAAGAAGGCTAAATGTGTGTGAAAGAAGTGCAAAGGTATATTAGACAAATAAAGATAAATAAAAACAGGAATCAAAATTTAAGTTTAGACAAAGTTGAATCAACGGCAAAGACATTTAAAAAGACATGGAGGGTTAATTTGCACTGTTAAAGGACATATTGTACAATGATTCTTGGGGATATATGGACCATTATATCCCCAAAACACAGCACCAAGGAATACCAAGCAAAAGAAGAAATTGACCAAATTATAATAGTAGTGGCACAATTTTAGCAGTTTTCTACAAATGTGATAGATCGATGCAAAAAAATAAACAGTGACAGGACCTGAGACGTGTCTGGCATGCAATCCCAAGTGATTGATGTTTACTTTTTTGGAGCAATAAATCAATGAGAATAAACTTTATCACGATTCCTGCATTCCATACACTCATTTGGAAGGGACATTGCCGAATTGCCTGACAAGATGCTCTTGAAATCTCTACCTGACAGAGTAGTTCAGGGAGGACACCAACAGGCATATCTGTGCAGTGTTTCTCCTAGCAGGATGCAATTTCACTGCCACAATTGATCTTGCCAGTTGCCTTCAACCCATGTACTATACTCTGGTTTTATTCTTTGGGGTTATTTCATTTCATTTGATTTTTAAAAATAATCGTGACTGAGAAATAAGTGGTAATCGTCAAAGGGAGATCCCGAGATAAAAGGTCATCTAGCCCAGATTAAAAGGAATAAAAGGCTGACGTCATAGTCACACAATTCGGGCTCATGAAGTGCACCAGAAGGAGAAGACAGATCGTCAGCCTTCGGTACCTTCTCCACTTTAGCGAAAGCACAAGCAGAGCACAGAGAGACAATGTTGCAAGGGTAAGGAAGGGCCAAGCCTGGAACATCACTGTGTAAGAGACTCCTTAGGCAATTTAATGTATTGAATAAGTGCACAGATTCTAGAGCCAGCCTGCATGCATTCAAACTAAATTCCCCTACTGCTAGCTGAGACCGTGGGTAGCTTGGCTAATCTCTCTGTATCTTTGTTTCATCTTTTGTGAAATGGGGATAATAATTGTCTCTATCTCACAAATTATTGATTGTGGTAAATGAGTTAAAATATGTCTAAATGTTGCACAAATAGAAAAGCTGGTCTTAAATAGGGAATGGTTTAGGAACCACAAATAACCAAACTAATCTTGAAAAGGAACAGAGGTGGAGGACTTACACTTCAAAATTTCAAAACTCACTCCAAGGAGACAGTATTCAAAACAGTGAGCTACTGCTCAAAGAATCAATGGAATAGAATTGAGAGTCTAGAAGTAACCCCATGTATTTATCAATTGGTTTTCAACAAGGGTGCCAAGACCATTAAATGATGAAAGAATAGACTCTTCCACAAATTGTGCCGGTTCAATTAGTATCCTAATGCAAAAGAATGAAGTTGGATTCTTATCTCACACTATCTAAATAAATAAAAAAATGGACCAAGGACATAAATATAAGAGTTTAAACTATAAAACCCTTGGATGGAAACATGGGAGTAAACATTTATGGCCTTGGATTACAGTCAGTGTTTTTTATTTTTTTTTTAAGATATGATGCCCAAAGTACATGCAACAAAATTATTAAAAAATAGATAAATTGGACTTCATCAAAATCAAAAACTTCTGTGTTCAAAGGATGCTCTCAAGAGAGTAAAAAGACGATCCACAGGGTGGGAAAAAATATTTGCAAATCATCTGTCTGCTAACGGTCTATTATCCAGAATGTGTAAAGAACTGTTATAATGTAAAAAAACACAAAGAACCCAATTTAAAGATGGGCAACAATCTCGAGTAGACATTTCTCCAAGAAGATATACAAATGGCCAACAAGCACATGAAAAGATGCTTAATACCATCAGTCACTAAGGAAATGCAGATCTAAACCACAATGAGATATAACTTCACACCTACTAGAAAATAACAAGTGTGGCTGCAGATGTAGAGACACTGGAGCTCTCATAGACTCCTGAGGGACTGTAGAATAGTGCAGCTTCTATGGAAAAAGTATGGCATCTACTCAATAAGTTATATATAAAATACCATATGACGCCCCCCAAAAACTTGTACAGAAATCTTTATAACAACACTATTTACAAAAGCCAAGCAAGTAGAAATGACCCAACATCCATCAACTGATGAATAATAAATAAAATGTGTTATATCCATGCAATGGAATATTACTCATTCATAAAAAAAGAACAAAGTACTAACACTTGCTACAACATGGATGAAACTTGAAAACATTATGCTACATGAATGAAGCCAGACATAAAAGGTCATGTATTGTATAAATCCATTCGTGTGAAATATTCAGAACAGGAAAACTGACAGAGACAGAAAGCAAATTAATGGTACCAAGGTTGGTGGGAGAGAGAATGAGAGTTTAATGTATCTGGTATTTCCTTTTTAGGGTTACAAAAATATTCTGAAACCAGAGAGTAGCTATGGGTGTACAACATTGTGAATATACTAAATTCCACCGAGTTGCATATTTAAAAATGGTTAAAATGGTGAAATTTGTGACATGTATGTCACCACAATAAAAAAAGTTAAATGTATATACCTGGCTTAGAGTAGAGCTTGGCACTAACTAAATGCTATATGAATAGTGGTATTATTCTTTGGAATCTAACTGTATACAGAACTTAACCTATTCTACACCAATCTAGAGATGGATGTACTGAAGTTGACTAAATAGCTATTTATAGAACTTTGTACACTACAAATAAAGATGACATCTTCTGTTCTAGTGCTTACATATAATAATTTGGGTTACAAAGAAACTCAACCAAAATCCCAAAGGAGAAATTATATAGGGCATAGTGTGTGACCACAACACAAGAAAATGAGAAATTTATATGGGGAAGAAAGTGAAGGAAAAAAAATTTAAGGAAGCAACCAACTGGAACAAAGTAAAGTATTAATGCAGGAATTATTGACTATTTTGAAATTCACAACAAGAACACCTCTTATCAAAGTTTAGTATTAATGGCCAAAAGTAAACTTTCAAAACTCATAATCTCAACTGACCATTATTAAACAAAAATGATAATAAATAAAATGAGCAAAAGAATAGCAAAATAAAGCTTACAGAAATTACGGAAGAAGTCAATAAAGATAAGAGCAAAAATGACTAAGTGTAAAATACCAAAATTGATTACTATGTCAAAATAATTTTCGATGAATTAATAAAATAAACCATTACAGGTTTTAATCAAGACAAGTTGAGAACATAGAACACAAATATGTAATTATTAGGAATGAGAAAACATGCATAAAATTCACAGATAACATTTTTAATTGGAAAACCTTAATTAAAATAAAAAGTACCCATCAAATTCAACACCCGAAGAACAAATAATCCAGTCAAGAAATGGGCAGAAGACATGAACAGACAGTTCTCCAAAGAAGACATCCAAATGGCCAACAGACACATGAAAAAGTGTTCAACGTCACTTGGCATCAGGGAAATACAAATCAAAACCACAATGAGATACCACCTCACGACGGTCAGAATGGCTAAAATTAACCACTCAGGAAAAGACAGATGTTAGCGAGGATGTGGAGAAAAGGGGAACCCTCTTACACTGTTAGTAGAAACGCAAGCTGGTGCAGCCACTCTGGAAAACAGTGCAGAGGTTCCTCAACAGTTTGAAAATTGAGCTTCCCTATGACCCAGCAATTGCACTACTGGGTATTTACAAAGATACAAATGTAGTGATCCGAAGGGACACCTGCACCCCAATGTTTATAGCAGCAATGTCCACAATAGCCAAAGTACGGAAAGAGCCCAGATACCCATCGACAGATGAATGGACAAAGAAGATGTGGTGTATATATATCTGTATATATGTAAACACACACACACACACATACACACAATGGAATACTCTTCAGGCATCAGAAAAACGAAGTCTTGCCATTTGCAATAATGTGGATGGAACTAGAGGGTATTATGCTAAGTGAAATAAGCCAGTCAGAGAAAGACAATTATCATATGATCTTGCTGATATGTGGAATTTAAGAAACAATGCAAAGGATCATAGGGGAAGAGAGAAAAAAAATAAAACAAGACGAAATCAGAGAGGGAGACAAACCATAAGAGACTTCACCACAGGAAACAAACTGAGGGTTGCTGGAGGCGAGAAGGTTGGCGGAATGGGGTAACTGGGTAATGGACATTGCATCCGGTATTATATAAGATTGATGAATCACGACGGAGCCACCCAGGTGCCCTAAGGAAGAAGCAGGCTCCCAGCGGAGGAGCCCAATATGGGGCTCAATCCCAGGATCCTAGGATCACGCCCTGAGCCGAAGGCAGACCTAACGACTGAACCACCCAGGCGCCCCCTATTATCATATTGTTTCACTCATTTACGGAACATAAGAAGTAGGAAGATCAGTAGGAGAAGAAAGGGAAGAAGAAAGGGGGGGGGGTAAACACAAGGGGGAATGAACCATGAGAGACTATGGACTCTGGGAAACAAACTGAGGGCTTCAGAGGGCAGGGGAGTGGGGGATTGGGATAGGCCGGTGATGGGTACTAAGGAGGGCACAATATTGCATGATGCACTGGGCGTTATATGCAAGTAATGAATCATGGAACTTTACATCAAAAACTAGGGATGTACTGTATGGTGACTAACATAATAAAAAATAAATAAATAAAAGCATTCAAATTAACGACCTAAAAAAAAAAAGATTGATGAATCACGGAACTCTGTCTCTGAAACCAATAATACATTACATGTTCATTGAATTTAAATAAAAATTAAAAAGAAAAGAAAATAAAAAGTGTCTTGGAAAAATATACATGATTAAGCATCTAATGGAAAAAAAAAAAAAAAGCCTGAGAAAAAATAGCCATAAAAAAAAGAACACTGTCAAAAATTTCTCTCAGAAAATACACTCAGGAAATAATGAGGCAAATCAAACAAGACAACTCTTTTGGAGCCTTCAAAACAATCAATGCCATAAAAAAAATTGGGTAATTATTCTAAATTAAAATAGATGCAGCAACCAAATACAATGAATGAATGTAGGTTAAAATTTGATTTTAAAGCAGCTATAAAAGACATTCATGGACAATTGGGGAAGTGTGAATAGAAAGATTATATTGTGGTATTACTATTAATATTCTGAAATATGAAATAGTGATTATTTAGGATAATGTCCTTTTTCTTAGGAGATGAATATGAAAATGATTATGGTGAAGTGTCATAATGTCTGTAAAAAGTTCAAATAATACAACAAAATTATATATATATATATATATATATATATACATTTATAGACAGATAAAGCAAATGTGGCCAATTATTCACAATTATCGAAAACAGAAAGATAATTCATGAATATTTCTGCTAGTCTTCTTTGATTTTTTCCCCATGTGTTTGGAATCTTTCAAAATACAAATTTAGAGAAAAGAAATGGGATAGTAAAATGTACCATATTCATGTATACATGAAGAAAGTCTTTTTTTGCCTATTTTTGTAAAAAACAAATCCTTCTACTATAATTGGAAGAGATGACTCTTCTTCAAAATATCATTCATGCATGAAACTGGCATAGTGATTAATAAATTATTTTTGAAAAAAAGGCACAAAAATTCATTTTCCTTTTTGATAGCAAACGCATGTGTGCACACAAATTAACAACAGAAAAAATTATATATAACAAATATAGGTAGAATGATCCTAAAACAAATATTAAATGCAGCACAATATTAAAAGAAAACTTTCCAAGAGCCAAGGAACTGATAGTAGGATGGGAAGCATAGGGCAATATGATAATATCCATTGATATAATTCATCACTTCAACATATTGAAGAATAAAAATACAGTAAAAAAACAGAAACTAATAAAATGAAGAGACATTCTTAAAGGAAAGCAAAGAAATGTTTAAAAAATATTCCTGTTATACTTGGTATAGTAGGTATTTTCTCCCTCATGTAAGTGTCAGGAAATTTATTATTATACCATTAAGCTATGGGAGTCAACTGTCAAAGTTTCAACTATGATGCAGAAAATGTATTTGATAGAGTTTTAGATCTTTTCTTGATTAAATCTCTTCATTTAAGGTTAGGGGGAAATTTCTTAACATGATAAGGATAATTTACTGAACGCAACAGACATCACAATTAATGGTGTGACATTCATATTATAGACAGTCTCAAGACTAGGATGTCTTCTATCATGACCATTATAGAACATGAACATATATAACATTTAGAAGTTCTAACAAGTGCAATACAATAGCAAAGGAGCAGCTATAAATATTTTTTTCATGTGAAGAAACAAAATTTCACTTTTATAGGGAACACAGTTGCCTAGTTTTGAAAATTGAAAAGAATCAACTATCTTAACCAGAAAAAGGTTAGTGATGTCACATATGAAATGAGCATATACAAAATAATAAATTCATCTTAGGCTATCAATAAACAATTTGAAAGTATAATGAAACGTTGTTTTTTAAGATTTTACTTTTCATTTGTTTAAGAGAGAGACAGTGTGAGAAAGAGCCAGAGGAGGGGGAGGGGTAGAGGGACAAACAGACTCCCCACTGAGCAGGGAGCCTGATGCAGGGCTCTCTCTGTCCTTGGACCCTGGGATCATGACCTGAGGGGAAGGCAGACGCTTAAGTGACTGAGCCGCCCAGGTGCCCCAAAGCATGTTTTAATTAAGACAATAACAGAACATAAAAAATACCTCTTCAGAAAGGAAACCCATAAATTTATCTAAAGTTTCTTTTTTTTTTTTGATATTTCATTTATTTATTTGAGAGAGAGAGGAAGAGAGAGAGAGAGCACAGAGGGAGACGGAGAGGGGGTAGCAGACTCCTCACAGAGCAGAGAGCCCGACCCCGGGCTGTATCCCAGGACTCTGGGATCATGACCTGACCAAGGGAGACGTTAAACCAACTGAGACACCCAGGTGCCCCGCTTATCTAAAGTTTCTTTCAGAATTTTTTTTCAACTCTTCAGAGGATGTAAGATAGGACTCAGTAGAAATATATGATATAGTCCCAATTTTGAGATTTACTATTTTTTTTACTATTTTTTTTATTTGCTACGAGCTAATTTATTCATTTAATTCCATCATTCAATTTATTCTAACCAAATAACAGGGGAATACTTTTATGTTGCATAAGGAATAAGTTTCCCAAATGATTCTGAAACTCATCTGGAGGAATAAACAAAAACTTTTGGCTTCTAGTTAAGGGAAATTAGCGTGTTGCAGACCAAGCCTTCTGTCCATGATAAGCAGAAGAGCTGGACAAATGGGAAACATCTAGGGAGGGCATCAGAGCCTACCAGGACTGCGGGCTCTGGAGGGGGAGGGGAGGTGCAGAGAGGTGAGCTTGGCCTTGGCCACCAGCTCTCCTCTGAAGACACTTGTTTATTTGCAAGTGAGGACTGAAAAATGTTTTATGATTTGGGGTTTGCTATGTTTTTAGAGTCGTTTACTTTTCTCAGACAGGCATGGGCCAGAACACTCCCCGAGTCCCATGATGTGGTACAAGTCTCCTAGTGAATAAAGCATCCTAAGGTGCTAGATGCTGTCACTTTTCTGATACTCTGAGCTGCTGGAATGTGGCAGCTGGCAGCTGGGGGCTGGGCACCCTGACACATGTGTATGAGCTGTGTATTATAACAGAAACAAACCCTATAGAAAATGGAAAATGGGAAAATCATTAATGATGGTTAATCTCATCTGTTCACCAAAACTCTTGCTTTTTTTCCTACCAGATCCCTGAAATCTTTTTCACTAGACGTAATCAAGTATATTTGAGTAGTAATAACCACAATGAAATGCATCTACCAGGCTCTTGGTTTTCTTGTTAATATTTGTCAGCATTGCTTCATGAGAGAGGCCTCTTAGAAAGCAGAGATTTTTTTCAGTTTGCTTTAAATTTGTTTTTAACTTTTCCTAATTACATTTTGGTTCTCTTTGCAGAAAATTTAAAAAGTGTCGAAAAACAGAACAAAACAAAAAAGTCACCTACAATCCCAACACTCAGAGAGGACCCTGGAATGTTTCTTCTCAGGACTTTTCCTTTAGTTTCCATCTAGGCCATGTATCACATGACCACACAGATAGGGACTTACTAAATATGCAGAAATAATGCTAATGGCTAGAAGTCTATTACCATCTGCTCTTGTCAGTAACTTACTTGGTGACTTATGAGCTGTTGAAGCAGGGTCCTCTTGAGTAGAAGCATAACCTATAAAGACAAGTTGGAGCAATCACTTAAAATGTGCCTCCTAAAATGGTTCGTGGGTGTCTTCAATAATCCTCTAGAACCAAAGTAAAAAAAATTCATTGGAAGAATATTAAGTCTGGCTTCCCAATTGAAAATTAGTGTGTGTCAGGGTTTTTTAAAAAATTTATTTATTGATTATTAAATAAGCCAAAACCAAGAGTTGGACCCTTAACCACCCAAGCACCCCAAGTGTGTGTCAATTTTGATGTACCATCTCTTCTTTCCCCTCTCAGGGATCCTTCCCCAGGTGTTCATAGTGGGGTGTCCATTTCTTTCTAAAAACCCAATTTCACACCAGGCTAATGACATTCCTAGGTTTGGGAACCACAGTACAGGTTACCTGAGGCCGAGCTTTGAGAAGCCACTGACTTTAGAGATGGAAGGGGTTTTGGGTGCTATCTATTCTGTGCTTTGTTCTATAGGCACAGGAGACTGAGACTGGATTGGTTCTCCACAGTTAAACTAGTCTGCAGCCAAATTCTGGTCAGTTGTCATTTCTGCAAGTACTATTGATTGAGTGCTTCCTTTGTGCCTAGCGATGTGTGGGATGCTTAAGTAAAGATACAGGTTTTACTTCAAAGAAATCAAAGTGGTCCCTGAAACCCAGCTCAGAACGCTTTCCTAGAATTTCTACATGGGCAGAAAGACTCTGGGATCACCGAGGAAGAAGGAGATGCCTTGTTTCTTCACTCAGTCATTCTAAGCATGTGTTTTCAAACTGATGTCCTATAGACCTATGTACTAAGATGCTCAGGGTATCAGGGTGTATCTACACGGAGCTCTCCTTTTGTCTAAACAAAAGAAAAGAAACATCCCTTCCTTTCTTCTCCTCCCTCCCTCTCTTTCCCTCTTCCTCCCTCCCTTTACTTGCTTCCCTGTTGATTCAGCCAATACCCTACCACATGTCAAGAGCTGTGCTGGATTCTGGAGATACACTAATGACTAAAACAGCCATAATATCCGTGCCTTTGGATCTTCCGATTCAATCAGTATACTATGGCCTAGAACACAAATTCTGCATACATTCTAAAGTAAAATCAGGACACTTTTAGAGGGTCCTGGCTTATGACACCATTTGTTGGTCGGAGGGTTGCAGGACTCTATTCTCAAACTCCTTCTTAGCGTCAGAATCTGATTTTCAGAGACAAGCTTTGAACATACTATGTCGTCTCCTGTGTCAGAGCTTCTGGCCCTGCTCTTCCCTCTACCTTCAGTGCCTTGTCCCCAGATTTCTCAAGCTGGCTTTTTTTCGTGGTTCATTTCTCAGCATAAAAGTCACTTACTCAGAGAAACATTTCCTGCTACCCTTTTGTAAAGCAGCCTGCTGCATTATGCTTATTACCTTTCCTGGCTTGGTTCTCTTTGTGTTATTTCACTGTTCTTGCGTTAGTTCACTTATTCGGTTTGGTGTTGGTGTTCCCTCCCACCGTCTGCCCCCCAGGAGCTCCCTGATCTTACTGCTGGGGACTCGGTGTCCTGCACCTGGCACTTAAGGGCTGAGGGAGCACATGAATTCAGGGACTGGGAATCAAATAATTTCAAGAGAACTTACTCTCCATTTGGAGGATGACATCTGATAAATTTAGAATTAGAAATATTGGTTTTACCCTGAAGATTCCTAGGGAAAGAAAAATAATCTTCTCTTTTTTTCTCCTTAGCCAAAGATGTTTAACCAGCCCCACACTTTCCAGATTCTCCACTTCAGCTGATGAGTTGGGGGGGGGGCAGGATCTTGCTCAAACACCTTTCCATTATTCTATAAAGTAGTCACATCCAGAGAATTTCTTCAGAGGGTTTCAGAAAAGGCAAAGACGGTAGCAGCATTGGCATTGAGGGCCCAGGGGACCGCTGGAGTCATGTGGCCTTGATGATCTCTTGTGAAGTTTTCATCGAAGGCCCTAGCACACTATCGCTTGAGCAGGTGTAGATATGAAGAATTTATTTCTTTTCCAGGAACCTTTTTCAAATATCCCATCCCACCCCCACCGCAAAAAAAAAAAAAGAAAAAAAGAGGTAATGCATTTAGTTGGACTAAGTAGACCCCCTTCCCCCTCTGAACACCACAAAGAATACCTCCTCTCTTCTGTGTGATAGTTCTACAAGTAATGGAATATATTTGAATATCATTCACATCCCCTCTGCTTGTTTTCCCTTCTTCAAGCTGTCTTTATACTTGGCTACTTGAAAAAAATTAGAGCAATTTTGTTAGTCTTCTGGGTTTTTTTTTTTTTAAGGTTTTATTTAGTTATTTGACACAGAGAGACAGCCAGCGAGAGAGGGAACACAAGCAGGGGGAGTGGGAGAGGAAGAAGCAGGCTCCTAGCGGAGGAGCCTGATGTGGGGCTCGATCCCAGAACACCGGGATCACGCCCTGAGCTGAAGGCAGATGCTTAACACCTGCGCCACCCAGGCGCCCCCAGTCTTCTGTTTTCCTGTAATTATCCCACACTCCCTGACTTCTCAGCAATCATCATCACATACAGAGTTTTGCTCCCTAATCAATAATTACTATCATAGCTAAATTATTTATTAATTTACTATTACTTTGTTTAGTCCTTATTTCATTCCTAGGAGGCGAGCACCAACATTGTGCACATTTTACAGATGAAGATACTGAGGCAAAGAGGATCCTTCTCCTTAATGTTTCCCAGCCTTTCAGATGTGGAAGCAGGTTTGAGCCTAGTTCTATCTGTTTCTCATGCCTGCATTTTAACCATTACACTATTTTATCCCCTAATATATCTTAGAAAATGCTGGATCCCTCCCCTGCCTCCTACAGAGTGCCCAGTAGATCCTTAATCTGTGTTCCAATTTGAGTCAGAGTAATGTCTGGGGGCTAAATACATTTCAAGTAACTGCCTGCTCCTTATCTCTGTGCTGGGCACTAGTATTTCTAACACATAAACACTGCTTTTGAGAAGACATTAACCACACCACTCTCAGGAAAAGGCCAAAAATATTGCTAATTTAATCCAACTTAATAATACTATGATCTCGGGGTCGTGAGATTGAGCCTCAGCACTGAGCATGGAGCAGGCTTGGGATTCTCTCTCCCTCTCCCTCTGCCCTCCCTTCTCTCTCTCTCTCAAAATAAAAAAATTTAAAAAATTTTAAAAATAAAAACAGGGGTGGCTGGGTGGCTCAGTTAATTAAGTAAGCATCTGCCTTTGGCTCAGGTCATGATCCCACGGTCCTGGGATGGAGCCCCACGTCAGGCTCCCTGCTCAGTGGGGAGTCTGCTTCTCCCTCTCCCTATGCACCCCCCCAACTTGTGCTCTTTCTCTCTCACTATCCGTCTGTCTCTCTCAAATAAATAAAATGTTTTTAAAAAATAAAATAAATACAAATAAATGATACCATGTTATTTCTTTATCTTAATGAATTGATTTTGACATTTTGATTTCTCCCCAAACCACAGAATACCTAAGCCAATAAGAGTTGCTTTTTCCTTTTCCTCCCTCGTACCTCAGTAACAGACACAGAGTGGGCAGCTGCTCCCCCGTGAATTCAGAGCTCACGCGTGCAGTTTGTACTCTTTTGGCGGGAGAAGGAGGAAATCAGTATTTTTCAGAAAAATTTTTTGAAAACTGAGGTCGGATATTCACCTTCATTAGTGACGCTTTGATTTAGAAATTAAACACAAAGAAGGCAACAAATTTATTCGCACAGGGCTATTTCTTAACAATTCTTTTCACTGTAGCTAGGCTTAGAACTGAAGCATGCTTCTCAGACTGGGAAATAGTGATCCAGCCACAACTACCGAGCACCTGAGCACTGTAAGCCAATTCCTTCCACCTTACCAGCTCAGTTCCAGTAAAAATCCACCCACCGGACTGGGATCTGAGGTACTATTCATTCATTTATTCATTTAAGTAAGATAGATCTCAGAGCGGGCAGTTTATATTTTAATCTATAATTTAATATCCAATATAACAGCATCATGCTAAAAAAAATCCACTTACCTGAGAGTAGTAATATAATTACTATTTTTTTGTACATCCTGAGATCGTGACTCAAAAGTCAGTGCCGGGAAACCACCAAAGACGGACTGGTGTGGCAGTCCGTGGCCCCCGCCGGGTGCTGTTATCTTTCAGACACACTTTTTTGAGGCAGTAGTTGATAGGCCTGGGAGGCATTTTAAATTATGCAAATTTGGCAAACATCTGTCAGTAAAGATACGTGGATAGCTGCTTAACTGGCATTAGGAAAACGTTAAGTAAAATCTTCACTGCAGGGAACGGGCTGCTACATGTTAAATTTACTTGGCATAAATTAAGTGGGCATTGTAAGGCACTGGTCTTCCGGAGCTGCCCAAGTGGGCCTTGAAGGCCTGAGACGGGGGCCCTGAGCCAGGCTGGGGTAGCTGTTAGGGAGCTAGAGACCTTCTTATGTTTCATGTAGAGATCCTTGCAGGCCAAGGTGAAAGTGACTTCTTAACCTCTGAACTGAATGTATTGGAGAACTTAACGTTGCTGTTGAGTGCTCTGAGGTTTGAAAGGACTCTCACACTCATGACAAGTCACACAGTGATCTGAGAATACATGAGACACAGGAAAATTTCAATTCAAACCAGCATTTCAATGCAACAGTAAGTGCCTGAATGGCTGGAGTTAGGGCGTTGTTTGTTTCCAAAATATGCCTCACTTAGGCAAGGGCAAGTGCGTGCCAGCACAACCACACAAACACGCAAAACCAAAAGCGAATGACCCCAAAACCTCGTTGTCAAGCAGGTTAAATTGAGGGGTATGGCTGTCTGAGGAAGGTCCATTTTAAAGGGAGGGAAAAAACAAAACAAAACAATATGAATTAGATCTGAAACTGCTCAAAAGAAGGCAAGTGGGTAATCTACCTAAATCTTCCTGTTAGAGCCGTGAATATTTTTCCTGCTTGCCCCAGAAAATTGACTTGCTAAGTCAGCACATTGTCAAAAAATGATATGTATATTTTTACCCAAAATGTGGTTTAAAAAACTATGAAACTAATGGTTTGGAGCCTCAGGAAATAGAGCCACAGAGGAAAAAAAAAAAAAAGAAATCTTTTACTGGGGAAAAGATGAGATAAATGTCAACTAACATCCCAGACAGGGGGCTGTAAGGGACAGAGCCGGCGCTGGGATCAGGGCTGAAGGGGGACTAGGACTGAGGGACAGTGCCAGAATGTTTAAAGCCCCAGAATCCTGGAGACCCCTCTGAAGGTCCTACCAATGCATGCAAGGCAATTATAGCAAAATTACAGAGTTCAATGTAACCAATATTTAGGAAGCCAATAGCTTGCTTAAATTTAGTATTTGCTATGGCTGGATATCAGGTTGGGTTGCAGAAATTGTTCTAACAGATAGTGAATAAAGGAGATTTATTTTGGATAGTAATATGAGCAATAAAGATTATTTCACATGATTTCATATTTTTAGGGTGAGAACAATTAGCATGAGTCTTAAGCATGCTACTTCCCTTTGAAAATAGGTAAATAAATTAATCACTATCCTCACAATGGAGTACTAGGCAGCTATTAAAATCATGTTTTCAAATACTAAAATGAACTCATGTTTTCAAAAACAGTTGATATGGAGACTTGGGATAAACATGGAAAGTGGCAAGGTCCCAAGCTGTTATATACAAAAATAAAATCCTGTTTGATTCTTTTTTTCTTCTGTGCTTGTAACCTCTGCCTGGAACACACTTACTTTCTTCTGACATGATCTACTTCTATTCTGCTTAGGATCTCAATTGAAGAGTACTTCCTCCAGGAAGCCTTCCCTGACTTCCTAGGACCGCATCAGGGGTCCCTGTTCTGTACTCATATCGTATTCTGTCCTTGTCTTATCACAGGGCTTACCATATTGCACTGCAGTCATCTTTGTGTCCCCACTGCACCACGAATTCTAAGTGTCCATGCCCAGCCTGTGGTTATCTTACTTACCACTGAGTGCTTGGGACACAGTTGACAATAAATATTTGTCAAAGCAATGAATGACAAAATGAATATTGCACTGCAGACGAAAGCAATTTCTCTTAGGCAATGTTGGGGAGCAGAGGTGGGCCTAGCTATCTATCTACCCATCTCCTATGTCACATCGTAGCTTCAGGTTATTCCCAGCATGGAAGTCTCTCACTAAGGCGGAAGGAGAAAAGGAAAATCAGCCTAAAATCCATACCTTCTTCAGCCTGGACTGATTGACCCCTGAGAATACTTTTCTTTTCTTTTCTAAGATTTTATTTATTTATGTGACAGAGAGACAGCCAGCGAGAGAGGGAACACAAGCAGGGGGAGTGGGAGAGGAAGAAGCAGGCGTCCAGCGGAAGAGCCCGATGCGGGACTCGATTCCAGAACGCCGGGATCACGCCCTGAGCCGAAGGCAGCCGCCTAACGTCTGTGCTACTCAGGCGCCCCGAGAATACTTTCCTTAACGACCTCCTGCTTTCCTGGTGAATCACTTCATTAACCACTCTTGGAACTCCTCTAACACGTAAGCTAGTTCATTTATGTTCCTGGATGATTATTTCGTTGTATTGGTAAGTCTTGTCTCCCTTGTTCTACCTCCAGTATCTGGCAGAATACCCTACACAGGCTGAGGGGCAGTCAGTAAACTGTCATCAGTGCTGGCCACCAGATCACATAAGCAGCCACCTACATGAGCATCAGGCCACCAGAGAGAAATGGATGCTTTGCTCTTGGTTGCTGGGAAGGACTAGTTAGCTCTTATTACGAATGTGGGGAGCGGGAATTGACCTTGGGTCAAGTATGGCTTTGTAGCTTCCTGCAGGCACACATGTTGACCCGACCTGGCCAGATTAAAGACAAAACCTGTAGCTTAAAGGCAAGACCTGTAGGGTTCTCAGTGTAGAAACTGGAGGTGGGCCTGGCATCACACGCAGGGTGCGCGGAAGCAGAACTGCGCAGTGACCTCTAGTGGCACGTCTGCGTAATGGAAGGAAAGATGCGAGACCTGAAAAAGCAACGGAAAAAAATATACATCAGATTATCCTTCTTCCTTCCACGCCTTTCTCCAATCTTCTTTATATTCTTACTGAAACACATATTCCAGATCACCATAAAACCCTACCTGTGAGATACATCATGTAAATGTGTCAGACAAATTTATATACCTTTTGAGAATTTTGAGTCTATGCCTAAAGTAAAACAGGTACTTTGGAGACATTTCATCAAACATAGAAACCTTATCTCAATTTCTTGGTACTGTATGTCTTTGTGCAATTTTTTCTTGACTGTCACTAGTCCGGAAGAAGGATGAATTACAATGTGGCAAAGGAGGAAAGTCAGTCCGCATCTACCAACCTAGCTGGAACTTGTTTCACCAGGGGAAGTATCCCTTTTTTGTCAATTACTAATGTCCCAACTGTTTCAAGATCAGACTATGCCTCAAGATACTTGCATGCTGGTCTGATCTCTCTGTGGAGAAGTCCACTGCAGGTGCTTTGCGCGGAGAACCGAAGAGGAGGGGAGATGTGGGCAAGTTGATACAGTGGCTTCCTTATTAGTTTGTCGCCCTAGGAAGCCAGAGCCTGCTTTGCCAGAACGGTTTAAATTCTTTCCTTAACCTTTTTTTGTTATCTTAGCATTTCAAAATTAAAATAAACACAAATTTGGCAAATCTGATGCTCAAAGTAACCCTATCAGGCAGAATACAGGTTTCCCCTGCCATCCAAATGTAGAGCCTTCTCGTGAAAATTTTCATAAGCCACATGGCATAAAGCAAAAAAGCTATTGCCATTAATTTATATAGAAACATATCTGAGCATTTCCAGAATCCCCCCCCCGCCCCCAGAAAAAAAAACCTCCCTTCGGCTTTTCTAATGCCTTAAGACACATCTTGCTAGTGGATGCACAAAATAAACGTAGATAAAGCACAGGTGCGCACAGACGCAGCTCGAGGCTGTGGCCGCTTGACGCTGAGATGCTGCTGAGCATAGTTCCGGGCAAGGGGCTTGGTGGCGCCACTCTGGGAGCCCCAGTTTGCGCCGCCTCCGCGGGTGTCAGCTGCCAAACACACCGAAGGCTATTTTCACTTCTCCTCTTCTTTTCCTAAAAGCAAAAATCCTTTTCGGATTTCTTTTGGTTACTGGAAACAGGTTCGGATGGAGGTCCTTCGTAAGAGCAAAGTGGTGCAACACGACCTTTCAAAAAAAAGCGAGGGATACCCGTATTGTCATTCTTATTTTATACAAGAGAAAATCGAGGGGTAGGTAAGAGATTGCAAACGTATCCCTTAATTTGAATTGGCTCGAAGCGTCTTCTTAAGCATATTGATTTAGCTGCCAATGTTTAGAAGGAGGTGTATTTTAATTAAAAATCGGAAGATTTACTTATTTTTTAATATTTTAATGAAAAGGTATGCATTGTACATGTTAGACATTTATTAGGAGGGGGTTTAATGAAAGTCTGGCCCCTCTTAAACGTCAGGAAGATTTGTCAGGAGTGAGCTTTGCGTTGCCACATAGCCAGGATCCCCTGGAGCTGAGGGAAGACTGGCTCTCCCCTGGGTCAGGTAGTCTTTCTGGAGTTAGCCAAGTCCTTCACCGGATGCAGCCAGCTTAGACTACGTCATAATCGGGAGGAACCTCAAAGCCTCAGTGTCTTCAGCAGCATTGGTTCGTTTCCTGCTCCCGTTACATTTTATCTGTGGAAAGGCTAGTGCTTCCAGGATCCAGACTGAAGGAGCAGCCCCCATTTGGAATCTGCTGCTCTTGTTGCGGAGGGAAAAGGAAAATGGCCAAACAGGGCAATGGCTTTTAACGCTTCTGCTCAGACACAGGACATGCCATTTTTGCTCACAGTTTATTGGCCAAAGCAAATCACAGGCCAAGCTGACATCAGCGGGGCAAGGATGTATACTTCCTCCAAAGGGAAGTCCTGCAAGTCATCCGGCAATGGTGAGGCTATAGAACTCACTCTCAGGAAGGACAGTGGATAATTGAGAGCAATGATAGAATCGACCATATCCATTTATACTCTCTGAACAGCTCTGCTCTGCATTTGAGTTTGTAAATCCAATTTAGATAGTTAGGAGACCTGTTGAAGGCCTTTTAGGACTGAGATTTAGCCCAGGTCCCCATTTCCTTTCTTTACAACCATACGGTGATGTGCTGTGTGTTGGAGGCATGCTGAGTAAAAGTCAGAAATTCTCATCCCGACATGAGTAGACAGTGAATGCTCCAGGTTGGCTCGAATTCCACTGTGCTCTCCTCCTGGAATCCGGTGTCAGACATGATCTTTCCATGGAAGCTAACCAGGGCCAGTTTATTCTGCATCCATTCAATCATTGAACAAAGGATTAGCGAGCACCTACCAGGCATTGTATCAAGTGCCAGAGAGCCAACCTTCAGTAACTCAGGGTCCCCTTCGGGAACTTGCAGCTTACGTGGGGGACAAGCAGGTAAGAAGGCAATTGCATTCTGGAGTGCCAGAGATAAATAATTGTGAGCAAAGGGCACTACGGGAGCATAAAGAGAGGCTCCAAACTCAAAATGAAGGCATTACGATGGGCAAACATCCAGTTATAGAAAACGTGGGTCACAGAGATGAAAAGCACAGCATAGGGAATAGAGTCAGTAATATTGTGATAACAGGGGTGCCTGGGTGGCTCAGTTAGTTAAGCATTAGACTCTTGATTTCAGCTCAGGTCATGATCCCAGGGTTGTGGGACCAAGCCCGGAGTTGAGTTGGGCTGAGCGGTCAGCAGGGAGTCAGCTTGTCCCTCTGCCCCTCCCCCAACCCATGCTCGAACACACTCTTTCTCTCTCTCTCATGAATTTGGCCCTCATTCTCTACATAAGGAAATACTGGGGGAAGTGTATCAGCAAAAGATAAAAGACAAATATATGGTAATTTCTTATTTATTTTTTATTGAGATGTAACATACACAAATTTTAAGTGTGCAATTTGATGGATCAGTTATATATACACACACATACATACATACACTTGTGTGTGTGTGTGTGTGTGAAACCACCTCTCAGATGAGGGTATAGAACATTCCCAGTGATTTCTCTCTTTCTCCTTCTCAGTCTCTATCCTGCTGCACCGAGGTAAACACTACTCTGACTTCTAACACCATTGATGAACTTGTCAATTCTTGACTTTCATATAAATCGAATGACATATTATGAACTCTTTCATGTCTGGATTTTTCCCTGCTTAACATAAAGTTCAAGAGATTCACTCAGGTGGGCGAGGAGATCTTTCTTTTATATCACTGTGATTACCCAACTGACTCCGCACACCTTATTGAAAAGATCATCTATTCCCAACTTATCATTCCTTCATTGAGGGTAATGTGTGCTTTTGTCTTCCAGCTGCTTTGGAGATTTTCCCTTTGTCTTAGATTTTTAGGATTTTGGTTATGATGTGTCTGTGTGTAATTGGGGAAGGGGAATCTGAGCTTCTTAAATTTGTGAATTGATATTTTTAGCAGTTTTGGAACATCTTGACCATTATCCCTTTAAATATTTTCAAATATTGTCTCTCGCTTTCCTCGCTGGGATTTCGGTTATGTATACATTAGATTTTTTAACTATTACTTATTTTACATATTTTCTTCCATTCCTTTTTTCCTTACTGTGCTTTAGTTTGGATGTTATCTAAAGACCTTTAATAAACCTGTCATCTGCTATGTCTAGTCTGCTGTTAAACCTATATCATGAGAGGTGCCTGTGTGGCTCAGTCATTAAGCAACTGATTTTGGCTCAGGTCATGATCTCAGGGTTGTGAGATCGAGCCCCATGACCAGCTCCATGCCCAGCAGGGAGTCTGCTTGGGATTCTCTTTCTCTCTCCCACCTGTTCTTCTCCCCAGTTGGCTTTCTTTCCCTCTCTCTAAAATAAATAAATAAAATCTTTTTAAAAAATAACCTATATCATGAGTTCTTTGATTCTGATATTGCATTTTTTAAATTCAGAATGCACATTTGATTCTTTTTATAGGTTCCAATTCACAGTTAAAATTCTACCTATTTTCATTTATTCTGTACACCTTTACTTTGATTTCTTGAACATAACTAATCATAGTTATTCTAATGTTCTTGTCTGCTGACTCTAAACCTGGACAGCAGTAGTTCAGCTTTTATCTTAGTTACTTTTATTATGGCAAAATACGTGTAACATAAATTTTATCATTTTTACAATTTTTAAGCTTACATTTGAATGGCATACTTAGGGATGCCTGGGTGGCTCAGTTGTTAAGCATCTGCCTTTGGCTCAGGGCATGATCCCAGAGTTCTGTGTGTAATTGGGGGAAGGGGTTATATATATATATATATATATATATATATATACACACACACATATATATACATATATATACACACACACACATACATATATATATATATATGTATTCTTTTGACCTTAGCTTTCTAGCTTCCCATCCATACAGGTTCAGTGAAGATGTCCTGAGGAAGAGATTCATTATGGTTTGTTGGAGGCTCTGCCCTCTGGCAGGCGTTTGTTCTGTTTTTCCAATTTAGCTCCCCAGACTACTGGGCCATTCTAGAATCCCACAGGAGAAGCAGGCTTTGTGGTTGGGGCTCCTCTAGTTCCCGATCTGTTATGGCAGCCCTGAGAAACCACCAAAATCTCTGACAGTTTTCCCCCCTATAGTGTCTTTCTGCTTGCAACCTATTAATGTTCCCTTGGAAGAAATCAGCAGATAGGCAAATTCCCCTAGGGAAAGAAAAGATTCCCTCTATGTGACTATATAACTCCCTATTACCTCTCATATCCGCAGAGCATTATGATGCCAATAGCAGAATGTTCCTGATGATGTTCTCACCTTTTCCCCCAATATGCCAAATTTGGAGGAGTAGTCGGATCATGGGTTTCAAATGTCAGTGAGCAAATAGCCAAGAGTCATTTTTAGTGCTAGACTTCCAATGTTTGAAAAACTTAAAAACTAACCCAAAGAAACTGGTGGCATTTTATAAAAGTCTGGGATTATTCATCCCAATATCCCTTGTATTTTGTCTTTCTTGGCTGCACTCTTAGAGTCAGAGGACAGAAACTATGGGGCTTGCTGTAGTAATAAATATAGGTGATCTTTTATAGGCCCTCAGAGCCAGCCAAACCCAAAAAAGTACATTTATTTTCAGGTTATAAAACCATAAGATACCTATTACACTGTTACTCTGTTGGCTTTGTCTGACAAATCCATGACATTGATGAAAAGCTATTGAATACTAACCAAGGATCAGGGATTGTACTAATTACTTCTTATGGATAATATATTAATCCTCATCATATGTCTATGAATTAACTACCATTCCCTAACGTGTGGCAGAGTCAGGATTTGAATCCAAACAATCTGTCACCAAGGCCCAAGTTTATATTCTGTAAACTATATTCCCTCCTGTTATACTAGACCATACAATGAAAGGTCAATTAGCATGGTCTGGAGGGACAGGAACAGATCAAACACTAAAATTAGGACATTGTTCCTAGTTGCATGCAGGGGTAGGTAAAGAGCCTTTAAATAGAGACTTCTCTGTGCCCTGAGACAGGTGTATACTGTTCAGAGGAGTGAACTTGACTCATTATAGCCAGGGAATAGAGAGAGAGAGAGGTGAGAATGGCAAGATACAAGGCTAAAGACTGTAGTCAGTGAGGTCATAAACCATGTTAGGATTGGGGGTTTCATACCATGGACAATTGGTAAGCCACAGCCATTCTGTCCCCAGGATAGAGAACAGCTGCTGGGGAGGTAACTCTTCTGACAAGAAGAGTAAGAAGACCTTAGCAGAAATTGAAGAACAGAAGAGCCAGGTGTTTGAATAAGGCAGCTGTTGAGGGGTTAGTTGAGCTGATTCGACAACTATTTAGAGATCAATATTGAATGGTCTTGTGTTTAACTGAATAAGGGGAATGAGAGGCAGGCCACATGTTGCTTCCAAGCTTTCCAGTGTGCATGACTGGGGTCCCACTTGCAGAGATAGGGGATTCTGCAGGCAAACCAGCTTGGTGAAGGAAGATCATGAATTTCATTTGGATATATTGAGTTTGGGATTTCTCCAGAAGATCCCAGTGGCGAGGTCAAGTAGGAAATGGATGGTTACATTCGGCACTCAGAAGAGGAATCTGAACTGGAGACAGAAGTTGTCAGCCTATACACGGAGTTGTCAGCCTATACACGGAGAGAAGGTTGCTACTACTGGACAGGAGACAAGGTAGAGTTTGTACTGTCTCTAGACTGAGTGGATAGGTCCCAGAATGTCGCTAAGCTTTCCCCTCGAGAACTAGAGACATGGAGGTGGTCTAAGCCATATCGTCTCAAATAAGTTCCAGGTTCCTGTAACATCCAGCTGAAACCTTATAAAAGACATTTTTTTTTTGCCCAGAATTCTTGGGGTACCTTTCTGCCCTTCAGAAGTGGACCCACAGATGACATATATTTTATTGTGTGATCATTGATTTTGACCATAGCTGAGTAGCTCACATGTGGACACCTGATCCAACCATCTGCTTCCCCTCTGGAGAATATTTTATTGAGAAATACAGAAGAGTGGAAGTAAGAGGTTCAGCTCTATTAATGATGGCGCTCTCGGGTGAACATCAAAAATGTCCTGAGTTCCATGGAACTGCGGGGCTTCCCACCCTTACTGACACCTGGAGTCTGTGAGATAGCCCAGTGTCTTTGCAATAAATTCTCTCATTCTAGGAAGCTATTTTGAAGTGGGTTTGCAATACTCGTAACCAAGACAATCTTAATGAGGACAGGCCTTGATGTGTCTAATTAAGGAATCATTACCAGAATGAGGCAAAGCCGAGGCTGGGCTAACCTGGCCGGGGACCAAGAGAGGCAGCTTTCCCAGTGCCCATGACAGGAGCGAAGACTGCGGTGACAGAGCTTCCTCAAGTCACTGCAGATCACCTGGCTGCCAAGGACTGCAGAGCCGTTGTATGCATGGGTTATCAGGTGGGATGTTGAGCACAACCCAGATAGGCCCCTAGTCCCGCCTTGACACTCCTGTAAGTGAGGTGTGAGCCGGCACCGTCTCTTCCAGACAAACCCTGACGGCTTTTTCCCCCCTCTTTTTACTATCTGTCTAGTGTAGAGGGATTCAATTATCCTTTAGCCTTAAAAATATGCCAGAGGATGGTGCTGGCCTTCTGTGGCTTGGAGCAAACTCATGTCGCACAAATCTGTTTCTCATTTATGTGGTTCAGCCCAAGAGCCAGGGCTGTTTTTTTCCCTCATAGAATGTGGCAGTACAGAAGGTCGGCATCCTTTTTATTCAGACATTCTGTTCAGATCCTGGACATAGGAGGGAAGGAGAAGAAATTACTGGAAAATTTCGATGTCTATCTTTATGGACAAAAACTCTCTCGGAACAAGAAATGATAGGAGAAGGCATTTTCAAATACATACTTAATTGCTGTGCTACTAGACTCACATTCTATTAGCTGGTATGATTTAATAAATGAGTCATATGGGAATGTTTCTAATGCCTTCAATACAATATATGCCCGATATAGTTTAAAAGAATATCCAAGAAAATACTGTCATAAGAGAGAAAACAGGTTGCAGTAATGGGGTCCTGCAGTAGCTTCCATAGTGTTTTAGGGATTTCCCTGTTTACATTTTATAGAGGATAATGATTCTGCAAGATGCCATAGCTAATAAAAAATTAGAACCTAGAACTAACTTAAAAGTGATTCCTTAAAAAGGTACAAGACTATCAACGAGACACCTAATGGGCATCATTGCTTACCTGGGGAGAACGTTAAAGTACAAAATAAATGTCTCACTTTGACGATACGTACCATTCAGTAAAGAGCAATTTCTTGGGCTCGTCTTTGCCTTGGGTGAACGCGGTCGAGGAGGTAACTGTGTATATTCCACATGGTATTTTGAGTAGAGGGGCTCAAACACAGAACGTTGCTTGAGCTGGTCCTTCCCAATGAGGCCCAGAAGAAACTGTCCTTTAATACCTTTCTCCTGGATCCCCTGAGCTACTCTTTTTATTTATGGGTTTTTTTTTTTTTAATTTTGTATTTATTTATTTATTTATTTTAAATTTTAAGTTCTGGCTTCCGTTACTTGCCAGCATTGATTTCCAGTAGAAGCACTCACAGAAATTCGGGATCTGAGGCAATGCCGCACCCAGGGGACCAGGACGTCCAGATCCAGCTGGGGTCTTCTAATCAAAGCCTCGGCATCTTTGTGGCATCTGTATCTTTGTGTGGGGAGAAGGCTGAGGACTGAGGAGACAGCCCAGGAGGCCCCAAGGTCTGGGGAGGTGGTGTTTCTGCTTCTGTCATTCGGTCTTGGGAAAAAGCCAGTATGGTGAGTCCTAGCTGTTGGCAGGCCAGCAGCACCTGGAGAGCACGGCGTGAAAGCAGGGCTAGGTGGTTGGACCTTGTCACCCGTCCTTCAACTCAACCAGAGGAGGCTTCTACCGCCAACACCGCTTTACAGATGTTGCTCCGAGGCAGCGCCTCTCCATCTTTTCAGGTCGTGTCATTCATCCCTTCCGTCCTTCCTCAGTTTTAATCAACCCAGGAGATTGTATTGATTTTCACTTTCTGTAATTGGCCTTGAGAAGCAAAGAGTATGTGAACATGGTTTTTAAAAATGGCACAGGCCTGCAAGATTCTAAGACATCCCCCTGGGAGGGAGCGGATGTGTGTAGAGTGGTTGCTGGATACAGCACATCTCTTTGACTGTGTAAACTCATAAAGCAGTATAGCCAGGAAATTTAATTTATACGTTCAGAACGTATTGCAGAATGTGCTACCCTTACTGGGATAATTGCAAAAACAGATGTCCAGAATTTCTCTTTTCCCTGCTTTCCCTTAGATTGCAAACTTTACCTGGGCATTATTTTTCACGTAAAGAGAAAAAAGAGGAGAACTGTGTAACTACCCTGTGAATGCAAAAACCATTCAAAAAAAAATTTAAGCCTTTAGCAACAGCTTTCCATGTATAGCCTTTAGTTGATAGCTAGTGCATCAATACCTTATGTGAGATTGGAGGGTTTTGCTGCTGTGGGAACCGTAGGTCTGCGTGTGTTTACAAAGCAAAATTCCTCAGAACCTGAAAACTCTTGGCATAGTCCTTTTCTCAAGCGGCGTAAGCTTGCATTAACGAGGAAGGGCTATTATGCAGCTCGCATACAGCATTTTGGGTCACTCTTGGTTCCCTCTTCAGCCACAAGTCCTTCAAGGAATCTCGTGTGTAGGTCCGCACATAGCCTCCAGAGAGTTCCCAGTTTACCATATGTTCCCTGTGGATGACACTTGACTCGTGTCTAGGGGACCATTTCTTAGGATTATCTGACGATTTGACAATATGTATTAGAAACAATGCCGTGTTGCCTATTTTTTGAACAAGAAATTGTCATTTCTGAGACTTTATTTTGATGCTATAATGCTGGTAGAGTTCAAAGAATTAGCTTTAAGGAAGGAGAAAAATGGAAAACAATCTAAATAGCCAATAGTAGAGACATGTTTAAATAAATTATTATGAAATATTAAATGGGCAGTAAAAAATGTCATAAAAGGATATTTAATGGCATGGAAAGATATTCACAATATACTGTTNGCTTTAAGGAAGGAGAAAAATGGAAAACAATCTAAATAGCCAATAGTAGAGACATGTTTAAATAAATTATGAACTATTAAATGGGCAGTAAAAAATGTCATAAAAGGATATTTAATGGCATGGAAAGATATTCACAATATACTGTTAAAAATGTAAGTGGCAAAGTAAATGTCCCATGTGATCCTTTGTGGAGAATTACCTACTTTTGTATGTTGCTGGGAACCTGTATGTAAATGCACAGAAACGGGACTGAAAAGAATATGCTCTGAAGTAATGGGATTTTTTCTCCTTTTGCTTGTGAAATATTCTACTATGAGAATACACTGCTGTTTACTAATAAGACAAATTAGTTACAGTTAATTTATTTAAAGAATAGCTAGAAAAATCACAAAACAAATATATCATTTCTGAATTTGGAAGATCTCACCTTTTCTAGAATAAAGAAAAAAAAAACCTGGTATGTTTGTTCCCCCTTTTGATCACTAGAGGTCACCAAAGTCATAAAGATTATTAGTAATTTTTTTTCCTTTCCATTTTTGAGTCACAGAAGGATGTTTCTGGCCTCTCCTGTTATGCAGTTTTTGAAGCATTTACTGGAAGACCTCTTGCTGCTTAGTCTTAAGGAGAGTAAACTGTTTGGACTAGTTTTTTTCTAACATTAAATATTCCCTGAAACAGAGAGTCATCTATCTATGGGACTATTCAAAACAGATGGGTGTTTCTGTAGAATGTGATTTATTTCCTCCTCTGATACCAAAAGGCCTATTGGCTGATACCTGCTGAATGTGAGTTCTGAGCAATGTTGTTGAGACAGAACCACAGAACACCCAGCAGCAGCACACATCGTTTCAAATGAAACAGCATGGACCATTTCAAGGAAAAACGTTGTACCTTTACTGGTAACATGTGTGGTGTATGAGGGCTTCAATGAAGCAGAACATTCAAGAACACCCATTGCATCTTTTGAATTACAGACCACACTACCTTTTTGCATGTTAATAATTCTGCATTTTTTGAATTCAACATAAGCCCAAATCCCCAGACCCTAAAATTATGGAGAACCGGTGAAGATTTAAAAGCTAGATTGGAATCTTGCAAACATTCAAAGAAAAGGGTCTCATTCCAAAGGGTGCATCAAGCAGCTGAAGATATAGCAACTAATTTCAAGGTTCTTAGCATGCTCCCCTAATTCAGATTTAAAAATGAGGTTTCTGTAATTAGACAAGATGTGGTGTGTGGAAGGTGTATGTTTGTCAGAGTTACAAACAGTGGACAGAAATGCAGTAGGTGAGATGCCTCTCACGTTTTCAGTGTTTCAGTTACCAACAGGTAAGTTAGTTACCTGGTCATGTTGGTGAGTCTATGTTTGAATCAGCCTCCCAGAGAAACTAAGCAAACCATTCTATTCTATAAGAACACCCAGTGTTCAGATACCTGACAAATTCAAGGTCAAGGCTTTGGTACAACCATAAACTAAGAGAATTCAAGCCAATATCAACGTGATACATTTTGCATCCAGGCTTGCTCCTTAGTCAGTGGACTTCATTTGCCTTTGATCTTGGTTAACTTTGAAGTGTCCAAGGTTCCCACTTTCCATAGTTGTTTTTTTTTTTTTAAGTTAAATCAGGCAAGCATGCATGGGAAATCTAAACCTTAAAAGAAGTGAAAACAACTAGATACAGTCATTTATATATTTTTACCACTTTGTTTAAAGTAGCACATCGCTGTACTTAAAACACTTCACATCATTGCACTATTTATTAAGCTGTAAATAAAAGTCACATTTTCTGTTGTGTCTTTGGAGGCACATTGGAAAACATGTTTTTGGAAACCTGTCGTAGGATTCGAGTGAGAAGTTTAGCTAAATGCAAAACTATAGATAGTAGTTAATGATGTCCTAAAAGCCATTACCAAGAAATAGCTGTTAACTTAAAGGAAATATTTATATAGGAATTCCAATATTGCAGATCTTATAACTGAAAGCTGGCTGCTTTATGGAATTTCACAGACTATGTATTCCAAAGTCTACTAGACGCCCAGGTTTGCATTTGTATTTATAAAGTGATTCAGATCCATCTATCAAACACTCATTAATTTTACTTTACTCTTATTATGCTTCAGATTTATGGGACTATTTTTTCTTATTATGATAAAGGGAATTTTATTTAATAATGAAGCACATATATACAATCACATGATTATACATGAATGTGTGTGTGTGTGTGTGTGTGTGTGAAGTTTTCATCTGGCACAAAAGTAGAATCAGTTATGCATTGTTTATAAAATTTGTCTTAGAAGGTATTAAGAGAGAAAATTTCTTTTTTGAGAGATATTGAAATTTAGCCCACCCAGGGACTGTTTATCTCTTCTGTGATACCTCACTCACCTAGTCATTCTCCTTTGCCTAAATCTGCAAAGTGGAACTTTCCTCTATTAAAGAGAACCAGCACACTTCTGTTAACCCAGGTCATTAGCAGTGTCCTGGGGGTAGTTCATGTTACTAATTCAGTGCTATTCCTGCAAGTAGCAAAGAGTGTGAGTTATCCTTCAGGCCATCTAGAAGAGCTAAATTCTCTTTTGAGTAAGTCTGATCCTATCAAAATACAAACCCACTACGGTTATTGGACATGTAATCTGAACAGTGATACACGTAAGAACTTGGTATAATTGAGTTACCCATGGGCTAGAGGAACATTTTGGAGGGGATAAGCTCTTCATTTATCTGGAGACAAGAGCTCTCATTCCTATATCAACCCTTTACCTTCCCATGGACATCTGGAGGAAAACCAGAAAGGAATTTATTCACTTGTCTATAATTGGGAAGTTGAGGGAAGAAACCTTAAAGAAGAGAATTTATAGATATACTGGTGATGTAGATAAAAATGTGTAAGCCTCTCCACTCATTCTCCTAGATGAAAACTCTTGCTAGAAAATGAGATACATGGCAGATGCTAAGGCTCCCATGGCTTTGACTATGTTCTTTGGGATGACACTGGGCCACCTTAGTAGGCCAGGATGTCGGAAACAGCATAGGGCCAGGAACCGGAGTTTGGGTCTCAGTACTCTCAGCTTGAATCCTAAAGCTCTGTGACACTAGACAAGTTATTTAACTTCTTTCAATACCAATTTATCATGTGTAAACTGGAAATAATACATCTCTTGGAAGACTGTTGTGAAGACAAGGAGAATCTAAATGTAAAGCGTTAACGTAATGTCTAGCTTGTAGTAAATGTTTAATAAAAATTTGTTTCTTTCCACAGAAAGTTGTAGGATTAAATAACTTCATATTTGTAAAAGAGCTTTGTCACCTACAAAATGCCAATCAAATGTCAATCATGATTAATGTTATTTTTTAAGCTGTATTTGATAGGCACTTGGTACTCTTGGACAACTTCAGACAATAACTCTATCGCCTGGAACTGACATTGGAATTCTAACAGATAATCCAAAACCAAATCTTAGGGAGTTTACATTTACTCCCAATAAAAATCATAAATGATGTAACAAAGAACTAACTCCAGTATTTGGAATAACTATCATCTTCCTTCTGAACACCCAAATGCTCCAAAGGTAAAAAAGAAAATACATAGGGTGGGGGTGGGGAGGGCAAAAGAAAGTAAGCAAAGAAGGGAAACAGGAGCAGTGGGACAATCTACCCTGTGGATGATTGAACGTGCCTGTACTCCTAATGACTTTAAAGCATGGAAAACCATTTTAAAATCTAGTTTATTTTGAAAGAAACATCCATTTGACACCTACAAGTAAATGCATCTCACTAAATAGGTCTGGAAAAGGCTGAAAATATACTTTTGAGGAGTAGGAGGTTATTCTGGAAGTTCCCACCTGTGTATAGGAAAAATTTAAATTGTGCAGACGAAGTCATAAGTCCATCCAGGCAAAAGCTCATGCCATTTGAGGGTTAGACCCTGAGAATTTAGTGCCCTCAGAGAAATATTATCACCCCTGATGAGACATTAAAAATAGAAACTGAGTGTGTAAGTCACTAGAGCACAGACTATAGACAGGCTTCTCTCCTCTGAGCAGGAAACAATTGGAATTCGTTAAATCCAGGTTAATTCTCTGTGGGGATGTTTCTTCATAAATCAGGGTGTTAATGTACACTGACTTGGTCAAAGTCTCAGAAGATATCTTAGAAAAATCAAGGTCATAAGTCAATCTGATATGGAATTACTAGGCAATGAGTCACAGAGAAGAAACAGCATCAAGGCTGAGAGAACTTGCTCTGGTGTTAAACTAGCCTGTTCCTGCCTTCACTTTGTGACTTTGGTCAACTGGCTCAAACTACAAGCTTCAATTTCTTCATCTAGAAGATGGAGATAATAATGGTATATTGCAGTCTTGGCTTGCAGATTATGTAAAAATTTTAGCACCGTGTCCAGCAAATAATATGTAGCTATGACTATGAATAATATTATTAATAAAATACTCACAAAAATACTCCACCATGAGGATAGGGGCCTCTAAACAAGGGCCCTTTGTGGAAATATGTTAGGAATGCAGGGGCTGTCCTGAAGAATGTTCTGTGCTAATTTTAACTGAGAGTGAAAAATGACTGCTTAGATAACAAGAACCAAACAAAATGGGAATCATATTCTAATATGTTCTTTCAATGTCTCTTCAGATATTAGTGACATTAGACTAAGTAGAAACAGCCTCAATCTAGAAGATGTATCCCTTGAACTGTGGAAATCGTGTTTGTGCCCAGAGAACATAAACATATTGTTAATTTTTAGCTTTGGCTAAAATAAGACATCATTTTAAAATATTTTTTATTTTATTATATACTATTCACTAGAGCAGCTACGTTAAAAATGCTATATTCCTGTAAATATCTGTAAAATACATTCAAACTCATACTTGACCTACATTTAGTTCTTTTTGGTTACTTCAGCTGACAAAATTGATGGCCCAGAATTGATATGGGATAATCCAAAGACAGATTGAAGAGGACATCCATTTTTTGTCAAGAAAAATTTTATAATAATTAGCAAAGAATTAACATTATTTGGAACAACTACCATTTTTTTTCCCCTCCTAATACCAAAATGCTCCGAAGTAGGTAACTGTTGAAAGCCGTGGAGCAAATGATGAGTCATCTTCACTCTGTTATTTTTCCTCATTGTCTACACTCTACTCTGGAGCTGCCTGAGTTTGCCTCCGGTCCTGCAGCCTGTGCCAAGTCTATTGTGAAATCTACCTGGAGGGGTGAGGGGATTTCCTAAGGCCAAACAAGATCCCAGCTAGAGTGAATGTGCTGAGAGGGGTAGAAGAAGGAATGATTTTCCCTCAGGGCAGATTTTTTCATGACAATGCCAAGATTTGCATCCGCAGTACCCAAATCCTCTTGGATGGTTCATTGACATGGTCACTGAAAGCCAAGCTTGCCAGGATGGGTGGGTATAATTTGTCCACATGTTTGTTTGTTTGTTTTCTCAAGAAAACAGTTATAGTCNGTACCCAAATCCTCTTGGATGGTTCATTGACATGGTCACTGAAAGCCATGCCTTGCCAGGATGGGTGGGTATAATTTGTCCACATGTTTGTTTGTTTGTTTTCTCAAGAAAACAGTTATAGTCTTTGTTCAAAAAATATTAGCATTACAATGTTCAGTAATGGTCGTAGAAGTGGAAGATGAAAGTAAGTGATTGCAGCTGAATAAAATCAAATTATCATTAGGGTTTCCTAGAGTAACAAATCCATTATGGAGACAGAGAGCCATGGGTAAGAAAAGATTGAAAATCAAGACAAGGAGACAGTCTGGGAGATGGAACAAGATTTGTGCTAAGGCAGTAGCCGTGGGGTTAGAAAGGGGAAAGGAATGTACCCCTTGAAGGTAAGGGGTAGAGTGCATGTGAGGGGTGAGATGGAAGAGTCCTAAGATGACTCTTGTGTTTCTGGATTGGTAGACTGTGAGTGTGGTGGAGCTATTCTCCGGAATGAGAAAAAAAAAAAAAAAAAAAAAAAAAAAAAAAAAAAAAAAAAAAAAAAAAAAAAAAAAAAAACAGAAAGAGAACAAGTATGGAGGGAAAGCTAATGTGTTTGCATTGGATGGTTGAATCACCAGACATAACCAATAAGCAAATGGATATTAAGATCTAATTCTCTGGAATAGGACATAAAATAAAAAGCAATCAAATAGAAAGCAGCGTACATCAAGAACATTTGGTGCTGTAACAGATACAGTTCAGTCATGTCACAGACCTGCCTTTTGTGAGTCAAAATTTAAATTGATGGGGCTATTCACAAGTACAATAAATTTGGAGAACAATATATAAATATCAAAAGCCTTGAAAGTGTTAATATTTTTATTTAATAATTTTACCTCTAAGAGTCTGTGCTAAGGAACTAATCACAGATATGGACAATGTGCAAAAAGATGTATACTGCAATCATAAATGTGCAAAAAAATCGAGATCAACCTGAAAACTCAATAAAAGGAAAGTAAAATAAATCATGATAAATCTGTGAGACAGAATCTTAGGCAACCACTAAAATAGTTTTCTGGAAGAATCTTTCAAAATGTGGATGCATTAGTTTTCTCTTGCTATACAACAAATTACACCAAAGCATATTATTATCTTAAAACAACAAACATGTATTATCTCACCCAGTTTCTCAGGACTGGGAATCCGGGAGTGGCTTATCTGTTGGTTCTGGCTCAAGATTTAAGTTGGGCTCCTGGCCAGGCCTGTAGTCTTCTTAAGGCTTGACTGGAGCTGGAGAAGCCATTTCCAAGCTCATGCACATGGTTTTAGAGGCTTTCTGGCTGTTGGCTAGAGGCTTCAATGGGCTCTGTCATAAGACTGCTCACAATATGGCAGCTGTTTCCCTGGGGTAGGGAGAGAGAAAGAGAGCGAGAGGGGGAAAGAACACTCGATCACAGCCAATATGAAAACTGAAATCATCTATAACTTAATCTGTCACTTCCGTCATATGCTGTTGATCACACAGACCAAACTTAGTACAATATGAGAGGCAGCTATACAAAATGTGGATACCAGTAGATAGAGATCGTTGAGGGACACTGGAGGCTGACTACCACAGTAGGACAGGGCTGATGCTAAAATACTAACCAAGCAAAATAAAGAATATAAAGAGACCTCAATTATTTTTAAAAAATGCAGAGAAAGAAGACAATGTGAAGGTATCAGAATATTAGCTATGTATGTCTCTGCCGCAGGACTACAAGTTTGTTTTATTGTCCTCTTTACAGTTTTTGATATTTCACACAATTTTTATATTCCGTTCATTCTATTTCATTCATTATATTCTTTACAAGTGCCAAAAACTCAGAAAATACATTGAACTTTTAATATTATTTTTACATTGATTTGAAGATGTTCTGATAAAACTAAGTCATTTACCAAAAAATATAGTGAAGTATTCCAGTGTTAGTTCAATCAGTTAAGCTTAGGATCAAGAGGTTATACTTTGATTTCTTTTTTAACAGCTCTTTGTATTTCCTGGAGTATTTTGTAGAAATTCAAATGTAATAACTAGGCTCCTTGGTTGATGACTATTAAGATCCGGATGGCCCACTTTATCAAAGGTACTATGCCTAGGCTAGACAGTCTCTAAGGAAACGTCTAATTCTAAAATTGATTGATTTTAGCAGATATTTATTAAATACCTTGTAAGTACAAGGCACAGAGCTTTCTTAGTCAACTGTACTACAGTCCAAGATTCATGAGGAATCTGAAGGTGTTTTTGGAAAGAAAAGTTGGTGCAAATGTTTATTTTTTATTTGCACCATGAAATCTAGGCCCTGCCCCAACACATCAGAGGCTGGCACTTGGAGATATAAAAAGCAATACAGAAGTTTTCTGTAGCATTTATAAAGTTTCAATAGCTTGCTACATGAAGTCGGGCATATTTGTGGACTTATTTAGTCCTGAAAAGTGTCTGCAGATACCCCAACAAATGTCTTTCCTGGTGTTTTAATGTTTACTGGTATTTCCTTCTGCAGGATATCCGCTCTGCTTGTCTTCCCGCATGAGAGAGTGCAGATGTTCCTGAAAGCATCTTTGCAGGGTTTACTTGAAGCAAGATGCTGAAAGAAGCAGCAAAAGTTGAAGGGAGCTGTCAGGGTGAGAGAGAGGAAGGCAGCGGGGCAGGGTTTTCCAGGCTATGAGACCATAACCTGTTGTCTAGGAAACAGCTTCACTTTTTTATGAGAATGAGCTCTTGCTATTACAGAGGTCAGAGATGTTCTAACACTCTTTCAAATTTTCAAAATCCAAATAACCCGATTATGATGACACTCTTGGATATTGTTTGTCGCACAGAGATCATGAGATTGCAATTTGGTGTTTCAATGGGTGGGTGTTTTAAAAAATGTAATTAATAAAACATGTCTCAGTGTCTGAGATACACTAGACCTGGAGATAGGACAGGTAGGTCCAAGGAAAAAGGAAGACCTGATTTGACGCCAAGGAAGTAAAATAAATGAGTGATCGTAAACTCTAGTCAAAAGAGCTCTGTACACAGTTCTCAAAGTGCTACTCATATGATAAAGCAACCACTACTCTGAGAAAGGGGTTGCAGCCAGGACTCTAGGGTGTAGGTGACTATGAGTACACATAAGTAAATGTTTAATAATAGCCCATGGTGCATTGCAATCTTGAGAGTGACTGGGTGCTTCTCTGAAGATGGGAAGCATTGAGTTTTTTTCCCAGGGAGCTGAGAACTTACTAGACAGGGAGGAATGCTTTGAGGATATTACTGTCAAGTGACTAAGTCAAAGAGAGAAATTCAGAAGGACATGTACATGTTGTGATGATAAATACATTCTGAAAGAATGGGGACTACATTCCCAAAACGGCACATAAAGCAATGCACACAAAGTAATTCAGATTGTAGTTTGTGGGCTAATATAGACCTGTTTCAATGGAAGTCCAGTAGGGCTTTTAAATATGTATTTGTGCTAAACCAAACCAAATCGGTACACCAAGGAATGCAGAAATGTCTCGGCCATGGTCAAGTCACAAGGCAGATACAGAATCCAAAAAGGTGAGTCTGAGAAGAAAAAAACCAACAAAACCACTGATCTCATCTTTCCTCAACACTTTTCCAAAAGACAACAGCTTGCCCCAGAGCTTAAATTAAATGAATGAATAATAAGCACAGACAGAATAAGATAGGGAAGAGACCTACTTAGAACTTGGACCTTCGGGGCGCCTGGGTGGCACAGCGGTTAAGCATCTGCCTTCAGCTCAGGGCGAGATCCCAGCAATCTGGGATCGAGCCCCACATCAGGCTCTTCCACTATGAGCCTGCTTCTTCCTCTCCCACTCCCCCTGCTTGTGTTCCCTCTCTCGCTGGCTGTCTCTCTCTCTGTCGAATAAATAAATAAAATCTTTAAAAAAAAAAAAAAAGAACTTGGACCTTCAAACTGTGCTTCATAGCCATGAACAACTGGCTTCTCCCAACCAAATCCTTGAATGTATAAACATGGCATGAATGATTAAGGAAGGGACCACAGATGGGTGGATAACTCTATCAATGTCCACCTCCTTTTAGAATGACTGGTCACTCTCTCCTCCTCATCATCATCATTATGAAGCAAAGCCAGTTCTCTGAGATGAGAAAAAGATGTCAGAACTCATGAGATGGGCAAGGCATGAAAATTGCACAGTTTGAGGAGGAATGGAAAAAGGAAAGAGATCATTTCCTATTTACCACCCCCAGGACTTGGTATAAAGGAGGAGTAATTAATATTTATTGAATGTTTGCAATGTACTATGTAGCAGTAGTGATTTATATATATTACTTCATGTAAACCTCATAACCATTCAAAGAGAGAGGTCTCTTCATTCTGCAAATGAAAAAATCAAAGGTCAAATATGTTAATGATTTGCTAAAACTAATACCAGCTGTGAGCGGCAGACTTCAGTTTTGAATCATGTCTTTTTCCATGACTTTTCTGGAAAGTGCTATCTCTTTCCACTCCCTGATGCTTCTTTCCTCAGCAGCCCTGCATCAATCGCATGAGTTGGTCGGTGTAGCACAGCCAAGATGGAATCTGCGACTCTGCCCTTCTTTGGAAAGGTAAGGCTTGCTTTTGCCTGAGGACCTTATTTTTCCCCCAGGTATCCTAATGAGTCACTCCTTCACTTCATTCTCTTCTCAAATCAGCTGTCACCTCCTTGGAGAGATCTTCCTTGACCTCACCATTGAATATATGACTTCTGTTATTTGCAATCACCTTTTCCTGCCTCCTTTCCTTCACAGCACTTGTTTCTATGTGATATTATATATCTATCTGCATATTTGCTTGATTTTTTACTCTTACATTAAAATGTATGTACGCTTCATGGAGTCAGGAACTTTGTTTTGTTCACTGCTACATCTATAGAGCCTAGGTCTAAAATTTAAGAGGTGTTCTATATGTACTTGTTTGGTCAATGAATAATGAGTGTGTTGCTAAGAATATTTCCTAAGCAGAGGGAAAAAATCATGATAAGCCTCAAATCTCCAGTTCTAACTCCTCCTCTTCCTTAATCCACTTCCCTTTCCATATTTAACTGAAGTGTCAAGCCTCAATTTACTCATCACCTTGTTTAGCTATAAAGTTTACTATCAATGGAGGTGAAGACAATTGTGGCACAGATGACCGCATGTTGAGCAGAACCCACATTTCTCCTTCCACACAGAGACGTACGGCTCAGAGGGGACTGCTCAGCCAAGGCTACAGTTCCCCAGACCTGCTCCTTGCATCTTGAGGCAGCCACACAATTAGTTTCCAATGATGGGATATGAAAAGAAGTTGTTTCAGGGTTGGCTTTTTAAGTAGCAAGCACGCCTTCTGCATTTTTTCCTTTCCTCCAACTCAGTGCAGATGATGGTGATAAGATCCCAGGGGTGGTAGACCCAAACGATGGAAGGCATCTGGGTCTCTGACTCACCATGTGGAGGGAAATCACCTGCTACCCTTAAGGGTAACACTGACATTTCAAATAATTGCAAATAAACTTCCATTAGATTAAGTCACTGCAAATTCAGAGTTAGCTTAATTATCTGTTACCTATATTTAGAAGTAGCTCAGTAAAATTTTAGGTGACAAGGGTTTGGTGGAAATTTTGAAATAGTTTTGCAGATGTTTTGGACTAGAAGAAATGTCAGAGATACTTTGCATTTCTCTAATTTTCAATGTAATCTTGCAAAAGCAATCAATACAACTCTCTTTTTTTCTTTTTTTCTCTTTTCTTTTTGATGTACAGACAGGTTGCTATTTATCCAGAAAAGAGCTAAGTGAGAAGAATTTGTGGATAAAGACTTTTATAGGTAGTTGGAATTCTCTAATCAGGTCAAACCGACTCTCGTCTTGATGTTATGTCTCATGCTTTCCTGGATTAAGGATGTATGAATGCCTGGGGCGCCTGGGTGGCACAGCGGTTAAGCGTCTGCCTTCGGCTCAGGGCGTGATCCCGGCGTTGTGGGATCGAGCCTCACATCAGGCTCTTCCGCTATGAGCCTGCTTCTTCCTCTCCCACTCCCTCTGCTTGTGTTCTCTCCCTTGCTGGCTGTGTCTATCTCTGTCAAATAAATAAATAAAATCTTAAAAAAAAAAAAGTATGTATGAATGCCTTTCCCTGAAATGTGGTTGAGGCCACTGGACTCAGCTGTTTGTGATACCCCCAGGACCCCAGCTGTCAGTTAAATAGAGATAGTGTGGTAGATACTCTACCTAATTTGTTTTGTGGCTACTTCTGTTATAAAACTTGAAGTCTATTAATTTTCTAATATCCATGGCTTGCCTTTCAATAAATGAATTATTACTCATCTTTGTGCAGATTAAGTAGGTCCTTTGAGAAAGAAAGCATTAATTTGGTAGATTCCCTGTGTTAATGTGTTAAGGGCTCTTAATGGGACAAGGATGTTCTCCATGTCTCCTTATAACATTGTAGAGACAGGCAGAAAATATTCGTACCAGCTCTGCTTCTTCTTTGTCATATTCCTCACCACAAGCATTAACTGTCACTTCCTCCCTGGTTTGAAAGGGCAGCTAGTCTATGAATGACTTATTATTATACTAATCTAGGTGGGCACAATACTCCTTCCCAGAATTAGACAAAATTTGTTTAATGTAGTTCTTTTACGAAGTAAATAATTTTTTAAAGGAAGGAAGGAGGGAAGGAAGGGAGGAAAGAAGGAAGGAAGAAGGGGAGGAAGGAGGAGAGGAAGGAAGGAAGGAAAGAAGGAAGGGAGGAAGGGAGGGAGGAAAGGAAGGAAGGAGGGGCGGAAGAAGGGGAGGAAGGAGGGGAGGAGGGAAGGAAGGAAGATGTTTAAAGAATAAATGAACTAGGAGTCTGTGTTTTTAATTTTGTCAGCTAGCAGGCTCATCTTTCATGATTATTACTTTGATAGTACAGAAGATATGTCATAACTCTTTTCTTAAGCAATGTAAACTGAAGAGACAAAGCTATTTTTAAAACTTCTTATTGATATAAAATACATATATCGAAATGTGTGTTTACCTTAAGTGTATCCTTGATGAATTTTTCACAAACTGAAAAGACTTCTGAAACTAGAACCTAAATCAAAAACAAGCCAACAGAACCAACACTGTGGAACCCCTCAGACATTCCTTTCCAGTCATAGGATTTACCACTATCCTGACTTCTAACAGCATAGCTTAGTTTTGCCTTTCTGCAATTTATACAAATGGAATCATACAGTAGGTCCTCTTTTTTTGTCTGACTTCTTTTGCTGAATATTTTTTTTTGCAAGATTTATCCATTGTTGCATAGACTTGCAGACCATTCATTCTCATGGCTGTATAAAATTCCATTGAGTAAAGATGCCACTATTTATTTGTGTTCTCTACTGCTCATAGACATCTGGATAGTATCCAGTTTGATTTGGGATTATTATGAATAGTGCTTCTATGAACATTCCAGTTAAGTCTTTTGGTAAATCCAAGTATATATTTTTGAGGAATATATATTTTCCCCCTATATATATGTATCCCTATATATATATTCCTAAAAGAATTAACTGACACCGCTAAACAGGTTTACGAAGTGGTTACACCAATTCACTCTACTACCAGCAGTGGATAAAGATTTGAGTTGCTTCATATCTTTGCCAATACTTGGAATTTTTAAATCTTTATTGTTTTAGCCAGTCTGGTGGGTGTTTAATGGCATTGTATTGTGGTTGAATCAGCATTTTCTAGACAACTAATGAACTTGAGCATTTTTCCATATGTTTATTGGCCATTTGGATATCCTCTTTTATGAAGTACCTCTGTAAGTCCTTTAGTCCATTTCTCTATTAAGTTGTCTGCATTTTTCTTATTGATTCGTAGTTCTTTATATGCTCTAGATAATAGTCCCTTGTGATAGAGAAACTGTAAATATCTTTATCCACTCTCTGAGTTGCCCTCTTAGTCTCTTAATGTTATCTTTTGATGAACAGAAGTTCTTAATTTTAAGTAGACAAAACTATAAAGCGGGAATGATACTAAGCCTTGAAAAGAGGCTGTTTGATCCCATGCAGAGAATTGGGGTTAGGACTCGCAGCACTGTGTATCAGACACCCAAGGCTGTGTAGGCTGCGTATCAAACTCCCAAAAATCACTTAATATCTTTTTGCAACTTGCTCTTTCCAATCATTATGTTGGAAAAGCAGTAGCTATTCCTAGGGGTCATGAGAATAAAGGGGAGGTTTTCAAAATCATACTACTATCCAAGGATTCCCATCTGAAGATGTAAAGAATGAAAATCGTAGCAAAGATGATTGGAACAGTAAGGGTACTGTACAGTTTCCAGTCAACTTGATACTAGCCACAATTCTTTGTGTCAGTCTTTGGAAAATAATAAATCAGAAAATCAATTTCAATTTTTGACAGCACAGTGAGGATGGCAGTGAAAGGTACCAGTTTAAGTCCAAAATTTACCTCTAAGACTCTTCCTAGGACCTGAGTTGGAAGATTCTGTAATCAGCGATATTTTTAGTTAAGGAAAATCAGTATGTGGAATAGTATTATAGTATTATTTTAATGTCTAGAATTGGTTCAAATCCAACATGAGATTATGTTGGAAAAAACAAATAAACAAGGCAAATTATAGCTCTCCATGCAATAACATAAATTAATGGACATATTCCCTGGAAAAATGGAATTTACTATGTGAAATCTTGTAAATAAGGCATATTTTTAAAAAAATTCTGGCTGTAAAGTGGTTTGGTGAAATGATTATTTTCCTCATAAGACAAAATAAATTCTTGTCATATTATTAAGCATTTTACAACCTCAAAATGCTGTTTTATAGTGGACCAGCTAGAATTGAGAATGAAAGCCGACCATATTACAGTCTGGTCAGAGTTTAAGCAGAGGACATAGTTTCTAGAATCGTTTCCTTCAGTCTGGATATCAAGGATCATTCGGCAAGCCTCAGGTTTACTGTCTACTTGTGCTGCCTGCCCCCATTCCCCAGAGAAAGGGCCGTTTACCCTAAACACTATTTGTGCCCTTTTTATATTTCCATCAAACCAATTACAGCGAAATTTTGTTATACACAAAGTCCTGGTAAAAACAAACGCACACACAAAAATGTCACAGGAAATACCTCCAATAATCATATATGAGTAAAAATGAGATCGAAATGCAGCTCTTTCAGATACCGAAGGATTTAAGAACCACTGGGTGTTTGAGTACTTTGCCAGAACACCAGCTCCTCAGAGGTCGAACCAGTTTTATTCATCTTTATGTCCTTCATTGTCCCTGGCATATTGCCGCGCGGGGGACCACATGCACAATTTATCCTTGTGGACTAAGTGAATGTCAGCTTTAACTTTTGAAAACGTAAAGTGTGCGTTTAACAGAGGTCGTCTCTTAGTCCTCATTTTCTAAGTACTCAGAACTTGAAAGAAGGCTCTTCTACTAGTAAACTTTTCTGTCTAGGTATGTTCTTTTTCTTAAAAAGAAATGATGAAAAGAAAGGGAAAAAAAACCCCGCAAACCATTAAAAAGCTTTAAAGTATCAAATCTCTCCTCCAGGAATGTGTAAAGAGATAACTTAAGGACAGGCTAAAGCAATTTTTTTATGGGTTACATTTTCTCTAAATGTGATCTTGTTTTATTTTGAAATACAAATATTTTTTAAAGCACACCCTGTAAGCAACTGGAAAATTGGTTTTAAGCACATATGATATAAGATTTCACAAATGTTTAGGATCATGGTGTTATTTCCACGACTATGAGATTTCATAAACACCTTAGAGCAACTACTTATTGTTCAGCTCGCTTCCACGGAACCGAGGTGGTTTATTAACTACGAAGACATTTCCTATCCGTGATGGAGACAGCTACGTTTCATTGTATTCTAAATGAACGTTTTGCACACAGGTCTGCACAAAATATAATTTTTTTCTCTCTCTGGTGATATAGCTGCTTTAAGGGTGTGTGTACTTAGCAGTGTGCAATCCCAGCTACCTTTTAGTCAGCTCTATGAAGGTAAACTGATATTACAGGCAAAATGGACTCTTTTTCATGTGTTGCGTTGAGCACGCTTGCTGTTCAAACTACTGAATTAATAGAATTTTCGCTGCCCATTCAGCCTAGTGCAATATTAATTCTGTTTGCTTATCCTCAACATACAGTGGAATTAAAACTCGAAAAGAAAATCTCTTTTTCTTGTTAGACTGTTGAAAAAAGAATCTCCTGTTTTGTGATATCTGTTTCTCATTTGTCTTTGGGGAAAGGAATGCCAAATAGTTGCCTTGTTTCCCCCTTCAAACATTCAGAACCTCACCAAACTGCCGTCAAACCAGGATGCACACCCCAGCATGTGATGTTTTTTTCCTCAGGATCATAGTCAATAAATTTGATTAGTTTGTAAAGCATTCCAAGCCACCAGCCCACAAAGCAGGTTGAGCCAATATCTTCACTCATTCCCTGTTCTTTCTAGACCACCGGGGCTCTAGTTTGTATTTTTAAACCTGGGTTAAATTGTGGCATAACCACAAACCATTGTATGCTATTAACAGTGGGGTTCCAATGAATGACTGACAAACAAAATCTTAGCACACGAAGTCTACTCCTCTCAATGGTAAACATATGTTATTAATGAAACGTTTCTAACGGGCGCAGGCAGTTTGAAGTCGATCTTGACTGACAAGACTGTATTTTGCGATCTGGGCTAAACAAACAATATAAAACATTTTAAACGAGTATATTGGAAGAATATGTTTTGGTGAATCACAAAGGTATAATTTGCCATTCTGCATTCTGCACTTAACCTCCCCCCCTCCAAACTCGGTTTAGAGTATAATATGTTTCCAGGGTTCAAAGACAGCGGATAGTACCTGTACCTTCCTGAAGAAGATCTGGGTGGTGTTCAATTCATCCCTTGGGCCAGCCTCAAAGAGAGCCACCGTGATGCACAAAGGACTCAACACAGGTATCACGTGGGTCGCTGCAGGGGGATGCAGGTGAGTATCTGTTTGAAGTGCAGTTCGAAGAGTCAGAATCTAGGTTCTCAGGCAGAATTGCTACTGTGAGGTAGTGTGCTAAATAGAGATCAGATGCGATTGACCGTCAGCCTCCTCTAAGCTCGTGAGGTAGGTGAGTGGAGACTTTGTCCACGTCTATTTGATGTTTTCCTTTATCAGTAACACTGGCTACTTAGTATGTAGACATCCACGAAAATAGACAGTGAGTCTTTTGTGCAATTTTTCCAAACTCCTGTTTAACATAAAGGGATAGCAAACCCCAAACCAAATAAAACAACACTGGCATTGCATTTTAGATGTCTTTGAAACATTCCAATGTTTTGGACCACCAAACTCGAACCCACGATGGTTGCATTTCATTTTGATCAAATTGGGCAGTGTTGCCTCAAGCTGGTTTGCATTTCTTCTCTTCCAATTTACCCTGACTCCGTGAGAGTAACCAGAGAATTAGAGAAGAACAATGTACCGTTAATCTGTTCTGTAGAGTTCTTTTGAAAGGGAATTGAGTAGTGAGGAAATGAGGGATGGACTCTAATTTCAGAGTGATACCAGTATTATCAAAACAGTTCCTAATATCAAATGTTTCTAGGAGTGGATTATCACTGTCCCTAACAGCATCAAAGTAGCCAATTAAAGGTAAACATTTTATACAAACTGCATATCCACACTGTACATTATTCTTACTGAACAATGACAAGTTTACTGAACTGACAAGTTAATGTCATAGGTACGGGCTGAAATTAAGCTGAGAGAGTGTACCTTACAACAGCTGAATGGCAATATTGAAGAAAAATTTGGGGATATGCAGTAATGAACAAGGGAATCAAGGACTAAGTCTAGCCACTCCCACTCATCCTTGTTCCACTCTTTGCGTCTTTTCTGGTCTCTATTCCACAGTTCATTCTTCACAACCAAGAGCATCACTTCCCTATTCTGCCTTCCATTTGCCCAGTTAGGTTACCTGTGATCTGTGTGGTCTTTCTACTTGGTGCCATGGTCCTTATTGTTAATTTCCTCTGGGGGATGGCATAGCCAGGAGCATGGGGCTTCTGGTGCCATCGTCTGGGGCCCAGCATCTTCCTTCTGCTCTCTGGTGGCCCTTCAGGGCCCCAACTTGCCCTACCACTCTTCCTCACTAACTTTCCTATTTGCTATCTCTTTCCCTAAAGCTCTTACTAGAGGACTTGATAATCTAAAAATGCTCTGTCAGACCAAGATGATAATAGTTAACTCAAATCATCTTTTGTGTATTTCAAAATAGAATGCTTGGAAAGATCAGGCCTTAAAACACATTAACCAATCATAATTGACAAGGATTGAAGATGATATTAAGGAGAAAAGGAAGATTACCCGTACCCCTCATGTCGTGGCTGAGTAGCTGCCCTGACTCTCTGTTAAATGCTGCCTGGAGCCCATTTAATCTTCTTTACCTGAACGCTTGGTGTTCAGAGATTACACCTAACAGTTTGTTTACTCAAATTCTAATTTATCAAGTAAAATAAAACAAGAAAGAGACTATTCTTTAGAGTTTGAAGAAGCTTGGTCTATATTTGTTTTCACTTGTGGGTGGAGATAAATGAAGGACCCCTCCAACATATACTGTAAAATGGAGAATTAAAGAATTCTAGAATTTTATAGCTGGCAGGAAACTAAAGGAACTCAAGACATAATAACAGAATGAAGACTAGAACTCAAGACCTTTGGCATTTCAGTTCATTGTGCTTACGTGGTATCATCCATTGCAGTTAAAGTTATGTTGCATGGATTTTTTAACCATATTACTTGTAACATATTTCATTAAAAGTGCTTAAGTTACTGGTAGCTTGGTTGAATAGTACACTTATGTTATACACACACACACAAACTTGGGGAATCAGAGACTTAACTTTAAATATACTTTCAATGTATTTTTTTAGATTTGATACCCTTAAAACTCCAGGACAAGAAAATACTCTTATATCATCATCTCAGTATTGGGAACCCAGCTACAGTACAACATCAATATCTATTTCTTGGCTTAGTTTTTAAATTGGTGAGTGCTCGATCATAAAATTAGTGCTTCAAAGATTTAGGAGCCTGGATGAGACAGATGTTCCTTCATGCATAATTCTCAGATCTTATCCTAAATAAGGCACTACAGCATCACTGAATATTTCATTCATTCATTCCATAAGTATTTATGAAGCATTTATTATTAACCAGGTGTTGTGCTAGGCACTGAGGAACACACAAAGTAGAATTAGACATTTCGGCCTATAGCAGTACTATTAATCCTTACCTGTATTTGTGTTCTCCTCTTCTTTTGGGATACACAAACTGCATTTTCCAGTCTTCTTTACCATGTTCATGCCAACAGAATGCAAGTAGAAGTGTCATGTGCCTCTTTTAGGCCTTCCCCATAAATACATGTGTGATTCTCACCTCTCTCTTTCCATCTGCCATGTAAATGAAGAGGACACAAAGGACCTGGAATAGAGAGAGAGGAATCACAGGAAGATAGGAGCCTGGGTTCCTGTATGGCTGTGTAGTACAGAGATTCTTCCCATTCCTGTCAATTGACATTGAAATGTGATTAAACAAGAAATAAGTTTCATTGCATTAGGCCGCTAAGATGCTCTAACTGTTTATTAGAGCAGTTAGTCAACTGTAAGATTTGTTACATAACAAACACCCTCCAAATTTAGTGGCTTAGGACAGAAGCATTCTGTGTGTTAGCAATGAACAGAGTCAGCTGGGATGGCCTATCTCTTCTCCTCAAGGTACTGCTAGGCGCCCTCACAGGTTCATGGTCAGTTTGCAAGTCAGGTGGAAGCTGGTCAGTACCAAAGGGCCTCTCTCGTGAGTCTGGCGGTTGGTGGTGGCTGTTTGTTGAGCCATGTATCAAGCATGCTAGCCTGGACATCTTTGAGAGGAAAGGCAAGCTTCACTTTCTAAGCATCTTTAAAGCCTCTGCATGAATCACATTTACCAGTGTTCCATTGTCCTAGACGAATCCTATAGCCAAGTCTAGAGTCAATGTCAAAGAACTGCATAAGATGATGGATATGGAGAGGTGTGTTTCCCTGGGGGCTAGTAGCTTAGCAATCACTACACCACACTTCATGAAGACATTGCTCTTAGGAAGCTCAGAATTCTGAGAGAGGGATATAAATAATTACAATAGTCTTAGGAGGAGTGTTAGAACCAAAGCATGAAAAAAATGCTACGGGGGCACTAAAAAAGGAAATGGCTAACTCTGCTTAGCTTGGGCGTAATGGCAAAGCTTACACAAATAAGGTAATTTTGGTGCTGGGTCTTGATAGATGAGAGGATTTTGTTAGGAGTATCAGGAGGACATGATCTGGTTGCGGAAATGGAGAAAGGATAGCCTAGAAAGGGAGAGTAATAGTACAGGAAAAAGCATGGAAGTCAGAAAGAATATAGCCTGTGTGGAAATTCAGAAGAGTTTAATGGTACTGAGGTTTTAGTAGACAGTATTATGAAACAGGCTGCATGTGTAAGTGGGCCAGGTGGTAATAGAAGTTTATATGAAGGAGTTCAGAATAAGTTGAAAATATTGGATCATTGAATAGACTTGATCAGGGTACTCATGATACAGGTGGTCAAGCCATGGGTGACATTGGAAGATGAACCTGAAGTGGAATTTGGTGGAACAATCAGGTGATACCACAGACACAAGGAGAGAGAATGTATCTCAATACACACACTTGAGAGTAGAAGAAAGAGTATTTCCTTAATTTTACTATAATTCAACATAATTTCTGTCTTACACCTCCATTCTACAGGGTGACAAAAAAATTGGTCAATCACTTAAAGGGCTACCTCTTTACTTCAGAATTGTGTATAGGCTTTGCAGGGCTAACCCAATACAAAGGAACCCAGGCCCCTCTGGGGCACACCCTCAGGCTCTGAAAGGTCTAGCAGTTCTCTCTCTTACCTCCATGCTATTTGGGGATATATAGACATCCCTCTAGGGAACCTGTGCCACAGAGACCAGGGCAACTCTGTGAGCCTATCTCTGGCCTTTTGTGCCTGGACATACGGCAGCGTTTCTTCACTGGAGACTTTCGTCTTCCTGGGGCCATACCCTGGAGATGGACGCAAGTCTTTTTTGCTCCCAGATTCTACAGATACATCTGAGAGCTTTATCTTTCACAAGAAATTGCTCAGAGATAGAGAAACAGTCTCCTCTCTTCCAGTTACTATTGCTTCATAAGAAATCAACTTAAAATTAAGCAGCTTCAATAACTTCTGACTCTCTCATAGAATTCGATGGTTGAGAATTTAGACAGGGCACAGCAGGTATGCTGTCTCTGCTCTGCGATGTCTGGTCCTCAGCAGGGGAGATTCAGTGGCTGGGGGCTGGAATCATCTGAAGATGTATTCACTCATTTGCCTGGAGCCTGGGTGGGGAGAGCTTGGAGAGTAGGATTGCTGACTGGAGCTCCTACTATGGCCTTTCTATGTTGCTTGGCTTCCTCAGAGCATGGTGGCCTCGGGGTAGCCATGATTCATAAGGTAAAGGCTGCATTACCTTTTATGTCCCACCCTTAGAAGTCACATAAGTTACTTCTGCCACACTCTCTTGGTTGTAGAAATCAAAAGCCCATGCAGATTCAAGGCAAGGGGACTTAGACCCCTACTTCTCAATGGGAGGAGAGTATCAAAGAATTTTGGATCTATATTTTAAAACCACCCAACTTGTCTCATAGCTTATCTCTGATGTTCATTTCCCTTTTCAACCTGAGGATTTTGTTTGTCATTAGTCTGAGGCCCAGGGTGGGGTGGAAAATAAAGGATGAGGAATATTTGCTCTGACTCATGAGGTCTTGTCTAAAATATTTTATCCACACCATGAGTCCTTTCCATTCATTGAGCTCTTGAGTGTTTTGAAATTCAAAAACCAGAAAGAGGCAGAAAGAACACTGCCTTTTGTTTTCACATTCCTCCCCTGAGGTAAGAGTCTACAGATAAACCTAATTACCTGAAGGGATGAAGGACTAAAGGGTTGAGGGAAGTACTGTGTGTGAAGGGGTGGGGGGGGGAAGCCAAGTAATATTATCAAATTTTATCCTATATATTTAGTTTTTAGTCCTTGTATTTAACATTTAAATGCTATTCCAGCAAACATGCAACAAAACAAAACAAATAAACAAAAATAATATTGCTCTTCTCTGTTAATTTTACTACTAATAATTTTGCTGTATATATACAATTTTTTTCTCTCTCATTATTATTTTGTTTTCTACAATTAATTTTTTTTTACATCTTCTTCAATCTAATGGACACAATATCTGGGAATATGCCAGCAATTTTAAGAAATAGGAACCCCTACCCTTTAAGGTATATCAGAATCTATAGTGCAATCCCTCCTGCTAACCTCACACCACATACAATCAAATAGTTTACTTTTCATCTTCTTTACCCTACAGATAAGACATATAAACCTATTTGAGCAAAGAGAGTTACCTGAGGGTAAAAGATCCTTTGAATTCCCCATGAAAGCTCACAGACAGGCTGAAAACTATATATAGCAGCCTCCTCTTAGGACCTTTCAATCAAAAGCCTCTCTAGACAAAGATGATGTTAAGTTAATTTTGATCATTGTAGATGTTGCCAGTAGCCATGCAGGTGTTCAACTTGAGTTTTGAGCTACCCTATAATGTAGTTACTTGGCTCATACTTCTGTGCTTTCTGTCCACCCCTATTTCTGAATCAGTCATATCAGTTGGAAAGTTTGAATATATTATTCATTCCCATTCTTGAAACTGGGGTGGCAAGGGTGAGGCAAAAAATCAGCTTTCTGGAAGATATAGAGGTGATGACTGGGGGACAATTAAGATTCTGTAAGAAAGAAGGAGCAGGGAGTAGATGCAACTGATCATATTCACTACAGAGAAAAAGATGGAAAATTCGAAGCCTGTAGCCAAAGATTGGAATCAATGGCAAGTGCCCATGAGCCTAATATTAATTGAAGAAGTGGCCGCCATTGTTTTGAGGACTGAAAGACTAAGTGTGTTGAGAGTGCTGCTGATTGGATTCTATATCAAGTCAGATGCAAGGCATCCAGTGTAGACAGCAAAGTGGCCAAGAAGTTGCTCCCCAGCTTGTGGAAATTACCAAGAGGAGAGTGAACTTCCTCCACAAATTATTAATGTAGATGATACCAGACTCGTGGAAAATGATGCCTACTAGATCCTATACGAGCAAAGAAGAGAAAAGTGTTTTAAAGATATAAAAGACAGATTCATACTCCTACTTCTGGAAGTTCACTGATAGCTACATGTCTAAACCTATTAAGACAACCTTGACTTACAAAGAGATTTATAGATAAATGGACAAATGGTCTTTCAGAACCTAATGTGAGTTTTTTATATGTAGGGCACTGTTCTCAGCTTCAGGGCTGAATGGATCTTTGAAATCCCAGGACCTTCTGGCCAGAGTGGAACACGAGTGTCAGAGTGTCAGGAGACTAACATTTGCAAGCCATCTTTCTTTTGAGTTAGAATAAGAGTTTGCATAAAATCCAGCCCAAGCCAACTTCTAAAGAATGAAATTCAAGTTTACAAAGCTTACTCGCAAGCCTGAAACAGCTTATTTATGTATTTTTAACATTTGCCTTGAAAAGAAACATTGGTCTATAACTCTGTAAAATGCTGAGTCAGACACTCAACAAAATCAAACGTCCACTGCTTCAAAACATTTCCCTCAACAAGGGCTGGCTGTGGTGCCCTGGTGACAGTACAAGATAGAGGGCACCGGGCTGCAAGACAGGAATCCCGGGCATTAAGGAACTCTTGACCTCGAACAAGTCACTTTACTTCTCTAGGTGGGAAAGAAACTAGCTCATTAGATGGGATGCCTAAGGCACTAAGACATATTAATTGCTATTTTCATCTGACTTTAAGGTTGAAGAGTCTGAGTACAGTTAAGCCACTTGTCCCCAGGCAAATACTGAGTCAGTAGGCTAGGAATGGCCTGCATACCCTGTGACTCCTTAGACTGGGACTCTCTCTCTCTCCTCTAGTGCTTTCCAGAATTTGCCAGTAAATCTGGCTGTGTCTGATGAAAAATCTCCCACGCCAGTGCCACGCAAAGAGAAGCATCTTTGACTCTGGGGCTCCTACCAGGAATCTCTAACATTGTAGTAGGCTTACCCCATGAACCCCACCTGCCTTGGCATCTCTGAAACACGGTCTACAAACAAGCACAGGACATAAGGAATAATCCCTCGCAGTGAACAAATATCTTCTCAAACCCTGAACATGCTCGAAGGAGCATCATTGGGATTAGTGGGTTAAATACATTAGTCTAAGTGAGCTCACTAATTTTGCATTATAGAATAAACGAAAACCTCAGAGTGATGGGAATGTTCCTTTGTAAAGCCAGCTATAGTCTTCTAAAGGAAAGTTTAGAGGTAAGAGAAGATTCTGCAACATAAAAGGGATTTAAACCTTTTCGGGCGCCTCTAATGCTCTGTAAGAGAACATAAGCAAGCATTTGAAGTACTCAGGTCAGTGATGATAAAGAAAGAAGGAACTGGCTCACAGCCCTATGATTCTCCATCGCAATTTCCTCCAGAACATTTTATGAAAATGGTCCACTTATCAGGGCCTGGAAAAGCCTATCTTCTGTCTCCAAAAACCTGCAGAGTTGAGGGAAATAGTGTCATGATCTTAAATGGTTTCCATCTAGGATTATGACGACTCTCTATTTCATTGGTTAAGCGAACATCCAGCCTACTAGGTTCTTGCAAGATACTCAATCAGGATAGCACTGGCCACACCCTGGAAGTCCTGAGAAGACAGGCTTGGTGTGTCAGGCCCTGCCCCCGCCCCTGGCCTCTTTCTCCCTTCTCTCCACACATTCAAGGGTCAACTGATCCCCTGACAGGCTCAGTACTGCCTCCTCAAGAGTTAAGTCTTTTTAACCAAAACAGCTCATCACTGTGGCCCACTTCGCAGTGGCCTGGCCCTGGCCTTGCCTCTTCTAGCTGAGTGATGGGTTTTGACCTTGAGTATTGCACTTGAAATCTCTTCTTTCTTTCAGCATCTTCTGCCTTGCTCCTGCCAGTGTCTGGGTATGGACAGAGGAGTCAGAAATGCTCGGTTCTGGCCTTTGCTTTGTGTTCATTAGTGGAATGACTTCAAGCAGTTTTGTTCTTAAGGTCTTGGTTGCTCACCTGTAAAATGGGGATAATCTTGAAACCTATCTCAGAGGTCAGTATGAAGATTAAATAAGGTACAGTATGTAGAGCACTTAACACAGAGTCCATAAAAACTGCTCAATAATTTTAAGCAATTAGTACTAATATCAATAAAATATATGCAAAAGTATAGCGATTCTATTTACATATAAGTGTCTTTGCCCCAAACTGTATTGTAGATTTTTTTTTAAAGTCAGGGGTTATGTTTGGAAGGGTTTTCCAATCTCCTTCAGAACTAAGCCAAATGTAGGGTACCTAGTAAGAATGAATAGAGTTCTTGATTGACTTGCAAACCAGAGCAAGGTATAAAATAATACCTTATTACTAGGGCTCAGATTGGAATCTTGTGCATGCATGCTGAGAAAATAAAGGATAAGTCGGTTTTTGGAAAGCAGGTATTGCAAGCCCACACAATGCAGAACACTGTTACATACATCATGTCTTGATCCAAGGGTATGCCAACCATGAAGGACAGGGCTAGGTCTTCAGCTGGTCCTGTCACTAAACACTGCAGGACCCTGCATTGAAATCATATGCAAGTTGTCAGTAAAGCATTCAGAAAGAATTGCTTAGTTTATACACAAAGTATTCTTCAAACTGGTGTAAATAAAACATTCTTGCTCATGATTGGTGACTCCTAATTATTAATTAGACTATCTAGCAATTTTAAGCCCTCCAACAGGCATAGCTTTGCTCTGTCAGATACTCACAAGAAAACAGCTATCAGGGTGTAACCCTGATGAAAAAAAGGGGGGGATAAAAATGGATATAAAGGGGCAGTGAGAGCAGCACACCTCAGCCACCACTAGTTAAAAAACAACTCTTTGGGTGTTTACGTGTATGGAAAGTTTTTTGTTTCAATACAATTAACACAAATTTATGAAATCCTTTCATCGATGAGCAATGGCAGACTTGAGATAAATGGATTATATTTCAGAGTACTGAAATTCATAAGGCATGAAAAAGTCTCAGAAACAGATTCTCAACAATAACCACAATTTTTACTGGTTTAGAGATTCAGCCTGACATTTTTCTTCAATCGCCTTTAGGCATCCAAGCGTGTATTTCCTTCTAGTCTTTTAACTAAAGTCATCTTCACAGTCTACATCAGTTGCCTTGGAATGTAGCCAGAGAAAGGAAAGGTGAAACTATGATGCATATACTAACTGTTATTCGGGGGAGCTTGAATATAGTTAGCCTCAAAGATGACGATCACTATTACATTGGAATTTTGCTCATGATATTTAAGGGACAACCCTGTAAATTCTATAGGAAGAAATATTTTGCTTGCTTGTGTTTTATTGCATGGATAAAACAACACTATCTTCAATCATCATGGGCTTTACTGGTAATTATAAAAAGTGAAGACCTGATTTTTTTCCCATGATTTTTTTTTATTTCAACTACGTGTTCTAATATTTCCCAGGTATTTGTATTTATCTCCAACCCCCTTTTATGGTAATTTTACAATGCATCTGCTGCAAGGAACACTGTGTAGATCCCACAATCAGGTGAAGGACCTAACTTCTTTTAAAAAAACAAAATAAAAGTTCTTGTACTGAAAATCAAAAGTTAAGCAGGGATTAAATCAGTGCCTATTTTGGAATATCAGAAATGATTGCCTGAAAGATGAGCTTTACAAACACAGTTTTTTTTTTTTTAAGCTGATGTGTTTTGTTGTATCAAAAAGGATTGGATATAAGTACGTTCAGGCAACGTTGATTGACATGAAGGAAGCAAAGCCTGGGACACTCGGCTTGCTGGTTAGCCAGTTGGTAGGAGATGAAATATGTGCTCCCAGGAGGCTCCTGGATGATCTTGTATGTGTTTCTACATCTGCAATTGTGTGCATCCAAATTGTACTTCCTTTAGAGGCCAGATGGTATGCTTCATGCCACCTTATCTCTATCCTGCCCCATGTTCCCTTTTAACCCAATCATGTCATGGCAGGATGGAGCTCTAGGGGGCCAGAACCAGCCTGGGATACTTAGATGTCATTAGGTTAATCTGGAGGAAATGCTATTCAATAGAGCAAAATGCCTAGTTCCTAGCCACACCCCTTACACACTATTCTTCCTTGGCCATTCTTCCCTCTGATTCGTGTACGACATATATTAGCCAACATTTCTTCATGGGGAAGGGAAATCTACTAAAAGCCTATACATACATGGGATTTCCTCTTTTCTTCCCTACCTAAACAATCCAATGTAGCAAATCTGGATATTGTGTTAACCTATTTTCTCAAGACCAACATTCAAGGTGGTGGGAGTTTTGAATGGCAAAAAATACCCGGGGCTGCATATCTAAGCCATGTCCTCTAATCTAGCTATTACATAAAGTTGGTGTTTTCATCTCTGACTATTCTTTCAAATATTCAGAATTCAGGCAATTGATCAGAACTCAGACAGGGAAAGGGGTGTCCTTTACTGTGCATCTTCAAATCCCAACAATTATGTGAGCAACCATAATCCATATTTTCAAATTATCCCACTCATTTACTTAGCTTAAAGATTTTCTCAAATAATGGAGTATTGAAGTAAATCTCGGGTCGACGTGCCTCAGTCTTCAGTAAGAATCTGAAAAGTGTTTCCTTTTGCTTTCCTACAATTTTTATAGGTGACTTTTTAGTAGCTGTAAAATAGTTGCAGTTTATAACACCTTATGATTATTTTGTCAGAATTAAGTCCTTTAAAACAGTCTCCAATTTTCTACAATATAAAATTTCTCAGAGAACTTCTAGAATTTAAACTATTTATAGATTGCCAACATGTGTCTGCAATTAAATTCTTATAAATGATGGAGTTTACTCAATACTCAGTGAAGTTGGTTTCCGGCAACCATGGTATAAGCAATGGTTTGTGAAGTAAACGTCCTAGAGTCAGAACATGTGGGCCTTTAACACAGGAGCTTGGATATATCACTGAACTTTTCATCTCACTCTGACCTTGAGAAAAATAACATGTATCTTGCCTACCTCATGAGACTGCCACAAAGGTCAGATGATGTGAAAATCTGATGAAATTAGAGTGGTGTGCAATTCTCTTCATTTGACTCATCCTCCAAGTACCATTCAATACAGCTGACCCCTCCTCTTCTCTTGGTATTCATGCCACTCATCTTCTGGTTTTCCTTTGCCATTTGGACTTCTTCTTTAACATCTACTGAAATGGTTCACTTGGTCCTCTTCTTCCAGGCCAGACTGGGTCTCCCAGAAAGGAGAAAAAAGCTTGCAGGCAGAACATTTATTTGGGCAGTGATCCCAGGAAACAAGATTGAGAGACAGGAGAGGACAATAGATAAGGAAAACCAATGCAAAGGTGAGTTGGCCACCACTTTGGGAAATTAGTGTGAAATCCTACAGGGACTTTTGAGGAGCCTTATGAAATGCATCTCAGAACTGTCTACCTGGGGACGAGAAGGAGAAGCATTTGTCTATCATCTCTTGATCTCCCATTGGCGATCCCATGGGCAATAACTGCTTTGACTTCCAGAATACATATGCGTGAGTACTGAAGGATTCCTGACACACTCCTTCAGCAACACAGCAGAGAAGCTTCAGTGTGCTCATGAGAGGCCTTTTCCGTTTGCACCCATGAAAAGATTATGGAAGAGCACATGGAACCAGTCCACCATGACAGTGGCCAGAATAAGAGGGAGGTCAAATGGATGACAGTGGTACAAAAGAGTTGCAAATATACAGACATCTGAATATTGGGGTTCCTGGATCCTCTTCTCTCTTAATAAGTCTTACTCTTCCTAGGTGATCACATCTATTCTTATGGTTATAATTATCATCTATAAGCTTATTATTCCCAAATTTATGTCATTCTCTCAGATCACATTTCTGAATTCCATATTCATTTATTCTGTTCTCTACATAGCATTAACTATAGACTATTTCAAGGCATACACAGTTCTACATGTGTAAAACTAACTCTTCGTTCTTCCCTGCAAAACTATTCCTTCCCTAATCTTTAGCAGCTTAGTAAATAGGAGCACCCATTACTTCAACAAATGCATTATTTATCTTTTTCTGTGTAATCAATTACCACAAAATTTAGTGGTTTAGAAAACCAATTTGTTACCTCATGGTTTCTGTTGGTAAGGAGTGTAGAAGCAGCTCAGATGGGTGGTTCTGGCTCTGGGTCTCTCATGAGACTGCAGTTAAGATGTTGGCTGGGGCTACGGTCATTTGAAGATTCTACTAGACCTGGAAGACTCCCTCCTGAGCCGTTCCCCTCACATGGATTTTAGCAAGAAGCCTTAATCCCTTGATGGCTGTTGGCAGGAAGCCTCAGTTTCCTGCCACATGGACCTCTTCATGTGGTTGCTTCCACTAGATCAGGTGATCTGAGAGAAAGCAGAAGATACAATGTCTTTTATGACCTTGCCTTGGAAGCCACGTGCCATCACTTCTGCCTTATTCTACTGATCACACGGACCGACCCTTACAATGTGGGAGGAATCACACAAGATTGTGGGTACCAGGAAGTAGGGAACTTTACCGCCATCATGGAGGTTGCCTCTCACTACAAGCAATCTCAGATAATCTTTGATCTTCTTTCTTTCAAGATTCATTGTCTCATCAAGTCCTGTTGATTTACCTCAAAAAATATTTCAAATATGTTTACTTCACCCTATCTTCACTGCCGTGTCTCCAATCAAGGCCACCATAATATCTTGCTTGGACTGAAGTCTTCTCTCTGGGTTTCTTGTCTTTACTCATGCTTCTTTCTAATCCATTTTTCAGGGTAGCCAGTATGAGTTTTTTGAAACTATATCTCATGATGTCACTCTCACTATTCTCCAATAATGCCATGCCCCTCTTAGAATAAAATTCAAACCTCTTATCAATGCCTGCAGGGCCCTACTGGTTCTGACTCCTGCCTGTCTGTTTGACCTCATCTCTCACTGCTCTCCTCTAAGTCTACGGTACAGATCCCATTTCCCCCTCTGCACACACTCTCTTCACCAGCTACCATTGCACCCACTGTCTTTCTTTGACTACCTTTGACTAATCTTCAATGATCAGATTAAGCGTTAGGGGAATCTTTCCTAGCTCCCCACTTACGTCCCATCCTTTTATCCTTGCTCCCCACCCCCTGTTTATGACACTTACTGATATTTATCATTAGAAGTGTTGCTGTACGTTTATCTGGCATCTGTCTTGGTGGGCAGGGACCATGTCTATTTTGCTCACACATGTCTGTCCACTGATGTGCACAATACTTAGCACAGCATTGTTATTAATTAAATATTATACCCAAGAAAGTCTTTCTGTTGTCATAGTTTAAACAAAAAATGGTCCTGTCTCTCTATGTCAAAATTTCCCACAAGTTATGAATGACTGTTTATCATAGAATAAAGAAGAATTCTACTAAAGGAAATAAAATATGGGTCACTGTCCTCATTGCTATAAACTTAATGGAATGAGATACAAGCAACCAGAAAGATAACAAACACAGGGAGAAACAAACAAAAAGTTATTTCAAATGAGGCCATTGAGCTCACAAAATATGTTGTTATAAGTGAAAATGCCAACATAGAGTTGCAATACAGTCAAGGAGTTCAAGTCAAACTGAAAAATAAATGACTTTACATGTAATGCTTTGCTTTCTAGATCATTAATCTCCTGACAGTGACAAAACATAAAGATAAAGCCAACATCCTTGGAAAGTTCATTGTTCCTATGCTGCACCCTGAGCATGATTAATCAAATGCAATCTTTTTATACAGAACAATCCTTTTTTCATTCTTATTGGTATCAAGCTGAAGCTTATTATACACAGAAAAACCGAAGTGTTCACACATGATCTGCACACGATAGGCCACTACTGCAGATGGGAGCCTTTCAAACTTTTACCAAGGTTATTTGCAACCGTTCCTTTCCCAGCCTCTTGAAATTATTTTTGAAACTTTTTTTGAAATGCTTTCCCATCCTATAGCATCATTACTTATCTTTTATGCAGAAACACTGGTGTTCGGCATTATATAACTCTTAACTCCTTTTTTTCAGGAAAATCAACCTTTCTTTTCTTTAAAATTCAATTGTTATTATACAATGCCCATTGGTAGCAATCAATGACATTGAAATGTTTTTCCCTCTCTCTTTTTCTATCTGTTCCCTTGTCTCTTCACCCCTTGTGTCCCTCTCTAACCACCCACACATCAACCTGGGACACTGTAATAAATTTAATTACCGTTTTCCAAATGCGTCCCTGTACAAATTGTTACTTCTACAAACATTTAACAAACCTAGCTGATGCAGGGTGGAAATGAACTGCTCTAAACCTATGAAGGCCAATTCTAATGGTTTCATAGATACATAATCAAAAGGGATTTCTCTTTCAATTGCTGAAGTGAGAACTAAAGTTTCTTTGAGAATATGAACTTCCAGTGTTTCCTCTATGATTTCTCTTAGCTTAAAGAAGCAAACTTTTAAAAATTACCTTTCCATGGTCAGTTGAGACCTAACTCCTTGGAATGAACATATAATTTCTTAGAAGGTGATGAAAGAAACAGTAAAAAGAAAATGAATTTCAGCACTTGGTCGTATAAAACATCTCTGGAAGCTCTCACTACATCTGCAAAGTTGATCTGGCCGTAAATGTTTCTTTAAGTAAAGGGAAATATATTTTTTAAAAACCCTATATGTCATTTAAATTGAGTTACAGATACCTTCTAGCAACAGGTTGGTGTTCCAAGATGATTTTTTTCATGCATTTCAGAATTATTGATAGAATGAGACCTTAAACATTATGAAAGGGGACTTGTTGATAGAATACACATGTTACTATGGTGATATTTCTGGATCAGACTGTTTGCCAGGAACATGGTGTAATTCTGGCTAATTTCAGTTCAAATTAAATGCTCTTGTGACACAACAGAAATGTCTCTAGGTCACATCAGTGTGATTTGCACTAGGAAATTAGATTATTCTGTATTGGAAACATCAGCTACGAGGCATGACCACACAGCTTCATAAATCTTTCTGATGTAGAAATGGAAAATGTGCTCTTGTAATGTAATCATTATTAATACGTGTTCTTCAAGCTCAGGATACTAGCTCGCGACAAGAAAAGCACTCAGATCTTCACCCTTCTAGTTGCTACTTCAACAAGTACCTATCAGAGTTCCAGTTATTAGCCGACGAGGCGTGCGGCCTTCTTAAAGTGCAAGTGTGGATGGATTCTGAGTCATGCCTTTCGTGGCGCACGTGCGGCACGTGAGGCAAGATTTCGTGCACATCTCAACAACTCCTATGTCGTAGGAGACTTTATGCTCGATTCTACAAGACCCTGCTTAATGTGATGTCTTTGCGTAGATTTGCAAAAGGCATTCTGGAGAGGGGTTTATTGTTTCTGTACTGTGACGTGATGAAAGCAGCTGGTCCCATGCCTAGGTGACACTTAGGGTCCGCAGGGACCTTGGAGCTAATCCAAATGTACATTTACTTGATGTCAGTAGATGTTCAGGATGTCTAGGTGTTAAGAAAGAGGTAGAACAAATGTTTATTTGACTGATATTTTGTGCTTATCTTCTGAACATGGGCCTATAGGGCGTCCTGTGTATTTCTCAAGTAGAGGCTAAGCCCATACTTCCCAGTCCTATGTGTGGATAGAACACATAGAAAATGATAATATTTGTAGCACACATTGGGATGGGTGGATAGGTTTGTTTGAGGCTGCATCCTGCCTACTGAAGGCCCCAGGCCCACCCCACAGCCGGGAGCAGAGGGGTCATCAGTATCCTGGAACATCTACGACCTGTGGCACTCACCGTGTCAGAGATGAAGAATGCAAGGCTTTGGCTAAAAAAAATCTGTTTTTCTATATTTCTCACAGACACCTGCAGCCATTTCCTCTGAATCCAATTGAAGTCACCTCCGTCAGTTTAAATTGCACAGCCAAGAACTGCATCCGATGCCGTGAAAGTAATGTGATAAATTTATTTAGATATTTACCTTTTAGCTCCCACGAACTGTGGCTCGAGGTTAAGCATTTCAAGGTGCTCTTCTTTCTTTAAATAACCACCACAATCAAATAGCAACAGAAATACGTCTTCTAATTTAGTTCATTATCAACTATATTCTCTGATCTTTTGATTAGTTCTTACTCCTAGAACAATTTCCCACAGGCTAAGAAACATTCAATACATTCCTAAGAGTGTAAATTTGGGAAATATATTAAGTTCTCTTTAAAAACAAGGTAAACCATCAGTTTGAAATAGGACTCCCAAACTCGAATACCTTCAATATGCAAACTACTGACTTTATTTTTCTGAGTAGAATGAAATCTTTAGTGAACATAATTCTTTCTTTATCCAGAAGTTTGATAGGTTTCATATCCCCAGGGATGAACGGTAACTTGCTTGATTTTATTTTCTGTGATACACCCATATCACTGTCTTTCTCTTTCTCTCTTTTTCTCTTTTTCTCTCTCTCTCTCTCTCTCACACACACACACACACACACTTTTATTCTGTTCAGTTTCTGCACATCTGTGTGTATATATGTGCGTACACACATGCTTATATGTATATATCGCTAAAGGAAAGATATTCTGTAAACAGAATTTGTGGCAGCAAGAAACTCGATAGCTTTCACAACAGTTAGGCTTTACAAGTTGTACTTTATTTTATTTTAAATATTCTTTATTCCCTTTATCATCTGTCTCCACAGATTCAAATGAGATTTAGCACCTTATTTTATTTAGAGGAGTGAATGCCACAGGTTTCATCTGAATAATGTTGAAACCAATCTGTAAAAATAGTTTTACACAAAACTAAAAAAAAAAAAAAGTCCCTGTTTTTCAAAGTTTTATAGACAGCTTCATTTCTTTTTTCCCAAAATACATTTATCTCTGACTGCCTCGACCAGGCAGACAAAAACTCATACAGTGTTACAGGACTGAGAGATTACAGTCCGGAAATGTTAAGGCTAAAAAAAAAAAAATCTTGGAGGTTAACTTGTTTAACCCCGTAATTTAAAAATAAGCCTAAGAGATTAACATATTTTAAGCTCATAATTTTAAAAAGGAGGAAGCTAACATGGAAAGATTAAATTATTTTCTCTCCCAGCTAATTAGCGGCAGAACTAGGGCAGGAACTCAGGTCTTCGGCTTCCCAACTTAGTGTTTCTGCAGTGCACCTGCTATTTCTCGTTACTTGAAAGAAAAAGGATTAAATGAGTTGAAAAGACTTGGAATAATTATAATTTAGTCTTTCATTTATGTACCTTTTCTAAATACTGTTCTGGGGAGAAAGATACTAGCAATGTTTTTGTGTTCGTGCAGTTACTCATTTACCATGAGTAAATACATGGTATTTTGGAGAATATGTTTATTGCCAAAATACACAGAAGTTGTTGAATATCAAAAGTTGGTTAGTTTGACTTGTATGTGACAGAGAATTTGTATATTGAAAAGGCCATAGGAGTTCTAGTGACCTTTTAAGAAATCCTCACATATTAAACTACTGTTCTAAGCTCTTTTTGAAATTCTCTCCTCCCTTTATACTCCTGAGTCCGTTAATTCTTAGATCTGCCCTCTCACACTTTGGCTGTATACGTGTCTCATGCAGTCTCCTAAAGGTGAGACCCCAGCAGACCTCCACAGTTTCTTCACTTACACTCATATTGTACGAGACCTCCCCTATGTGTTATGTGATGATCATATGTATAAGCATTACTTCCACATGCCATTCCTTTCCCCTCCGACAGAGGAATTGTCAATGACTCATGTTTCTCAGGGAGAATGCCAATGCCTGAGTTTGGCTTTCATTGCCCATCATCAACTGGTTTCACCTAATGTACAGAAATTTATCTCCCGCTTCTCCCAATATGGAATTTCCTCCTTCAGTTGGGCAGTACCTCACCATCCTTCCGGGTAAGTTTGCTTCTTTCTATCTCTTTGTCGTTACACTTGAGTTTCTGCTTAATGAAGAAGCACACCCCCTCCTCCCTCTAGAGACAAAGCCAAAACATTCCCAGATTGCATAGCCTCCATGAAGCTTTTCCAGATGAACTTTAACTGAAATACGTCCCCCCATTAAAAATTCCAACAGCATTTATCTTACCAATGGAGTTAAATCTATTCTACGGCCTAGAATATATTTCTATTCATCTCAACTAGAACATTTTCATTGTCCCCCCCTTCCCCTAATAGCACACAGTTAATTGGTTGCCATAATTGACAACTATATATTAAAAACTTAAATTCATTTACATTATTCTCGTATTCATTCTTTTAATTGAACCTCACAACACCTCTATGAGATTGACAGGGAAATTATTATTATTGCACATATTAATAAGGAAATGGAAGATCAGGTAAGTGGAATTACTAATAAATGGAAATATTAGTATTTAATTTTGCCAAGTATCATTTAATATTAAAAACAAGTCTACTGTCTACTATTTTCTACATTTCTTAGATGAAATGACATTTTGCTGTCTGGGAGTTAAGATGCTGACAATCAGGGAAAATTGAGCTTTTTGCAAAAACTCATTTTCTTGCATTTCTTACTTTTGCCTCATTCTAGTGAAAATATCATTATAGACTAGGGAAAATTTTTAAAATTCCTCCAGTTATTCTGTGACTTATCTAATCAAGGAAACAGATAAATGTAAGTCTTCTTTCCACTTTTCTTTCATCTTGGGGGCACACCTCTCCTGGTTGTTGCCCTGACCACCAGTGTGGAATAAATAGGAACTATTAGAGAGTACTCTGAGAAATGTTGTTACATGACATCATTACTTTATAACAAGGAGCTGAAAACTGTCTGAAGCTGACTCGGGCCCAACTTAAAGTGTTTAAAGATTATTTATAAAACTCATAATCGGCTAACTAATTTCTGAGAAGCCATTTTTGTAAAATGGCTTTTTCTTTACTCAGCATTCATTATATATTTTTCTTTTTTTAACTACAGTTTTTATCAGTTCCCTAAAGCTATGGAAATCAGGCACATTCCAATACCACACAAAGGAAACTGAAATAAGCAGATGGGACATTCAGGGCCATGGGCCCTTCATTTACTTGAAACTTCAGGGCACAGAGCCATGTCGGGCCAACCCTGAACTAGCCATTGGCTTCACCAGGCCTGCTATTGGCTTGACCAATTCAGTATCCACTAAGTCACACAAACACAGTAACGCAGGGGAAATAGCACTGAACTGAGAGTTGGGGACCAGGTTCAACATCTGGCTCTGTTCCTTCTCCACTGTGTGTCCTTGAGTAAAAAGTAAGATGATGAGACAGGTAATTTCTATTCCCTTGGCTCTAAAATTCCTTGGATTTTATGATTAGAGTTTTGCCAGGATGCCAGGATGTGCCCACTATTCGATTTTAGTCTGTGATCACCTGCCTGCTTTGCCCTTCCTCTGGCATCCCAAGACTCAGCAACAGTCAATTTGGGGTCTGGCTCAGTGTCATCCGTGGGCTTTCCGGGGAGCTGTGGGAATTTGTCAGGAGGCCCTTTGATGGATGAAATTGCTGCAGTTGCTCCATATCTCTGCTTCTCTCTACTTTGTTTGCACCAAGGGACAGGTGCTGATACAGCATAACTTTTGCCCTGTGCTCCCAATCAGATTCCTGACTGAATTGTGTTTGTGAAAAAGAAGGTATGGCTGTCGGACTCTGCAGTTCCCCCAGCAAGGAGGAACTTGGCACACAGGTGTGGTATGAGTCATCTTCCCACCATTTCCGGCGATACGACCTCTGACCTCTACTCACCACTTGTTCCTCAAACTTGACAGCCCATCACTTTGATGTCCCAACACAAATGGATTTTGGATATATCCCTTTAGATGAAATTGCTTGACAATTTGAACTCTCCTCTTTTCTGCTTTACCCTGGTCCTAAACACATATCCGGATATAATTGTTCTAATGCATTCGTGTAAGAACGTTTTCTTAGGAAAGATGACCATTGTTTTCTTTCACAGAAACTAGAATATATCTCTGTTATACAATTTCAAGACAGCATAAAGTGAAATAGTCTGTAAAATGGACATAATTATGAGCAGCTTAGCTGAGAGTTCAGGTGCCCTCATAGGCTGCCATAAGATAATGGACTGCATCCTTAAGGCAAATGTCAAATTTCAAAAATACACTCTCTCAGGAAATGACCTTAGGTTTGATATTTAAATTACGTGCCCAGAGATTTTCATCTTTTTCTTTTTTCTTTTTTTTTAAGGGTGGGGAATGTGGGGGAAAATGGGTTCTAAAAACAAGACAAGAAAGTTGTTGAAAATGATTTCATGTAGTTTTAAACTGTGATCATTCTATCCTCTGGTGTTTTCAAACACAACTCTTTTCCACATTCCGGAACATCTGTGGTTGTGTTCAGGTTCATAAGGACCTAAGACATTTTGCACTAATTTGAAACCTACCACCTATGTGCTTTTTGAGGAGATATGGCTCCACAAATTTAGCTTCAGAGAGGGCCCACCGAAGTGGGCAAATAGTTGTAAGCGTGAGTGGTACCATAGAAAAAAAAAAAATCCTTATTTCTATAAAGAATTCTAGAACCCCTTGACCAGGGTCCTATACTCTATGTGAATCTCCGATAGTTTCCTGACTTTGCTTTTGAACATCAGTGGTAAGTTTTGGTTTCCTAATAGTGAGGTATTAAGAGTATTTGGCTACCCTTTCTTCCCAAATCTGGGATCTTTGTCCAGCAGATGTTTTCAGTTGTGTTAATGGTGTTGAGTTGTGCGTGGGGTATGATGATGTAGACACCCGGAGAATAGTTTGAGACCAGGCCAAACGTTGTTGCTCGTTGTTTACTATGGGCCAAATTTGAACTCATGCTTCCAAAGGTTCAAAAGCTAGTACACTAGCTTCTCTTGGAAAATACAAATTCCAGAACAATAAATCATTCTCAAAAGAAAATTCAGTCATTTTGAAACATCAAATCTACAGGCTCCCACTCCCTTTTAAAAGTGCAAAGATACTTAATGTCATCTCCCCAAAACTCAGAAAGCAAGTTCCTTTTGCAGATTGAAGTAAATATGTTCTAATGAGGAAATACCGTAAAAACATTGTCAGTATAGAATCCACAGTGGGGAGACCTGGTAACACATCCAGTATCTACAGGGAAGATGAAAAAAAAAAATTGAACTAAATAGTATTATGTTTCTTCTGGGGTTTTCCTCTCTCCTGGTGTGGATGGGAGGTTGAGGTTTTATCATAAAGGGATAAAATGGCAAGAAATCATTTACTGGCTTGCAGTCATGGAGAAAAGGCATTCACATCTGTTTCTGGTATTTGTTGAAGAATATCTCCAGTTGATAATTTGGATTGGAAGCAAATTGGTTTGTTTTCATAGGTCCTTTTCTTCCAAGCTCAGATAAAACAAACCTATCTTGTGGGTGCAATGGTTTGCATTCTGAATTCTTGGTTTACGTGGCACAAAATCCCTCTATTATATTGCTAACACATTATCCATCTTGAAATGAGCAAACTAGCTAAGCTTTAGCAGGTTTTATATTACAGAAGCTCCCATGACTGACTACACATTGTGTTTGTGCGTGTGTGTGTGTGAAGTTAGATTTCTAATGTAATTCTATATTTTAATTTTATATTTGCTCTAAATGACATGGGCCTATAACAGTTAAATATAACTTCTCACTTGGAAGACTATCCTAACACTTACTGAACATGGGAAAAAATAATAATTCGATCAAATGATTAAAGGCGACTATAAAGTCTTTTGTGACAAAGTGGGTGTTCTTTTCCTTGAGAGACTTCTGTTAATTGAGGAATATGGAGTATGTTTTTTCTTTTTTAATCAATCGGTAATGCATGAAGAAAATACCATATATAGACAAGTTTTTAAGGTCAAGAAAAGACAAAGTTTCTCTCTTCACCAAGTTTAAAATACATTAAAGGGGGTTAAATGCAAAAGTAAACAAAGAAAAATTGAAAAAAGGCGCAAATGCAGAAACATAAAAACACGCATACATGTGCCGATTATGGCTGTGTACTATGTTTGGTGAAAGGCTAACATGACGTCAGCAAAGTAGAGGCAAATTAAGGAGGAGACAGGAAGTGGTAGTTTTCAAGGAATGAGAAAAAAGAGAAGTCTGCACAACAGAAAGAAAAAGGCAATGTCTTAGATGAAAGATGCTTAATAAGCATCTAATTAATCACAAAAGTTATTTGTTCTTGCTTTTACTTTGTTTCTGCTGAGATCCAGCTGTAGGTTTTCTCCTGAATAAAGTGTAGAAGGAAAATATTTTCCAAAATTATTACAAAATTAAGTGAAACTCTCCAATATGGGTCTGGTTCCTTCCATTCAATTCTTAACAAGAGATTCAAATTGAGTCAATGACTGCACTTTTGAAGTGACAGGACTTTAAAAAATCTTCCCAAAGATAATTTTGGGGGAGCTATAATAAGAGGCTGAAAAATGTGAAATAGCTTTAGAAAAAAATGTTGTCTCTTTGTCTTTTCCCAAGGCACAGCAACATAAACAAGAAACGGATTTCCTGTATGGCCTAATGAGACATAAACACAGATAGTAAAAAAAAGAAATGAACACCAGAACATATTGTGTTTTTTTTTTTTTAAATTATGAAACTGGTGACATTCATAGATCTATTGAGACATATTGTTTGGGATTACTAGACTTTTCTAGTTAAAAAGAAATGTTAAATGGCCTCAGCCAGGAACAACCTGGTTTGCTGACACCATTTTGAAGTTGTTTACCATCTTGGAGCAGCTTACTGATTCAGTCTGAGCTTTCCCCAGAGCCTCTATCTTTCCTATATTCCTTATCTTAATGGAATACATTCTTTTTCCCATTGCAAGAATTCATCCTTCATGCAAAAATAAGTAACTTTTTTAGATCTCCTAAACCTAACCATTTAAAGGCCTGAACAGACATAAACCAATTTAAAAAATAACAATAAGTAAATTATTTTCACATAGTCTTATGGCAAAAGCCTACCTCTAGAAGAACTAATCAATCCTATGTTTTATAAAACAAAAAACATAAAACAAAACAAAACAAAAAACAATAGAATAAAAATTTTGAAGAAAAAAAACAACTAACCAAGAAAAGCCTAAATTGACAAAAGAGCTATACCATGGTTTAAAATCCAACATCGCTGGGTAGAAATAAAAGCAAGTGGTGTTTAAACAAATTTTATTTGTTTCTTCTTTTCCCCACTCCCTATCCCCAACCCATGTGAATTATTTTATTATTTAGTATGCTTAAAAAGTGGATTAATGAGTCTGGAACTTTAAATTAACTGATCATTCCTCATTACTTGGTATTTCAGAGAAAGAGGCAAGTCAAAGACAACAAGCTGATGTCAGGAATTTATTAGGAAAAAAACACAAATTCAAAATATACCCTGGGCTTAGTAAAATCAAAGCGTACGAGGTCTGGGAGTAATCACAAAATCAGACAAGCCTTAAAATGCACAGGCATTGCAGTTGGACAAACTTGGGTTAAGGCTTTGGGGTCGTGCAGACATGAGCCTGACACCCAGTTGCTTCCCACCCTGGGTATGGGAGCTTGGGCAAGTTTTTTAACTTCTTTGACTGTCAGTATTTCCACCTGTAAAAATGGGAATAAATAGAATGTTAGGATGTAATGATAAAGAGTTATTTTATGTCAAGTGCCTGGCATTCAATATATGCAGGTGTTTTTAATTGTCTAAAAAATATCATCCATTCATGGAATATTTTTTGTGGAGCCCACAGGAGGCAATAAATAAATATGTCAAAGTTACAAGATGTCCGGATATAATTTTAAAATAAAACAAATGTCTCTAAACGAATATTTTCTAACCCAATAGGTTTAAACCTATAAAGATATTATTTTAAAGCAAAAGAAATTTCTCCCAAAGTGATTTTGAAAGGCTTTCTCTAATGCATGAGGTTTCTAAGAGAACTGAACACAATGGATGAATCATGTTCTTACAGATGAAGCATATAATAATGAGCAATTTTGAACTTGACTTAGGGAACTCCTGCACATTTAGAAGAGATGCACTTTTCCTCCCTGAGTTCAACTGTTTCATATTTTTATTACTTCTTTTTTATCAAGACCAAGGGTACATTTTAACCATTAAAAAGTATAAAACACTAAACTTAAGAATGTAGAACTACCCTGAATTCTGTTAACATTTATAACCTGAGTCACTCAGAGAAGAATGAAGATGGGTCTTACAATGTTGAAAAAAAAAAAAAAGTGGTATCACCAATCCAAAATATTTGGGAACTATTCCAGATTGTGAAATAGTCATGTATTATGACAATATACTTAGGGCACAAAACTTAATTTTTGAAAACGACTACGCATAAAAGTACATGTCAACAGAATTCTTACTGCTCTTCTTGCAGACAGATACATTGACCGAGTTCACATAACGAATGCAGAACTTCTTCACCAGGCAAGAAATTTTCTATAAGACTTCATATAAAACGATTCTTCCACGATGACAGCTCACTGGAGCCAACGTCCCTAATTATAGAAATGGGATTCTCTTTTGGGAGCGTGTGATACAGCAACTTTTCATCCCTAATATGGGTAAAGGGAGGGACTTAGGTAATACCACTTTTCATAGTTCTTTTTGAATCTTTGGCTCAGAAGTAAATTAGCCTGTTGTAGAAAAATCCCCATGCTCACGTTCCTCTGGTAAAGACAATGATAGTAATAATAATCATGCTAAGAATGAGGACGGAGAGAAAAAGGAAGGCGGGGAAGAAAAAGAGAGGCGGGGAAGAGAAGAAAGGGGAAGAGGCAGAAGAGAAAGAATAGGAAGTAGAAAAGGGGGAAGAGGTGGCCAAGGGTTGGCCTACCCACTCACTTTCACCTTGAGGATAAAAATCTCAGAATTTATGTGGCGGAAGAATTGCCTGAGAGCTATCTTTTAAAATGGAGATGTTCCTGCTCGTCCCCCAGATGTTCTTTTTTTTTTTTTTGATAATAATATTTTTTTATTATATTATGTTAGTCGCCATACAGTACATCCCTAGTTTTTGATGTAAAGTTCCATGATTCGTCCCCCAGATATTCTGATACAGCTTGTCTGCAGTGGGGCCTAGGAAACTACACTTAAAATTTAAGTGCCCAGGTCTGTAGACAGCCCCTTGAGAAATGCGGCTCTGCAATTTTAGAAAACCAAAGAGTCCTGTCTCAAGTCCACTCCTGGAGGCAGCCAGTGACAGCTGTCTATACTCTGGCTCTGCTGAAGGCCACCACTTACCTCACGATCACGGGCCACCTGCCATGCTGCACCCCTTCTCTTCATAGCGTTGGTGCAAGGGGATGTGTGCAGCTGCACACGTAGTCTCTTCCTGCCCACTCTTGTGTGTTTTCACTTGCCTCACAATGCTAATGTGGAGGGGGATCCCAGACTTCAGTGAAGGGCTGAAGGGAAACAAATACACGGGTTGTAAACACAAAGCTACCTAGTTCATAAGCTGACTGGTAGCTCCTTTCCAAGAGAAGAGAACACAGATCAAAATTAACCCTCTCTCAAGTGTGCCCTTGTAGACAGACCCTGGTTCCCAGAGCCAGTCCTTCAGACTTCCCCCAGAAGTCCCTGGACTCTTCTTAAGGGCACATCCACACCTCTCCCACAAGGATATTGTTGTCTGATGACTCATTCCTCTCCCTTTATCCAGCACTTCCAGAGACACAGTGTCCCCAGAAGAACACCCTGAGTTTCTGAAATTGGACTACGGCAGTTTAGCCTCAGGGTGCGGATGAGGAGGCATAGTGACTTCCTACAGCAGAGGGGTGCAGCGTCAGCCTTGACACTTCAGGTCTTGGCTCCTTAAAAATATCCCAAAGCAGTTATAGGTGCAGAATGATGAATGTATCTAGTCATTTGGAGAACGCATACACACCACAGATACCTCACAGGCTCAGGCACACACAGCTCCCAAAAATAAACACATTAATTCACACAGACATTGCAATCTAGACTCCAGATCCGTAGGAAGAAAGCAAACAAGATCCTGTGAGCAATAGGACCTGCACAAGATGGCCACCTACAGTGAAAATAAAATGTGGGTGTTGCCAGTCAGGTAATGTCAGTGCTCTCTTTGATGAGGCTTTATGAGGAGCATTACAAGTATATAAGAATTGGTGCTTATTCCCCAGCTGTCTTTTCACAGGGACTAACATACAGATGCAGTGGAAACTTTCAAACTACACGTCAGGGCACATTTCTAGGTTTGCTGTGAGCAGATGATTTGTGACCTTCCTGCACAGAGCAGTCTCTCAGGGGTTGAAGTCTGGTTGGGGCTGTTCAGCTTATATTTCCAGTTTTAGTTACAAACACTTTACATGTCTTTAGTGTTTTAGATTTATTATTTTTGTTTTTTCAACATTATTTTTTACATGAACATACAGTAAAATTGACCTTTATTTTTGGTTTAAAGTTCTATGAATTTTAACACATGTATGGATTGTGTAACCATCAACACAACAGGACCCAGACCAGTTCCATTACCCCCAAATCCTCCTCATGCTATGTCTTTGTAGTCACACCCTCCTCCTCACCCAACCCCGCCATCACGGATATATTCTCTGTCATATAATTTTGTCCTTTTAGGAATATCACACAAATGGAATGACATAGTATGTACTCTTTTGAGACTGGTTCTTTCATATGGAAAATGCCTTGAGATTCGTTCAGGTTTTTGCATGTACCACTGACTCACTTTTTCACTGTTAAATAGTATTCCATTGTGTGGACATACCATTTATGAAGGACATTTGAGTCATTTCCACATTTTAACTATGAATTATGAATAGAGCTGCATAAATATCCATGCACAGGTTTTTGTTTGAATACAAATTTTCATTTTTTTAAGTAAATATATAGGAGTTGTATTGCAGGATGATATGGGAAATGTATGTTAAAATTTATGAGAAACCGCCAAATTGTTTTCCAGAATGGCTGTACACTGTGCAGTCCCACCAGCATTGTCTGAGAGTTCCATACTCCCCTTGTCAGCTCTAGGTACTATCAGTGTTCTTCCTGTTAGCACCTCTAAGAGGTATCTAACCTATCTAGTAATATAGCTAGGGGTATATTAGTGGTATCTCATCACCATTTTAATTTGCATCATTTCCCTAGTGGCTAAAGATATCATTCTTTTATTCTTTTGAATATATCTTTCCTTGCAAATCTCGCACTGTCCATTTCAGGAATACCACTCAAGAATGAGTGAGGTGCTGGGCATAGGGGGATGAGTTAGGGTTGAAGGCTGGGTTCCTGCCCCCAGGAAACTCACAATGTGGTGGAAAGTACCAATCCTGATCATGATACCACAGTTTTGTACACAATGTAAATTAAGAACAAAGTTATGAAAAGATAACTAATTGTAAGATTTATCTTATAGAGTTAAAAAAATATTGATCCTTCTCTCTGCTGTCCATTAACACACATACATATAATTATTGTTGTTTACAGATGGTAAAGAAAGAAGGAGTTATGAGGAGAAGCAGAGACAGAAGGAGAGAGAGGGAGAGAGAGAGAGAGAGAGAGAGCTTGCATAAGTTTAGAAAGCACTTAGAAACTATATTTTCATTAAATTAAAAAATTATTTGCACATAGTTTTAGGTAAAACTCTATTGAATATAAAGCCTCAACCATTAAAATTGGCTTAGTCTTACGCCCCAAAAAATAGATCGATTTTAAAAGATATCAAGCCACATCCAAGCTTGTGACATAATGCCAATCAGTCTCTGAGAGCTGTTCTATTGTGTGTAAAAAGAAAAAAGAAAAATAATCAAAACATTTATTGCTGCCTGCCTGTACGAGAAAACCACATCTGATGAATATTATGGTAGTATCACCATGTCCATCCATGACATACACATGTATGCACTGTCATGTCCATACCCCAGCTAAGGGCTCACTTTTCCAATGGTATCCCAGTGGTTGCTTCTGGGACGCCTCTTTTCGATCTGCTATTCTTTTGCCTCACACCTTTCTCTTGGTTTTTCAATCCTGCCACCAACCTTTGTGATCACTGCCAGCCCTGCCCCTGATAGAGGCCCATGACCAGAGTTGGCCCCACTAATGTTACTCTCAGGTTTCTGCCCCAGACTCAGACTCCCGCTCCTTTTTGTCTAGTTCTTGCTCCTGTTGTGCCTCACTCTAGAAAGCTTTGGAGAAGTAATGGAATCATATGGGAAATAACTGTGGAAAAAGAGAAGGGGAGGAAATGAAAAATCTCAAGCTACTACCTGTTTTATCATAATTTCCTCTCCTTACCCTTTCTCAATTTCTCAGTGTATGACTCTTACCCTGTAGCAGTCCTCTTCCCTATCAGAATATCTAACCCGACTCTTCACCCCACTGTTTCCATCAGAGCCCCAAACCTGAGTCTTATTACAACGTAACATTGGTTGTCAGTGGAATGGGCAGTGGTGGATAACGCTGACTTGGACTGGCGATAGAAATTAGGAATTGATGGAGACAAGAAAGGAAAACAAATAGAAGGGAAAGCTACTTCTTTCATCAACTCCTGGAATTCTTTTAAATGTATGTATTTCATCTCATTCCCTCCAGACCCAACCTTTATTCTTCTCTAGGCCTACAGAGATCACTAGTCCTTTGCTCACAGCTTGCAAACCAGCTACCCTGCTCTAGCTTCTTCTGAATGACGTGTTCCTAGATACTCATATATTGCTGTATCCAGACAGAGTGACTGGCACATGAATGCTTGTTAAATAAGTGAACAAACAAGATGAATGAACCAAGACTTGAAGTACCTAAGTGCTTACTTAACCTGCCTACCGAGAGTGCCAGACCATACTATAGGATTGCTGTGGGGGTGGGTTGTCCCTGAAGTCCACGGTTGGAGTTATGATCTCACTTGTCCAGAGAAATCCTGTTGTCCCTGGACGCTGGGCTTTGAAAAAACCAGATGTACTCAAGACACGTAAGATTGACCCTGAGATAATAAGAATGCTATGATGGTGATGGTGACCAACATGAAGCTTCTGCTGCCAATAAATTCTCTCCAGAATAAAACAGTTCGTCTGGCAGTTAATTTTGGAAGGAATGTCAGCCTCTTCCAATTCCATACCATGCTGCTGTTTGACAAATTTGGCAAGATCTCATGCCAAAGAATCTCCTTATCTTCTCTCCTGCTTATCAGCATTTGAACAATATCCATCTTGTTATCTCAGAGCCCTTTGTAGTCTCAACTTCCACTAGAGCCTACAGTCTAGTAAAGAATGGTTTGCTAATGTGTTCCAGAAATGGTTCTGCCTAAGGTCACCAATGATCTTTCTCAATATCAAAATCATTTTATGTTATTTTTTCCAGCCCTACTTTATTTTTTTAAACTAAGGTATAATTTACCTACAGTGAAATGTACAGAACTTAAGAGTTGGATCAAATTTGACATGTACAAAGGTAACCTATATCCTATCAAGATATAGAATGGTTCTTATCATTTCAGAAAGCTCCACTGTGCCCCTCTCGGTCAATCTCCCTTGCAGAAGCAACCATGGTTCTGGTTTTTATCATCATCGATTGTTCTCTATTACCTATTTTAGAACTTCATATAAACAGAATCATACACCACATAATATTTTTTGTGCCTGGCTTCTTTTACTCAGTATTTTGTGTTTTTGAGATTTAAGATTTATTGAATACTCAGTAGTTTGTTCCTTTTGTTGCTAAGTAATATTCCCTAATATGAACATTCCACAGTTTATTAATTCTCCTGTTGAGAGACACCTGGGCATACAGTTTTTCAGTTATGAATAAGGCAGGTATGAAAATTTATTTAGAAGGGTTTCTATGGACATATGTTTTCATTTTTCTTTCTTTCAAGATTTTATTTATTTATTTATTTATTTGAGAAAGAATGAGAGCAGAAGGAGAGGGAGAAGAAGACTCCCCACTGAGCAGGGAGCCTGATGCAGAACTCGATCCCAGGACCCTGAGATCATGACCTGAGCTGAAGGCAGACACTTAACTGATTGAGCCACCCAGGTGCCCCTTCATTTTTCTTGATAAAAACTAGAAGTAGATTGCTGGGTCATAGGATAGATGTATGTTTCACTGCTCAAGAAACTGGCAGTTTTACAAAGCAGTTTTAACATTTTACCCCCAAACCAGCAATATATAAGAGTTCCAGATGGTCTGCATATTCAGGAAAATTTAGTATTGCCAGTCTTTCTCAGCTTGCTATTATTCGGTGTAAAATGCTATCTCATCGTTTGAATTTAGTTTTCTGACAAGTAATGATGTTGATCCCATTTTCATACACTTATTAGGTATTTATATATCTTTTTTGTCTGTCTCTTCTTTTGCCCTTTTTTTAGTTTTTAAAAAAGATTTTATTATGGGTGAAGGGAAATGGCAGATATATAGGCTTCCAGTTATGGAATGAATAAGTCATGGGAATAAAAGACACAGCATAAGGGATAAGGTCAATGACATTGTAATAGTGTTCTATGGTGACAGATGGTAGCTGCACCCATGGTAAGCATAGCATAATGTTTAAACTTGTAGAACTACTATGCTATATACCTGAAAGTAACGTAATATTGTGTATCAACTATACTCAAATAAAAAATAAATTTAATAAATAAATAAAGACTTTATTTTTTCCCATTTTTTAAAAAAATGTATTTTTTTGTTTTGTTTTGTTTTGTTTTGTCTTTTTGTTGTTGAGTTTAATTCTTTATATATTCGGGATATAAGTCTTCTGTCAGACAGGTGTTGTAAATATTTTCTCCCATGCAGTGGTTTTTGTGGTTTCTTTTAATAACCAAAAGTTTTAAATTTTGATGAACTTAAATTTAACAATTTTATCTTGTATATTTAGTGCTTTCTGTATTCCTTTTAAGAAATTTTCACTGATTCCCAAGGCCATTACAGTTCTAGCTCTTACATTTAAGTTTATGATTCTTTTTGAATTAATTCTGTGTATGGTATGAGGAAAGGATAAAGTTACTTTTCCATGTAAATATTCAGGAGTTCCAGTACCATTGTTGAAATTTACATTTTCATTGAATTGCTTTGGTAGCCTTGTGAAAAATAATTTCACCCAGTATTTTTTGGATACATTTCTGTGTTCTGTATTCTGTTCCGTTAGTCTTCTTATCTGTCCTTTCACCAATATCACACTGTCTTGATTACTGCAGCTTTATCCTAGGTCTAGAAACCATGTAGAATAGGTCCTCTGACTATTCTTTTTCACTATTGCTCGTAAATTCTAGTTCCTTTGCATTTCTATAATAGATTCAAATTGTCACTTTCTTTAAAAAATTTTTTTGATTGGGATTGCATTAGATCTATAGATCAATTTAGGGAAAATTGATCTTAACAATATTGACTCTTCCACACCATGAACATGGTATATGTTATGGATTAAATTGTGTCCCCCAAAAGATGTGTTGAACTCCTAACTACAATACTTTAGAATATAACCTTATTTGGAAATAGGGTCATTGCAAGTGTAAACACTTAAGATGAGATCACACTGGAGTAGAAAGATCCCTTAATCCACGCTGTAACTGATGTCCTTTAAGAAAAGGAAACAGGCACATGAGGCTCTTTGTGACAACAGGCAAAAATTAAAGTGCTGCCGTTGCAAGTCAAAGAATGCCAATGACTGTTGGCAAACCATCAGAAGTTAGGAAGAGGCAAGAAAAGATTCTCCCCTGCAGATTTCAAGGGAAGCATGGCCCTGCAGGCACTTTGATTATGGACTTCTGGCCTCCAGGACCATGAGACAATAAATCTGTTTAAACATTCCCAGAATGTTTATTTTTTCCCTTTATTTTCTACTCCCTTCTTCAAACCTCTTTGGTTTCCCTTTTTTATGCTATCAATTCTTATTTAGACAACACTTAGTTCAAGTAATTTATTTGATTATCATTGCTTCTTGATTTATTTTTCTTCTTCAGCTTGATATTCTAGTTGACAATTTGCTATTCAGATACATTCATGATGCTATTCTGGTCTATCATGTTTTTAAATGACAAATTTAACAATTATATTTTCACTTTTGTAAGTGTTAATTCTTCCTTCTCAGATCAAGATAATATCTTCCTTTTCCTACCCAAAACTATGACTTATATTTATTTGAAGTCCAATTTTGGATTCTTCATTAATTGAGGTGTCAATTCTCCTGTTTGTTTCTTTCTAGTATTGATCATAAATGATAAACCACATATACATTAAAAATGGCTTTCTCCCTAAAATAAGTGAAAAGTATATGTTTATTCTTGACTCCTCAACTTTGTGACTGAAATTTTCTGCTACACAGTCAGCTCCCTCTCCTTAACCAGACTGTCTGGGGGGAGTGGTAAAAGAAACTGTCTGCCAGAGCTTTGGTTCTTTGACATTTCTTGTTGCAAGAGAAGAACTGATGAGAGATATGCAGCATAATGAAGAGCCTTTGCAGGTGTTTTTCCTGCTGAACTGCAACGGTTCTTTTGTAGTGTTATTAACTGCCAGGCCATGGCTCTGCAACTTGCCTTACGCACTTTGACCATGCAAGACAATTATTCCTGTTGCAGCTTCTCAGTCTCCAGGGATGTCAGTACATTTAGGAGCAAAATGGCTTGGCTGATACCACTGTGGTTCTCCAACTCATCCCTTTCTAATTGCTCCTCAACCTCTTTTTCTCTCTTCTTCTGCCACGTTCAGGACAAATTTCCCTTGATGTTACCATTCTGTAGTAGAGACTTGGCCTATGGTCTCCTCAAAGTTCCCAGTTCTTTAAGATTTATCCTTTTTCTTTAGGGTGACTATGTAGTCACTTGAGAAATGTTTTCTATCGTATCTTGAGTTTTGTATAAGGAGGGAGATGGCACTGTGTTCTTTTTATCATCTTGAAACCAAAGACCACCTCTGAACTCTTTAAATTGTACCTAAGTCAGAGACTTAGAGGTCATCCAAAAAAAAAAAAATCAAAGGCCTTTATATTTTGTGGCAAAAAATTTAACAAACAATAATTTAGTTCCATGCACACTTCTAACATATGAATGTAAATTGATTGAAGTATAATATAACTTGGAGGAAATCAGGATATTATAATAAATGGCATATAAAAATTGCTTTATATTTATTTATGTATATATAAATATTATATAATATCACATTAATGAACATGAATTAATCATTTATTTCCAGGAGATAATGAATAAAAACATTTTATAAAGTAAAAATTCTAAATTTAAAGATTTTTGATATTAATGGTATTGGGAATTTTAGCTCCTGTTTTCATGAAGAATAAATAGAACATAATTTTGAAAGGTTTAACTACAGACAATTTTTGAAAGTTCTTACTTCATCTTAGCTGATTGGTATCCAATCTACTTTCAGTTTTTTCCTAATGTTTTCTTTTCTGCCTTCTACTCAAAAGACTCCTATTATCTTTTAATTCTTTCCTTTCTGCTAGGTCAGCTTGCCATTTTGGTAAAACCATTATTCAATTCTATTTTTATGTGGATTCTATTATATTACTTTTGGTAATCATCATGGTCAGCCAATGCTCATTGAGCATTTATTGTTTAAAACTGCACAGACTAACAGTGAGAATGATGATAATAATAGCAATTTTATGTATTGAATGTTTACTGCGTAATAGCTACTGTACTAAGCACTTTTGTAAATCTGATTGAATTTTCACAAAGGTAGATACTAAGGCTAGGCTTATATTGACTTGTCTAAATTTATAAAGATAAAAATGACAGAAAATGATTTGAACCTGAATCTCTTTTACTCCATTGCCTTGCACATAGCCAATGTTTAGGTTTCTTTTTATTCTCGTTTTTTTCCTTCTTTATCATGTAAGTTCCATTTTTATTCTAAATGTCTGTTATCATGGTAATATAAGTTTCAATTGTGTGCTTTCTTCCTGGCAAATTTAATTCCATAAAGCATAGGTATATCTCACAAAATTTCAAATTAAACACTTTTGCTAACAACCATGCTAACAAAAGTTCAAGTTATGCCCTAGGTTATCTTTCTAATTCTTTAAAGGATAAGATTTAACTATCTAGGATAAAATTACACATCTATGAGAAAACTTACGATTTGCTCTTAAAGGACAAAGTTTCTTGGTTAGGTATAATATTCATATTGTTTCCAATGCCCTTTCATTTATATTCTGTCTCTTAAACCAAACTGTGTAATATGCAGAGGGGTTGAATAACCTGTCTAGGAGCACTGAGTAGGAAGCAATAGAGCCGAGAGTGGACCTTAGGTCTTCCTCCTTTCATCCCAGCTCCAAGTGCGTTTCGGTGCACCATCATCGCTGTGCCCTGTGGGCTTGCTCCAAAGGCTCATGTTGAGCACACTGATCCGTCTTCTCTGAACCACCTCAGAGCCCTGAGGTAAAAACCCATTTTGAAATAAGAAACTGATTTACCCACACATTATTCATGTCCACCCTCTATTTGCTAAAAAATGATTGGGCTATATTTTGTGCTATTAGTTTTTCCAAACAGTGCACCAACATATGGGGTCAAGAAGTGTGTCCAGTATATATGTTCTCCTTACCATTATTTGTTACTTCAAGGATCTGTTTGGTGATGCCTGTGTTCTCAGTTTATCACAGATTCTTGTAGATCTTATATTGCTCTCTATACTTCCTCCCCAGGAGGCTTAGGTGACATTAGACGGGAGGTGGCACTCCTTTATACTCTTTGGAAATAATAGGTACAATTTCCTGTGAAACATGCTTTAGCAAACAGTGCTGGACTAAGGTGAAAGCATATTTTGTTTACAGTTAAATTTCTGGTTCAGTGCTTTTTACAAACTATTTCATAATGGAAAACAAATGTGCTTTAAATGTGAAACAAAGGGAAAGTTACAAACTTATTGCCCTAATTAAAGAATGGTTATCAAACATGTGGTATTTTTCACCATAAATAAATCTAAAAGACACTTACCGAGTTGTATTTATTTGTCCTTGTATATCTTGGGTGAATTTGTCTGTGACAGATAATGAAAAAAAATATGTGACTACAACAAGACACTAATTTCTCCCCCCCCTTTTAACTTAGTAATAATCATGACCTCTTCTCATTAATATTCCTACAAACTTCAAACATACACTGAAATTTTGTTCCACTTCATCAGAGTTTTTCTACATATGGAATGGTCTTTGAAGTTAATTGGAGCCCTCCATCTTGAAGTGAGATGAGGGTACAAAGTGGAGTCTACCAAAGAACTTGTGATAACTTCTGTCACCAGACACATTCTAATCACTGTCCAGAGAGCTCTGCATGCAGCAGAGGCCTGAAGGGCAATATATCACAAACACAATTGGGTGCTGTAGGTAAGTCCAATGTCCCAAATATGAGAAGCAGACTTTTTTGTTTTTCTTATGAGTGTAATATCACTAAATAGTTGACCTGGATGTAGAAAGAAATCAGAGGACTCGTATTCATATTTAAGCTAACAAATAGATAATACACATTAGAACAGTGGTTTATAGCTATAAGTTATCTATCATCCCATCTATACATGTCCAAACTAAATATCCATACAACTAAATATTATGACATGTCCTTTGAGGAAACGTTATAGCCTCTGACTACTAGAATATCTTTCTAATTAATTCTCTTGCTCTGCTTATTGATCACTAGTGTGTTACATGGACTAACGCTGCTTAGTTATAAAACAAGAAGGTTTCTTCCAGCTTGGGAAATTAATTTGTTAATTCTTCAACAATAATTTATTAAGCATATAATATGTTCTGAACATGGCAATAGTCACTCGGGATTCAATGGTGAACAAAGTAGAAATGGAGTTTGTAGTCTGTCTCCTTGAATGAAGTCAATTAGTGGCTACATTCTGGTTCAGAAGTTACGCTGTGGCAATTTTTAGTGATAAAAATCTGTTCTCTGACACTTGAATTATTAAGGTCCAATTTATTATTTTTATTATTGTTCATTTCTAGTGCACCTTATGGCAAAGAATCTTCCCAACATCATCTCATTTAATTCTTTCAGCTACACCATGAAATAGCTGTCTTTCTTCACTTTTACCTGCTTGAGAGACAGATAGAAGATTAGAAGGTTCCGTATCTTGCCTAGGATCAGTTAGTGAGTGGAGAGTTCAAACCCAGGTCTGCTTCACTATGATGTTTAAAAAACTATAAGCTATAAAGGTCTTTAAAATAAGAAGCATAATTTGCGAGACTTTCAAGTCACATGATATCCAGAATCTTACCGTAACTGAGCAAGACCAGGGAGTACAGGAAAAGAATCGTTTCTCAGAATCTTCCTTGACTATCAGGGTCTGACACCAGGCAGAGTGGGAAGGGACACATGGCACCATGGTAAGCATTTTCTTTTCGGAAGTATTTGATAAAACATCGATGACTTTGGGGTCCGTTTCTTTTTTGAATATTTTGCTGATGGGTGGTGCACAAAGGAGATGCTTAGCAGAATGCATGTAAGTGGATGTCACACTGCCATATGCGTCCCTGTTGGGCACTGCCACGCGCTCTGCCCTGCCCTCTTCCCCAGCTCCTGGGCCTGCCTAAGATCCCCACACTCCGCACTCCGCAGTCTCAACACTGGCCACAAAGGGTCTTCATTCTTGTTTAAATGTTAAGAGCTGAAGTGCAAATGAGGTTGAAGACGACAATCCCCTGTTCCCTGTTTCTGAGTATGGAGTTCTAGTAAACCATTGTCAAAATTATGAAATCATTGAGAGTTTACTGGAGAGAGTTGTTAAGGAGAATCTACATTCAAAACAATTTCATGAGAACTTGTTCAGAAGGCAAGTCTGAGACACGAAGATTCTCTGAAAACCTAGCCCCTGCCGTGTTCATATATTCTGCGTACAGCAGGGCAATATATTTATTGACTAAAAAAATGTCGCTTTTAAACTTCTATGCCTAAATTTTTTCCTCTGCTGTTCCAACTTTTACCTTTGAATAAATAGCGCATGATGATAAAGTAATGGTGCCCTAAGTAGAAAATTTGCTTTAAATGAGAATGTGCAGGAAAAGATCTATTTGAGCATCTACCTAACAAATATCAAAGACATAAATCTGCTTCTTTTGTCCAATGAACCCCAAGCAAGCTGCTGTCTCACGAGCAGGCTGTAAGTTTGGTGGTGTGATCACCTTATTTTCTGCAGGAAAAAACAGAATCATCTCTTTCTTAAGGAAATTCAGCACACTATTAAATGGACGACTCACACACGGCCACTCTGACGACACCCCTCCATTGTGTTCTGAAGCTTCAGTCAAAGTGATCTTTTCAACACAGAAATTTTCCCAGGAACTGGGAAATCTGCCTCATTCTCCAAGACTCAGGCAAATCCTCCACTCAAAGGTACAGGATAGGTAATGGAAATCGCATTTGAAATTTTACATGTGATTGTTTCCTTATTTGATATTCTGTTTCCTCACTGTTCATCTTATTCTGAAATCTGTGCATTTGAGGCCAGGATGGTTTGTTTTCTTAAGGTTGGTGCCAAGTAGAGTATCTATCATGTACCAGGGGCTTAATAAATATCTATTGAATAAATGAATCATTAGGACAAAGAAACTGATAAAATATTTTTTGTCTTATTTAGGTTTAAAAGATTCCACAGGGGAATGAAAGATACAGCATGGGGACTATGGCCAATGATATTGTACAGCAGAGCATGGTGGCAGATGGTGGCTACACTTGTGAAGAACGGAGCATAATGTAGAAAGTCATTGAGTCACTATGCTGTACACCTGAAACTAATGTAACGTTATGTGTCAACCATACTTTAATTTAAAAAAAAAAAGATTCTGAAGCATGGGAACTATTAGAGTTATTGAGCACATGTCAAGCACCATGCCACATACTTGCATACACCATCTAATTCAATCACTAAAACACTAAGTAGTTATTCTTGTCCCTATTTTACAGACAAGGAAACGGGTTGGGATAAATCACACAGCTAGAAAATACTAGAACCATTCTTCTTACTGAGGTCTGTCTGAGTACTGAGACCATGCTGACCTTCATGCAGTCGGTCTCCCATACATTGTTTGATCAAGAGGTACCTGAAAGTTTTAATAATATGGGAGAAATAATAATGTTGACTTAAAAATCTAACACATCAATGGGGCACCTGGGTGGTTCAAATGGTTAAGCATCTGCCTTCAGCTCAGGTCATGATCTCCACATCCTGGGAGATCCTCGGGCTCCCTGCTCAGCATGGAGTCTGCTTCTCCCTCACTCTCCGTCCCTCCCCCATGCTCATTCTCTCTCTCTTTCTCTCTCTCTCTCAAATGAATAAATAAAATATATTTTTTTTAAAAAAGCGTCAAGTTTTGAAACTGATCCAGATAATTTAGGCGGTATGATCACTAGACTTCCAACCAACCCAGTGAACTAAGGTTTACCTAATTTTCTTTCAACTATCTAATAGTCTCTCACAGTACATCCAGCATCCTCCTTCACTTGTTAGTCGGGGAAACATAACTCCAAGTTCTGTAGAGACAGTCCCAGTTTGTGTCTATTGTCCTGGTGAGATTATAAATAGCACCCTCTTTCACTCTCAAAGGTGCTGTATTTTATTTTTTTATATTCTTTATTTTTATTTTTAATTTTTTTTTTTAAGTAGGCTCCACACCCAGTGCAGAACCCAACATGGGGCTTGAACTCACAACTGTGAGATCAAGACTTGAGCTGAGATCAAGAGTCAGATGCTCAATCAACCAAGCCACACAGGCACCCAGAAGTGTTGCATTTTAGATGGTGTATCTCACCGTCCTACCTTTCAGGGCTCTCTTGGCCTCTACCATCTCAGGATCCATTGTGGTTATGTTGTTTGGGGCCCAAACTATGGCTTCACTTGCTGGGAACTTTGACTTACATCACACTCTTTATCGAAGTTACTTGCCCCCCAAAAAACTTCCCTCAGGCCTTACTTTCTACTGCCAGCTATTCTACTCTATGCTGTGCTTAACTTAAAGCTCCACCCCTCAGAGGGAACACCAGTATAACCTAAATAGAGCTGCTTAGATACACAGATTAAAAAAACAAAAAAGTAAGTTAGCCCTTCTAATTATACTATGTTATAATGGTTGCCTTAATTAATTTACTCTAACATGAAAGCTGCTTTGAACTTGTCTCCAATGTTCAGCAATTCTGGGTTTTCTGCACCTAATACTAAAGCTTCATAAGCAGTTTTCACTATTAGGGAAAAGAGCTATATTTTCTCTCTTCCAATATGGTCACCTCTTTGGAGCTCCATTCATTTTAGGCTTTCCATAATCTTTCAATGCCATAAGCAAATATAGCTTGAGTCTTGGTAAACCTGGCTTAAGGTAAAGTGTTACCCTAATTCTAGAAGGACAAGTCAGATCAGAATGTCTCCTGTGTGCCTTTTTCCCACTGATGCTATATTGTACTCTTTTCTTCCAGAGCTCGGTTCAATTTTAAATGACTCTAATGAACAATCTTCTATCACAATTTCTTGTGACATAGCAACTCATTTGACCCATAAATCTGTTAGTTCACTCAGTGGTTTCCAGAAAATCTAAGTACGACAGTTAATTTGTTAGAATCTTAAAAATTTTTTGTCAAAATAAAAAAGCCTTTATTTTTTTTAAGAGAAAATTATGCATCCAGTGATACAATTAGTTTTCAAAAGGGAATTAATTGTTGCATGGAATAAAACTGTAATGAATTTATACTTAAAAAATTAATTTTTAAAATATAACCAAAATTCTCTGTCACTTCAAAAGACATATTGTTTTCCTTATTGGGACTCTTACAGTTATCATGACAAATAACAGTGATCCAAAGAATTTTTTTTATCATAAATTTGCTAGTATTTTCTCTTCCTTTCCCTAAGACAAATTTGAGGATTTTTAAAATTAAATTAACACCTTTTAACTGAAGTCACTTTTCAAAATGGACTTTAAAATTTCTTCTGTTTTTTTTTTTAAAGCCATCTATGCTTTTTTAAATAAAGAAACAAGGCAAAAAGTTATCTACTCAGGTTTCTCTGCTCCAAAAAGATGGTTCAGAGACAAGTGCAAACAAGAGGGACACACTGGAGAGAGAGGAGTTGGTACCCTTTAAAAGGTGGCATTAAGTCTAACTTTTGGGCCTTTATCCTATCCTACAAATTCAGAAGTGTGTCCCCTGCTGTTTGTTAATTGTAAAACAATAACCGGTATACCCTAGGTCAAGAGTTTTTCAACATCACCAGACGTACCCAGGAACTTGTTAGAAATGCAGATTTGTAGGCCCTATCCTTGACCAATTGAAACAGAAACTCTAAGGGTGGGGCTTAGCAACCTATGCTGTAATAACCACGCAGGGGCTTCTGACGCACCTTAAGTTTGAGGATTGTTGTTCCGGAATAAAGCTTCCAAGCTAGATGCTGTAGACAGGCAAGAATGTAAAAATAACTGCTATTCTCAAAGAACTTACCATCTGGTTGGAGAAAAATGCCAACTGGGTGGAAAGATCATTCATGATTCCCGCACATAAATACTACCTCCCAGAATGCACAGGACCATAGATAGAGATTCTGTCTGGCTGGGTGATGGGAAAGTTGAGATTTGACATGGGTTTTTGTGGCTGAGACTACTAGCTGTTCACAAAAACCCTGTTTCCTTTCTTCCTTGGCACATAGCAAGGCCATATTCTCACTTTCCTTCACTGTTACATATAGCCAAAAGATCAATTTTTCTCAGTGTAATATGAGCATAAGTAATATGTGCTGTTTCTGAGCCACAGCTTTTCAGAAGTGGGTGTTTTCTGTCTATGAGCTCTCTCTTTATCTTTCTGTAGGCTGCAAACAAGTGAAAATGTCAAGACTCTAAGAATGGTGGATTCTCAATGTAGAAGAAATCTGGTTTCTTGATTTATTACATTTTTGGACTATTAAATGTATAAGAAGTAAACCTCTAAGGAATTTTAGCAATTATATATTTTGAGTCTATTTAATACAGAAGCTTAGTCTACCCTAACTAATAGGTAGGATTATAGTACAATACCAGAAGTGGAAAAAAAATGTTCTTCCACTGAGAGAGAGTATTAGTAAAATTATGGAGATATCATCACGGATGGTATATAGTTAGGAGTGACTATAGATAACATCAGTAAGGCCTATGTGGACAAAATGACTGGTTTTAGATGATGGGACAGGGAGGATTGAGCAGATCCTGGAATGCTATATAAGTTAGGATGCTTTGGTTGCAAGTGACAGAGAACTGAAATTGGATTTTTTAAAAGACAGTTTATTATCTAATAAATCAAGGAATTCTGAAGAATCAGGCTCTGGGTATATTTACCAAGACTTTGTATAGGAAGTCTCTTGTCTCTTTCTTCTTCCATGTGTTGACTTCATCCTCAGGTTTGAAATAAGAGGTCTGTAGCAGTTCTGGGTAAGATATCCAGATCTAACAGCATCCAGGAGCCAAAAAGATCATTTCCTCCATGACCAGTATTTTGAGTGAGGGACATTTTCCTAGAATCATGTTCCCACATACATAGACTTCTCCTCATATCTCATTAGGATGCTCTGCCATATGCCCATTTCTAAACAATTATTGGCAAGGGGAAATGAGTTCACTGTATGTGGCGTAGATCACAAGGTCTCAAACCTGTTTACATGTTGGACCCTCCTACAGAACTCTCCTAAAAAGCTGATGCTCAGCAGCAGAGGTTTGGTCTGGCTTCAGCCTTGGTATTTAAGAAAATCTCCCTAAGATATTCTAATGTGCAGCCAGAATTGAGACATTCTAACTTAGATGGGTAGAGTTAGAATAGGTGATGGGAAGTAAATGACAGAGAAACTATGAATGCCTTGTTTTAATTTGAATTTTTACCTTATTTTCTAGGCTGAGGGAAGCCATGAATGGTTTCTAGCCAGAGACTGGGGCTGTGTAATCAAAAGGTAATTTTGTGAGCTCTGGGCCTACCAGTGAGCTTGTCCAAGCTCTCAGGAGGTATTCAATCAACATCTGTTGGATGAATGAATGGATGGAGAATGACGGAGACAAGGACACTGGTTTGAAGGTGCAGCCCTTGCATCCACAGAGCATGTGGAACAGAGCAGGTGAAAGATCCACCAAATATTCTGTTTTCCTGTTCGTTATAAGCAAACCAGGGACCATTTATTTTGGAAATCTGGATACATAATTAGATATTTCACTTTTTAGATAATTATTTTATGTACTTAAATGCAGATTCTGAGTCTTTTTGAGCTACAGGCATACCTCATTTTCTGATGTTTTGCATATATTGTATATTTTACAAATTGAAGGTTTCTGGCGACTTGTATTAAGTGAGCCTATCAGTGCCATTTTTCCAATGCCATCTGCTTACTTCATGTCTCTGGGTCACATTTCAGTAATTTTCAAAATATTTCAAACATTTTCATTATTATTATATTTGTTAGGATCATCTGTCATCAATGATCTTTATTGTTGCTGTTATAATTGTTTTGGGGTGCCATGACCCACACTTCTATAAGACAGTGAACTTAATAAATGTTGTGTGTGTTCTGACTGCTCCAGTGAACAGCCATTCCTCCATCTTTTTCCTTCTCCTCAGGCCTTCCTATTCCCTGAGACATGACAGTCTTGAAGTTAGGCCAATTAATAACCTTATGATGGCCTCTAAGTGTTTAAGTGAGAGGACTAGTTGCACATCCCTCACTTCAGATCAAAAACTAGAAATGATTAAGCTTAGTGAGGAAAGCACATCAAAAGTTAAGATAAGCCAAAAGTTAGGCCTATTGTGCCAAACAGCCAAATTGAGAATGCGAAGGAAAAGTTCTTGAAGGAAATAAAGAGTGCTACTCTAGTGAATGTGAATGCTAAGGAAGTGAAACAGTGAAATTGCTGATATGGAGGAAGTTTGAGTGGTCTGGATAGAAGATCAAATCAGCCACAACATTCCCTTAAGCCAAAGCCTAATCCATACCAAGGCCCTAACACTCCTCAATTCTGTGAGAGCTGAGAGAGGTGAGGAAGCTGCAGAAGAAAAGTCTGGAGCTAGCAGAGGTTGGTTCATGAGGTTTAAGGAAACAAGCCATTTCCAAAACATCAAAGTGCGAGGTGAAGCAGTAAGTGCAGATGGAGAAGCTACAGCAAGTGATCCAGAAGGTCCGGCTCAGATCATTCATGAAGGTGGCTATACTGAACAGATTTTCAGTGTAGACAGCATAACCTTAAATTGGAAGAAGATGCCATCTAGGACTTTCCAGCTAGAAAGGAGAAGTCAAGCCTCGGTTTTGAAGCTTCAAAATTCAAAGACAGGCTGACTTTCTTCTTAGGAGCTAATGTAGCTAGTGACTTTTGAGTGAAGCCGGTACTCACCTACCATGCTGAAAATCCTAGGACCCTTAAATATTATGCTAACTCTACTCTGCCTGTGTTCTGTCAATGGAACAACAAAGCCGGGATGACAGTGCATCTGTTTACATGGTTTACTGAATATTATAAGCCCACTGTTGAGACCTACTGGTCAGAAAAAGGATTCCTTTCAAAATATGACTGCGCGTTGACAATGCGTCTGGTCACTCAAGAGCCCTGATAGAGATGGGCAATAAGAGGAAAGTTATTTTCATGCCTGCTGACACAGCATCCATTCTGTAGCTCATGGATCAAAGAGTCACTTTGACTTTCAAGTCTTATTATGTAAAAAATACATTTCATAAGACTATCGCTGCCATACATAGTGATTTTTCTGATGGATCTGGGCAAAGTAAATTGAAACCCTTCTGGAAAGGATTCACAATTCTAGATGCCATTAAGAACATTTGTGATTCATGGGAAGAGATCAAAATATCAATTTTAACAGGAGTTTGGAAGAATTTTATTCCAACCTCATGCATGATTTTGAGGAGTTCCAGACTTCAGAGGAGGAAGTAATCGAGGATATGGTGGAAATAGCAAGAGAACTAGAATAAGGAGTGGAGCTTGAAACTGTGACTGACTTGCTGCAATCTCATGATAAAACTTGAATGAATGAGGAGTTACTTCTGATGGATGAGCAAAGAAAGTGATTTCTTGAGGTGGACTCTACTTCTGGTGAAGATGATGTGAAGATTGTTGAGATGACAACAAAGGGTTTAGAATATTCCATAAACTTAGCTGATACAGCAGCGACAGGGTTGGAGAGGATTGAAGGAATTCTACTGTGGGTAAGACGCAATCCAACAGCATCACATGCTACAGTGAAAACATTCATGGAAAAGAAGAGTAAATCAATGCAGCAAATTTCATTGTTGACTTGTTTTAAGGAGTCACCACAGCTACCTTGACCTTCAGCAGCCTCCACCCTAATCAGTCAGCAGCTGTGAGGATCGAGGCAAGACCTTCCACCAGCAAGAAGATTATGACTCACTAAAAGCTCAGATGATAGTTAACAGTTTTTAGCAATAAAGTATTTTTAAATTAAGGTTTGCACTTTCTTTTTCTTTTTAGATGTACTGCTGTTACACCCTTAATAGACTATAGTAGAGTGTAAATTTAACTTTTGTATGCACTGGGAAACCAAAAAATTCATTTGACTCACTTTTTTTGCAATATTCATTGTATGTGGTGGTCTGGAACCAAACCTACAGTATGTCTGAGGTCTGCCTGTAGTTCTGTTCTCAGGGCCGGACACTCCTCAGAGCTCCTTGGATTACACTGTGGAACCACCTTCTGAAACACTGGTTCTCACTCTGGGATGATTTTGCCCCCCCCCCCCAGGGTGTCTTTGGCAATGTCCGGAGACAGTTTATGTTGTCTCAACTGGGAGAGTGCTACTGGCATCTGGTGGGAAGAGGCCAGAGATGAGGCTAAACATCTTACAGTGCACAAGAGTCACAAACAAAATTATCTGGCCCCAAATGTCAATAGTGCTATGGTTGAGAAACCCTGCTCTACGCTATTAATCGGGTACCTTTTTGCAAGCACCCTATCATGAGGCTGCATTTGTTTGGAAATATCCTAGGACTTCAGGAATTCTTAAAGACAAGTTGATTAATATTGGTAAAGATTCAGAGACTAGATCTTGACTATTTTGGGTAGATCTAGCTTTTATGAAACTCTCAAACAAGCTGTTCCAAGCTTTGAAGACCCGAGACAGGGGAACTGTGAGGCTCCCCTCACTAGCTGGCAGCCCCGTTGATGATGTTGTACACAAGCAATGCCAGCCAGATGATTTTACCCTAATCAGGATTTGTATGAACATGACATTTTGTTTATTCTGTTGCCTTTTTTGTTCTTCTGATTCATAAACAGCAATAACAGAGCAGAACAATTATCCCTTCTTGTTGCTGACACAGATGTGTAGATGCATGGAGGCTTTCGGTGAAGCCGGTGATGCCAAAACAATTCATATTATACTTCATCTATACCCTATAAGATTTCAGACAACAGAAGTGTGCAAAACACTGTAACCCTCTATATTTATATTCAAGTGGGCTTAGGAGTGGCCTCATGGCAAATCCTATGTAGGCACACACTTTCAACACTTGTGCTAACATCATCAAAAATTCTCCATAGGCTCAGATCAAAATTTTTTCATTCAACCCCAGTGGAAAATGTACCATCAGATAGTAAAACATAAGTTCAAAATCTTGATCCAAAAATGTTGTGTCTAGTTCTCCCTCCTCTGGAAACTCAGAAGAAGGGTAACACTTTGAACACTTAACTAGCTAAAAATATAAAGTGTAAGGGCTAAACAACACAATATTGTGGGATGCGTTTCAACCTATTATACAAGGTAAGTGTCAGAAAGCTTTCAGCAAAGGGCCAAATGGCAAATATCTGGCTTTGTGGACCCTAATGGCTCTTTTGCGACTGCTCTTGCAGCATGAAAACAGTCCTAGACAATATGTAAATAAGGGAATGCACCTGTGCTCATGACTTATTTGTAGACTTTGAAATTTGAATTTCATATAATTTTCATGTGTCATAAAATATTATTCTTTTTCCTTTTTTCAATCTTTTTAAAAATAAAAAACCATTCTCAGTTCATGGGCCACAAAACAGGCAATGGGTTGGAATTGGCCCACAAGCCACAGTTTACTCACCCCTGATCCAAGGGACATGCCTGTGTATAAAGAAAAACATAAAATATAACACCAAGCAGAAGAAAGATGATTATGGGGAAAATAGGAGACCTACTTCAATTTTTCATCTTTAGTCTAAAGATATTTTAAATAAATTATTCTAATAACAAAGCATTCTACTTCAGTAGTAAAAATAATTTGATTTTTTGAATGAAGTTATTGCAGTAAATCTATCACACTCTTTCATTAAAAGAAAAAATGTTTAAGAAGGTTTAAATTCTTTGACAGTTCAATTTTTTGATGGGAATGATGATGGCTTGGAAAATAACCAGAGAAATACAATTGGGAACATTCTCTGGATACTTTAAAGTCTTTCCCCCTTATTTTTTTAATGCATTATGTTCTCGAGGGTTTGTTCACAGTACATCTACTATAATTAATAAATAGTATTATTGTTGGAAATGGTAGTAAATTTGCTTCTAAATCCGTTTTACGTAAGTGTCAGTGTTGCTCCTTATTTGGAATAAGAGGAAATTCAGTGAATATATTTAGTTTACCTAAATCTGGTACGGAAGTCCTAAAATGTAAAAGTATCTAAGGGTTCAAGAAAAGGGTTTCACATATTAGCCATTACCTTTCTTCTCTTTAAAAGAAAAAAAAAAGTCCTGAATATTCATCTCAATGACAATCACTTGGATAAGTACTCCTTTGATCTCTAAGGACTCGCCCCAAAAGGAACCATTAGAATAAGTGAGAGTAATCCTTCCCTAAATAAATAACCATCTATTGAACATCCCTCCTTCCTCTCCTTCCCCTCAGCTGAATCTTGAAAGTAGCAGGTTTTGGAAGCCAGTACTACCTGATTCCAAGGTTTCCAATGCCCATATACCATTTGAAGCTCTGTCAATTCCTTTCATGTTTCATTCTGCTGTTCTTCCTGCCTGAAGGCCCTTCTCTCTTATTGTTCAAGAGTAAACCAAATATAAATCTCCTCTAAGAAATATTTTGGGCACCCGCCCTACTTTCTTACACCGTAGTGGTCATTACCATATGGTAGTGCTTATACCATTTCATGCATTTACCCCTATTGTGCTATAAGCTCTTTGAGGGCAGAAGTTTTGTATCTTCAGCACCCAGCCAAAAGCTGGGTGTAGTTGTAGAGTAATTCTTAAATATTTAGGGTGTTCTTGATAACTTAGAGGGCAATCAGAAGGTTGGGCTTATTGGCTCTCTCTCATATTATTTCGGATATCTACAAGAAGGTGTCTCTACTGAGGCTAATTACCACCTGTGACTTGGTGTCAGGCCCTCCTGAGGAGCCAAAGCCCCTTTCCCTGCTGGAGCCCAGAAGAGCATGGAGCACATGCCCTTTCCTCCTAACTCACAGGCAGCTCCAGAAAGTTACACTGAAGGAGCTTAGAGGTAGAAATGTAGGTCACCTGGGTGGCTCAGTAGTTAAGCGTTTGCCTTCCACTCAGGTCATGATCCTGGGGTCCTGGGATCAAGCTCTGCATCGGGCTCCTTGTTCACCTGGAGGCCTGCTTCTCTCTCTCCCACTCTCCCTGCTTGTGTTCCCTCTCTCGCTGTCTCTCTCTCTGTCAAATAAATAAAATAAAATAAAAAACTAAAAAAAAAAAAAGAAAGAAAAACAAAGAAGTAGAAATCTACTAAGAAAAAGGGGAATAAGGGTCCAGCATTGGGCTCTCCGCTCAGCGGGGAGGGGTCTGCTTCTCTCCTTGTCCCTCCCCACCCCCACGTCTGCTCCTGCTCTCTCTCTCTCTCACTCTCTCTATCAAATAAATAAATAAAATCTTAAAAGGAAGAAAGAAAGAAAGAAAGAAAGAAAGAGAAAAGAAAGAAAATGAAATAAGGAGGGGACCTAGAGAATGTGTCCTGAAGTAACATTTGCAAGGCAGGAACAATATTTTTATTGGGTGTGTTTTTTCTGGAGCGGCTTATAGGAACTTTCAGAGGTAGTAGAGAAATGGGGTTAAAATTCCTCCTACTAATTCTTTATATCACCCACTGCTCTTGCCTCTCAGTCCTTTCTACTTCTACCAGCATAATATTCTGAGCTGCAAAACATAAACGTTTGTCCTCCATGGCAAGTGAAATCTCAGAAGAAGGTTAAAGTGTAAGAGAAATTTTCTAGCTAATTTGGATTTTCTCTTGCATTGCACTAAGAAGTCCCGCAAATAAGCGATCAGAAAGGAACTTCTTCACTTTCTCCCAACCAAATCTCTACACCTCCATCTATACTTTTGGTGGATTTAAAATTTCTCCAAAAGTTTTTTGATTCCTCTCTTTAAGAGGTAAACCTTAATTCGTTACTCCTTCAATGTGGGCTGGACTTTGACTGTTTCTAACACACAATATGGTGGAATTGACAGTGTGTCACTTTGGACTTGGTCATGAAAAGCACTACCGCCTCCTCCTTACCTTCTCTCTTGAATCACTTGCGCTCGGAAAGTAGTTAACATGTTGTAAAATCACACAAGGGGCCCTCTGGAGAGGTCCATTTGGAAAAGAAGTAAGAATTCCTACCACTAGCCGTGTGAATAAGGTATTTTTAAGTGGGATCTCCAGCCTCAGTCAAGCCTTCAAGAGACTGCGGGCCTGGGCAACAATTCGACTGCAGCCTCGGAGCGATCATGAGAAGGAACTCCCCAAATTACTGACTCTTTAAAACTATGAGGTAACAAATGTTTGTTTTTCTAAACAGTTAAGTTTGGGGATAATTTATAATAAAATAATAGATAATTAATATAGTATTTATATCATCTCACTTTCCTATGAAATGCTGAAAAATTAGTCATGTTAGGAAGAACAAATAGTCTGCAAATAGTAACATTTAACATAAAAAGACCAATAACTGAGTTTGTACTCAATTCTTGGATAACTACTTAGCAATAAAGTCATATAGGCAAACTGAGACTCTCCTTTTAGTTTCAGACTCATATCTAATTGTCTACATGATATTTCCACTAAGATGTTTCTGGAAGATTGTCCCTAAAGGTGGCAGCAACAATTTCTCCCATGATTCTTTGCCTCATGACTGTGGTGCTCTTCCCAACAAGAGCTGGAGTCTGTTTCTCCATCCTTTGAATCTGGGCTGGTCTCTGACTTGCTTTGACCAACAGAATGTGGTAAAAGTGTAAGGCCCAGGCATCAGTCCCAAGAGGCCCTTCAGCCTCCACTCTTATTTTCTTAGAACGCTAGCCTGAGAGATTGCCATGTAAGGAAGACAGTCTAGCCTACTGGAGGATGAGCAACCAGGAGGACAACAGGTTTCCCAGGCAGCAGCAAGTACCAACTTTGAGATATATGCACGAAATCTTCAGTCATCTCGGAACTCCTAGACCATAAAATTATCCAGCTGAGTGCAACCACGTGAGTTAGGTCAAATGAGACCAGCAGGAGAGCCAGCCGGCCAGCCAGCCCTCAGAATTGTGAGAAATGATACATTGCTGTTG